>NC_084822.1:12119832-12430491 GCF_958449725.1 Rosa rugosa
TAGAGACACACACGTTAAAATATTGAGGAAATCATTGCAAGAAGTATGAATGATACAAATTAAACATGAGCCACTAATAAGCCTACTTATAACAAATCATCAAAACAATCCACCAACCAAGTTCATAGACATATCTGCTCTCCTCAAGAACTTGAGATCATATATGCGTCGTAGAGTGAGCCTCTTCCTTATCTTTCTTCTTTCCTAAACTGAGCACTAACCTATAACTACATCGAAATCGAGAGCCAAATGCGGGCTATCTTCACAAGTTCTTTATAACAATTGGTTGGGTGGAGTGTAATGAGTTCTTTCTGGGGTGCAATTAGTTGTGGTCTAACCAAATTAACAAAGTTTTTGTATTAACGAATAAGTTGTACGATATGGACTCTATTATTGGATATCTAACGAATATTAATCATAATTCTTACCTACAACAATACAACATAGAACTTAGGACATCAAAGGCAGAGGAAATACCATTTGATTTCAGGTTTTTCAGGACAGAGAGAAATTAATCAAAATTACAAACGAAACCCCTTCCCGAACTTGAGGTGGCCACTGGGGAGAGCAAAGGTGGAGGCGCCAATGGAGCAACGATGTCGTCCTAAGGGTATATATATGTATGTGTGTGTGTGTGTGTAAATACATATCTATATATATATATATATATATATACAGGCCTGAGAATGATATATCCGCACCTGAGAATGATTCTATATCAGACCTTCTCCACTGCGGACGTCCGTAGTTTTTCATTGGTGCGGATTTCCAGTTTTGACCCACTTTCCGATCATATTTTCACATCTTAACCGTTCAGTTTTTAGGTCCTAATGTATAGATCACCTCTACAAAATTTCAGCCAAATTGGTGATCGTTAAGGCATCCAAAACTGCAATTTACAACAATGTACACGAACGGTTCCGGTTCGGCAGATTCGGTCCGTTCGTGTAAATTGCAGTTTTAGATGCCTTAACGATCACCAATTTGGCTGAAATTTTGTAGAGATGATCTATACATTAGGACCTAAAAACTGAACGGCTAAGATGTGAAAATGTGATCGGAAAGTGGGGAAAAAATGGAAATCCACACCTTTTTTCTTAGGTGCGGATATCCGCACCTGAGAATGATTATATATATATATATATATATATATATATATATATATAGAGAGAGAGAGAGAGAGAGAGAGAGAGAGAGAGAGAGTTCAGGGAGAAGACAGAGAGAGTTGAGGAAGAGAAAATGCGTCTCTTCGGTAAGGTTTTCACAAAGAAAAGTTGAGATTGGGTCATGTAATTTCTTGAAGTTCATGTGGGTACCCATTGGTATTTCAAAAATTTCATTAAACCATTGCTACAGTACGCATATCTGCTCTCCTCAAGAACTTGAGATCATATCTGCATCGTAGAGTAAGCCTTTTCCTTCTTTCTTCTTTCCTAAACTGAGCACTAACCTATAACTACATCAAAATCGAGAGCCAAATGCGGTCTATCTTCACAAGTTCTTTATAACATTTGGTTGGATGGAGTGTAATGAGTTCTATCTGGGGTGCAATTAGTTGTGGTCTAACCAAATTAACAAGATTTTTGTATTAAAGAATAAGTTATACGATTTGTACTCTATTATTGGATATCTAACGAATATGAATCCTAATTCTTACCTACAACAATATAACATAGAACTTAGGACATCAAAGGCAGAGGAAATACCATTTGATTTCAGGTTTTTCAGGACAGAGAGAAATTAAATCAAAATTACAAACAAAACCCTTACCGAACTCGAGGTGGCCACTGGGGAGAGCAAATGTGGAGGCGCCAATGGAGCAACGATGTCGTCCTCAAGGTTTTAAATATCTGCGATTTTTCCGATATCTCCCCCGATATCTCCTTTTTTCGACGGACCGATATATCTAGAGGGGTAAATATCTTATGTTTTACCGTTTCTGCGAAATTTCTCCGACATCGTCAAATATCCCCGATATATTATATATTTGCGATATATCCCCGATAAAGTGAAGAAATATCTGTAAAATTTGAGGTAAAAATAAAAAAAAAAACTCAGTAATTCTCTAAATGAAAATCTGTGTGAAGAGAGATCTCCTAAAGGCAAATCTGAGTGAGGAGAAATCCCCTCAAGGTGAATCTAGGTGAGTAGAAAATCCCCTCAAGGCGAATCTAGGTGAGGAGAAATACCCTCAAGGCGATTTTGGGTGAGAAGTAATTCTCTAAAAGTCTAAATGCAAATCTGTGTGAGGAGAGATTTGGTACTGTGTAGTTTGTGACTATGTCTGTAACTCTGTATGTAATTTGTAATTTACCTGTGGATGGAGGATTCCAATTTATGAATATGGACAACCTTCTGTGGATGGAGGATTCCAATTTACCTGTGAAGGTAATTTTGATCATACCACCCAAGAGGAAGACCACAGAGTGAGAACAGCTGGTCATGGTGCTCAAGAGAATACCCGATATGGGAGGAGGACTAAAGGTGCAACTGATGATCAAAGTACCCCATCTGATATTTTTTTAATCGCCTTAAGTTTTGACTCTATCAGTTTAGGCTCAGAGCGCAGTGGGATCTCAAATGAATCTCATGAAGGCAACAATCAATTTGGTTATGATGCTTATGGATATAATCAATATGGAGAAGTATATGATCAGTCATCCAGTTGGGTTCATCCTTATTATCCCCTTATAGGGGAAACAATCGGCAGCTCTAAAGAGATCTATAACTATCATGTTCCTCACTACAATTCGCACTATATGGGTCATATGTCTTGGTCTGATTATTGCATTTTCGTAGACCAGCGAGCGGCTTTTCAACCGCCTAGAGTCTCTTTTTGGATGTAGATGAAGTTGACATTCATATGTATTTATATGTAGTTCTAAATTTCTAATAAATTGACTTTTTTTCAAAAACGACATTTTGTTACCCTGTATCCCCGATATCTCCCTTTTTCAAAGTACCGATACATATGAAGATACCGATATTTAAAACCTTGGTCGTCCTAAGGGCATATATATATACAGTTCAGAGAGAAGACAGAGAGAGTTGAGGAAGAGAAGATGCGTCTCTTCGGTAAGGTTTTCACGAAGAAGAGCTAAGATTGGGTCATGTAATTTCTTGAAGTTCATGTGGGTACCCATTGTTATTTCAAAAAAAATTCAGGAAACCATTGCTACAGTACGCGCAGGACTTCTACTTCTAAAAGGAAGCCCAGGGCTAGCTGCTCCTGCTTTTGCTTTCAAAAAGCTAAGGTTTCCTACAGACAAGGTTCTTAAAATCGGCATGGGCGGCGCCTAGGCACTAGTCGCCGGTGTACCATTCCAATTTTGGCCTGGGCGAAGGTATTAGGAGCTGGCCTCTTAGGCGCTCGCCTAGGCGAGCTAGGCGGAGGTTAAGCGGCTTGGGCAGAGGCTGGACGCTGGGCGCTTGAATTTTTTTATTTTTTTTATCCTCATTCGTCAAATCAACGATTCTCTTCTCTCATTCTCTTAGTTCACCGACAACCCAGAACTGAAAAATCCATATTCTAAGCTCACAAATCACAATTCAAAATCAAAATCATCTATTTGGGTGCAGAGATAACATGGGATTCTGCTCTTTGGTTCAAGAAAAGCGAAAGCTTCAATCTTTACTATAATCCCCAGTTTTCTTGACACATTTTTTGGGCAACGAAACAGAGAAAGAGAGTAATAGCTTATTGTTAAAGATTGGAAATTAGGTTGAGGTAGGTGGAGATCTTGGAGGTCTCATATAGTCATATCTGTGGTGGCCTTGCTTTGGGTTTTGACGCAGAGAATGGAAGAGAGAGAGAGAGAGAGAGAGGTGGTTGGTTTGGTTTAATTAGTACTTTAGTGGGAGAAGTTGGAATTAAGCCGAATAAGTTGGGATTTTTTTATTTTTTTTTTATTATTTTTTTTAGGAGAAAAATATCAACAAACAAACTAGGTGGAGGCCCAACCCAACTTATTGCTCAATTGACGTCTTTGTCCATGCCATTCTTTCTATTTTCAAACATTATCTATATCTTATATTTTTATTTATATAATTATAGAGTTAATTACTATTTACTCCCTATACTTATAGGGTTTCGTCATTTCAATCCCTGACCTTCGAATTTCACCTAAAAAGTCCTTGAATTCTCAATTTCCTCCCAATCGGTTCCTGCCGTCAACTTCCGTCCAAATTGTCCGTTAAATTGCTGATGTGGCATTCTTTTCAAGTGAAAATGTCTATTATACCCTCACCTACTATTTTTTTAATATATTTATTTATTTTCTTTTCTCTTTTTTTTTTTCTCCTTTTTCTTTTTATGTCTTCTTGCTCTCTTTCTCTCTCTCTCTGTCTCCAGACCTTCGCATCTTCCTTAGGCGCGGCGAGGCCGGGTATTAAGCAAAGTCTTGGCGCCGCCGCGTCTTTGCCTTTCCCTTCCAGATTGGCCATGAGTTGATGACTTCCGACGAAGCTCGTCTTTCAGATTACTGGCCCTCACCATTACCTCCTCAGCCATCATCTTCTTCTTCTCCCTCACTTTCATCTTCACTTCCCCAACCGGATACTCCTCTAATCTCGGCAGCTTGGTAAGTCTTTCTTCTTCTTTTTCGAGTTGCATTTCTTGATCTAAATCGTTGTTGATTCCCAAAGTTTGATTCTTTTGTGGTTGATTTGGGGATTTAGGGTTTCAATTCGGGTTCTTTTGGATTGGGATCCACAAGAAGGTCTGTGCTGGCTCTGAAATCCGACCCGCTAAAGCCCCAACTCGAGAAAGCCAAGTTGGTCAGTAAACCGTCCCGAATTATCTTTCGCCGATGATCTCTTGTTGAACATATTGTTTTGTTCGACCATGGTTGCCTGAATCCGGCTCCTCATGGATTCTCGATCTTCGAGTGCTTCTGCAAAAATACCAACAACAGTCCGATCTGGGTTTTATGAAAATCTAACCTTGTTGCTGATCTGAGTTTTATGATGGTAAATGGTATTGTTGTTCAAATTTGTAGTTGATTTAGGCTTTTTAATTTGTGATGAGGTAGCCTCTTGCAATTGCTCTGTATCTAGTTTCTGTTGTTGTGAGAAAGGCCAGGTTGGAGTTTGTTGACTAATTGCTTGTTTGTTTTGTCAATTTTGAGTTTTAGTTTGTTTGTTGCTTGTTTGGGGTGAATAAAATCTTTAACCTGACATTGAATTCAAATGTGCTAATGGTTTGTTGGAAACGAAAATTGAAAGGAGGATTTTTGCAAAGCCAATGGTATAGTTGTGACTGCCTTCTCCCCATTGGGTGCTATAGGAACTAGTTGGGTTACCAATCATGACAGGGGCTCTGAGGCCACCGCTGAGGGGTTTGGAGGTGTCGAATTCTTTGACGAATTGTTTGGAAACGTCGCCGTTCTGGCGGGCGAGCGTTGGTGTCGTTGAAGGTCTGGAGATGGAGAGAGAGTTGGCTTTGCTTTTGGAAGAAGAAGATGAAGATAAACAGAGGAGGAGAGAGATGGAAGAAGAAAAGGTAAAGAGACAAAAAAACAGAGAGAGAAAATAAAAAAAAGAGTTACTGGGGGTATAATAGGCATTTCGGTGTGTAAGGAATGCAACGTCAGCACTTCACAGACAATTTGGATGGAGGCTTGACGGTAAGGACTGATTGGGAGGAAATTGAGAATTCAGTGACTTTTTAGGTGAAATTCGAAGGTCAGGGACTGAAACGACGAAACCCTATAAGTATAGGGAGTAAGCAGTATTTAATCCATAATTATATGTTATAAAACTAAAAATAAAATATAAAAATAAAAAACCGCCTAGGAGGGGTGCTAGTCCTCGGGTCACGCCCGACTAGCGCCTAGCGTTTTTTAGAACCTTGCCTACAGAAGCAGGTTTATAAAGAGTTTACCTAACACCAAATTGAGCTGTGCTTATAAGCACAAAAGCTTGAAAGCTCCCCCAAACGCACCCCTAGTCACTATTTCAAAGCTAGGACCAAACACCAAGGAAAAAAAACTCATAAAGAAATAGAAATTTACATATAGGAGAACATAAACGACTAAGAAAATTCAAACAGCAAAAGAACACCTTAGAACTAGAACTATAGAGCAAAACCAAAAAGTTGAAGAAGAAGTCATAAGGGGCTACATAATTGTACGAAATGATTGAAGTTTCAATGATCTTTTTTTTTTCTTTTTAAGAAACTAAAGAGTTGGTAGCATCATTTTGAACTCTTTATTATTATGGGCACTTCATTAAATTCAAAGGGGTGTGTTAAGTATTTCATAATGTCAAAATGAGATGTAGTACGACTTCATATGAGGTGCAAATAGTCACACCCTAAATTTTAATCTTAGCGGATTATCCAATAACATTAGCAACTGTTTTTTTTTTAGGGGAATAACCGAATAAATATCCAAAGAGATATTTAAGACTTCACTGAGTCACTGCCAGAATATTACATAGACCAGAGCAAAAGCTCCCGAAGCATAAACCTGCTTTAGTCTATTCGGCCTAACCTGGAAATAGATCTCTAGCAAATAATACTCATTCTAGAACTGCTTGCACTTTTAAGAAAATGAGTATTATCCTACACTAATCAAACTTTGACCAAAATGATGCTACATAAACCAACTAGGAAGCTAGTACTTCCGCCTAATTTAAGACCTCAATTGGGGTATTTCCAAACTAGCCAATGGAATGAACCTGCCACACATGTAGCATCACAAAGACCAAGGTATAACAAAAAGACATAAAGTGCATAGCTGGGCTAAACCCACTGTACCCACTAGAAAAGGTGGTCTTATTGAAAAAAAAAAAAAAAATATATATATATATATATATATATTATATATAAAGTGCATAGCTGGGCTAAACCCACTGTACCCACTAGAAAAGGTGGTCTTATTGAAAAAAAAAAAAAAAAAAATATATATATATATATATATATATATATATATAAAGTGCATAGCTGGGCTAAACCCACTGTACCCACTAGAAAAGGTCGTCTGATTGAAAAAAAAAAAAAAAAAAAAAATATATATATATATATATATATATATATAAAAAGTGCATAGCTGGGCTAAACCCACTGTACCCACTAGAAAAGGTGGTCTTATTGAAAGAAAAAAAAAAAAAAAAAAAAAATATATATATATATATATATATATATATATATATATATATAAAGTGCATAGCTAGGCTAAACCCACTGTACCCACTAGAAAAGGTGGTCTTATTGAAAAAAAAAAAAAAATATATATATATATATATATATATATATATATATATATATATAAAGTGCATAGCTGGGCTAAACCCACTGTACCCACAAGAAAAGGTGGTCTTATTGAAAAAAAAAAAAATATATATATATATATATATATATATATATATATATATATATATATATACAGGCCTTCTCCACTGCGGACGTCCGCAGTTTTTCATTGGTGCGGATTTCCAGTTTTGACCCACTTTCCGATCATATTTTCACATCTTAACCGTTCAGTTTTTAGGTCCTAATGTATAGATCACCTCTACAAAATTTCAGCCAAATTGGTGATCGTTAAGGCATCCAAAACTGCAATTTACAACAATGTACACGAACGGTTCCGGTTCGGCAGATTCGGTCTTCGTGTAAATTGCAGTTTTGGATGCCTTAACGATCACCAATTTGGCTGAAATTTTGTAGAGATGATCTATACATTAGGACCTAAAAACTGAACGGCTAAGATGTGAAAATGTGATCGGAAAGTGAGGAAAAAATGGAAATCCGCACCTTTTTTCTTAGGTGCGGATATCCGCACCTGAGAATGATTCTATATATATATATATATATATATATATATATATATATATATATATATAAAGTGCATAGCTGGGCTAAACCCACTGTACCCACTAGAAAAGGTGGTCTTATTGAAAGAAAAAAAAAAAAATATATATATATATATATATATAAAGTGCATAGCTGGGCTAAACCCACTGTACCCACAAGAAAAGGTGGTCTTATTGAAAAAAAAAAAAAAAAAAAATATATATATATATATATATATATACAGGCCTTCTCCACTGCGGACGTCCGCAGTTTTTCATTGGTGCGGATTTCCAGTTTTGACCCACTTTCCGATCATATTTTCACATCTTAACCGTTCAGTTTTTAGGTCCTAATGTATAGATCACCTCTACAAAATTTCAGCCAAATTGGTGATCGTTAAGGCATCCAAAACTGCAATTTACAACAATGTACACGAACGGTTCCGGTTCGGCAGATTCGGTCTGTTCGTGTAAATTGCAGTTTTGGATGCCTTAACGATCACCAATTTGGCTGAAATTTTGTAGAGATGATCTATACATTAGGACCTAAAAACTGAACGGCTAAGATGTGAAAATGTGATCGGAAAGTGAGGAAAAAATGGAAATCCGCACCTTTTTTCTTAGGTGCGGATATCCGCACCTGAGAATGATTCTATATATATATATATATAAAGTGCATAGCTGGGCTAAACCCACTGTCCCCACTAGAAAAGGTGGTCTTATTGAAAAAAAAAAAAATAAAAAAAAAAAAAAAAATATATATATATATATATATATATATATATATATATATATATATATATATATATATATATATATATATCTTACAGCAACACTTGGCCTAGCCCAACAATGACAGGGCCCAAAGGGGATCCAACAACAACATCCAACATCAGATCCGGACCCTAAACCCTAAACCACCGCCGCCAACGAAATCTGGCATTTCCCCTGCCAGCACAGCGCCTGCCGTACCCCAGACCATGCCATGCCATCAAAGGAAGCACCAACATGGATTCAAAAGAAACAAGGTCGCCAACCCAACCTCCCCTAAGAGCAAGTGCACCCGTAGTCAAGAAAAGGCAAAGTCGAGAAGTCAAGAATTCGACCAGTCAAGCTACTATTCACTGCCACTGGACATGGGTTTGCACCCGTTGTTTTTCTTGCCCGGACAACACTGTTCACTTTTTCACTGTTCACAGTACTGTTCACGTAATTCACTGTTCATTCGTGCTTCACTATTTAAATTTACTGTTTTTGTACTGTTCATAGGTTTTTTAAATTTTTTTTGAAAAATAAAATATATTTAATGATAATAATGAATATTTACGGATAATTAATGTCATAATTATGAAATTTAATATTTAAATTCACTGTTCTTTTTTATGTTTATTATGTGTTATTTATTTGAATATAAGGTGTGTGCTTTAATACATGGAATTTCCAAATACAACTTTTATTTCATTAAATTGTCGCTTACATAAATGAAAAACTAGGAAAAAGTACAATACAATAACAAACATGCATAATAACCTAATTGTTCAAAACATAATCCTCATCCTCTCTAGAAAGGTAATTTGTGTTTGAAGGCTCATCATTAGGGTTAGGGTTAGGGTTGGTGGACTCACCCGTAGAGAAAGGTGAAAATTGTGGTTGTGTAGGATATCCCCCGGGGTAAGGTGGTTGCGGATAGTATCCACCGGGGTAAGGGGGTTGTGGGAATCCACCGGTGAAGGGAGGTGGTGGGAATCCACCGGTTAAGGGAGGTTGTGGGAATGCATCGGGGTAAGGTGGTTGTGGGTATGCACCGGAGTAAGGAGGCGGTGGGTATGCACCACCAAAATTTGGTTGTGGGAATGCACCACCAAAATTGGGTTGCGGATAGTATCCACCCATAGAAGGTGGCGGCTGCTCGTCAAGATCTTCTTTCTCCGTTATCTTCTTTTGTTTTCTTGACCAATAACGCTTTTTATTTGGTGTCATTTTACTTGTATCAATCTCCATAATACGCTCTTCCCTCTCTTTAATACGCTCTTCCATCTCTTTAATTTGATCTTGCCTTTCTTGAAATAGGAGTTGCTCTTTTCGCATTTCGATTTGCAAGAGGATACATGCTCTTTTATCTTCCTCTTGGAGACTTCGAGCGAATTCGTCATCGAGTTTTTTCTTGCCCTTCGTTGCCTCTATTTGGTTGTTCGCTATACTCTCGAGACTGCTTGAGTAAGGACTTCCTTCTTTCGCTGCCTTCTTGGCTTTCCGGATTGCTTCCTTAGCAGCCTTCCTTCCTTGAGGCCTCACATTAGGATCTGCAGTTTCACCTGCAATTACCTCATCTACATCCATGTCCAAGTTGATGGGGGAATTTTCAGCAATTGGTTGTGTGTGCGTATGTTGACTTCCTACATTTGATGTTCCTCCGGATGTATGGCTAGGGATGTCTTTAAATTGTGCAAAGCCCTCCACAACAGCGTAACTATCAAAACTCTGAAACAGGTGTCTTTTGGTCTTCCCTTTTTTCTTCATCCCGTTATGCCACAATTTCTGTGCTTCATCTTGCTACGTAATTTTAAAAAATAATAATAACAAATGCAATTAGTACAAATATAAATATCGTTGTAATTACATCATTATTTATCAACTAATTATTTTAATTATAACGAAAAACAATTATTACAATTAAAACGAGTTTATAATTACTACATTATTTATCATGTAATATTTTACTATAATGTATCAACAAATTAAATGATTTATCAAAAAATATAAAGGTCATAATTTTAATAAGAAAGTATCTCACCGTTTTACAATAAAAATCAATAAGTACAAATATAAATATTGTTGTAATTACATCATTATTTATCAACTAATTATTTTAATTATAACGAAAAACAATTATTACAATTAAAACGAGTTTATAATTACTACATTATTTATCATGTAATATTTTACTATAATGTATCAACAAATTAAATGATTTATCAACAAATACATACCTCATCAACCGCATTCGAACCGCTCTTGTACCAATTTTTCGCTTGCCTTAATGCACAATGCCACTCAAAGAGTTCAACCTTCAAAATTTTCCACCTTCCCTGCAAAGATTGGGTTGATCGGCTCTGCGGCCAATTTGCGTCAAAATGTCGCTTCACGCGCATCCATAAGTCATTTTTTTTCTGATTTGTGCCCACAGCCGGACATTGGCTTACAACTTTCCAAGACTTGCACAATTGAACATCTTCCTCATCCGTCCATCTCCTTTTATCTTGAGTATCTTCACTTTGATCTCCCTCTTGTCCGGCCACTGGACGTGTGTTTCCCCTTTGTTCGGCCATATTGGATAATGAAAATTTTGGATGATGAGAGCTATATGAAGAGGAGGAAGGTGTAACTATGAAATCAGATTTTTTGGGTGTGAGATGTTAGAAAAAATTGTAGGTATTTATAGAAAAAAATTTACAATTTTTTAATTTTTTTTTTGTTACCGTTTCTAACCGTTAAAACCCAATATATGCATATTAATTCCATGACCGTCGGATCTCAACATTAATTGAAACCAACGGCCCAGATTAAAGGACCGTTGGTTTCAAATTTTCCTCTCCTACAGCATATATAATTCCATGACCGTCGGATCTCAACATTAATTGAAACCAACGGCCCAGATTAAAGGACCGTTGGTTTCAAATTTTCCTCTCCTATAACGGCTGCATGCCACGTGTCCCACTCAGCACCACTCAGACATGGTTTGCCAGCTGCCTCTCCCTCATTCGTCCGTGTGCTCCACAAGCCCTCCTTCACGCGTCTGCCGCTATTTCTTCTTTCTTGACGTCAGCCACGTTCTGCTCTGCTCTGATGTGGCAGCTGGGCAAGGCAGGTCATGGTTTTAGTCACAAGCTTGACTAATTCTTTGGCCTCAGTCATGCAAAGCCATCTTTTGGCTGGTCATCATTGGGCCGGTGCAAGTTGAAAAAGACTTCAGCTGGGCAATATTGATATAAAGCTGAGCTGGTGCCCGGTCAAATAGAGACCGGTGGACTTGCTCTAAGAAACACCGTGACTGGAGCAACCGACTGCAGCATCTGCCAGGACCTACAAACATTGATACCAACCACCACGATCTCACCTTCGAGAAAGCTGGATTGCAGAGGCCATCAATCGTCCCAGAAAAAGACCCTGCCCGGCAGACCTACCGCAACTCGACGTGGCTATCGGCCAAACTAGGCATGGGAGTCGCTGGACGAGAAAGGGAGGAAACCCAAAGGAAACCTTAGCCACTGACGAGCACTTTTCTCTCTAGAAGGGAGAGCAACAACAAATTACTGATTGATTAAATCTTAACATCAGCAACTACTTCATCCTTGCAAAACTAGGGGAAAAGAGACTTCTTTGTCATCTCCTTAGTTTCATAATCCAACAATTCTACAAAATTTTGAATTCATTTTACATATTGTTTATTTGTCAACTAATTGCCCTCAAGTTCTGAATGTTCCTCTGCAAATTCTTCAAATTTCCATGAAGCTAGTTCAAGTTTTGCAATACCCAAAATCCCCAATTGTTTTCACCCAAAATTCAATGAATAACTAGAAGGGGGAGGGAGTATGTTCTTGTCTTCATCCAAGATCATGACTTCTTACCAATTTTAAAGAAATTCTATATCGAGTTGAGTAAGTCCCTTTAATATAAGGTCTTTGACCTTATAATCTCTCATCCACCTGAATTTTGAGAAACTCCAACATAATATATTTATGAGAAAATTAGATATAAACCCACTTTTCTAAAGAGGTATTGCGAAAAACCCATGCATATTTTTCTATCAATCTACACCCAGTCCATGTAGAGTATTGATGTATAATTAATATTTTTTCTTGTTTCTATATGCCTGATTTACCCTTGGGCAACCTTCCTTACAGAGTGTTGATGTATAAATTATAACATTTTGAAAAGTATGTGATTTATGGCTTAATTCATGCATGCTTTGATTTCTAATTTTCATTGAGGAAAACTTTTATATATAGCACCATGATTTCAAACTATACAAATACTAGTTCAGTTCCTGTAGACCTTAAGAAAGAAGTTCGAATTTGTTGTTGTGAACTTGTATATCACTTATGCATTTGTGACCATATTGTCTTTCGAAAGTATGGTATCTACCTATAAGGTATGTTATTCATGAGATTTAGTTTTTCAAATCTTTTCTTTTCTCATCATTGTACCTGAATTTTCATATGGTAAAGTATTTTGTTCTAGGTTTGAACTTTTCCTTTTGTATATTGTCATATTAATTTGATCATTGTTCATTCTCAATTGTTATCTAATCGATATATATATGCATAAGGGATAAGTTAGAGTTTTCCAACATAAGAAATATGGTCAATTCGCAATGATAGAATACCTAAGAAAGAGGTTGATATGAAAATTCCTAGAAGTGAGGTTAGCTAAACATATGCGATTACGCGTCTAATCTTTAGGTTGTAATTAAAATAAAAACCTGTTAGATAGGTTAAAAACTTAAACCTCTACCTTTAAGTCAGGTTGCAAGTAAATTGATGAAAAACACAAAATCTACCTATTTTGAAAGTTTAAATTACCAAAAAGTAAATTTCATATTCATTTAAATCTAGCCTTTGAATTCAAAAAAAAAAAAAATGTAAAGAAAGGCTCCATAATTCTAGCAATAATGATGAGTAGAAGGAAAATTACTATAATAATGAGACTAATAAAATATCTACAATTAAGGTATTTAAAGAGAAGATTAATTTTGCTAGTTGATTAATATTTATCAGCTTTAAATAGTGGCAATATGTGTAATTTAGAAAAAAATAAAGACTATATTTTATTCTAGTTGGTAATAATTAAGTGTAAATTGAAAAAAAAAATAGTAGGTGGGTTTTTTAGATGAACTCAACTTATGACATATATTTTTGTATTCACTGTTGTTTTGAACTTAAGCCCTCGACCAAGTTCGGTTGGAGAGAACCACTGCAAGTGGCCTAGTGGTTCTTGCTTAGTTGGGTGTGCTCCCCAACCTAGATTCGAACCCCGAAGCTGTCAAAGTGGCGAGACACTGTGCTGCAATGCACAGTTGGAGCATTTCACATGCGCCGAATGGATTTATTTTGGGCCTAGGAAACCTTTGGGTTCCCCTTGACAAAGTCAAAAAAAAGTTCGGTTGGAGAGAAATATGTACTTATCCATTGAACCAAATCTAAGTTAATTAGGTGAACATATCAAGATTAATCGGTCCATGTAGTTCTCCGACCAAAATGTCATACCCCATTCAATAGTAGTACAACGTAAAACTAGCAAAAGCATATAGGCAATTGCCGCAATTCTATTGCATTCAACGTGGTTATCCAGAACCTCACTTAAAATAGATGATCGATCATTAACCTTTTTCTTTGAATATAGGGAAAATTCTCAAACACCCCAAATCTAGCAAAATACCTCCCATACACCCCACCAACTTATTTCTATTCCCACTCACACAAAACTTTCCACTTTTTCTCCCTACTTTTCAAAACCGCTCACTATTCATCCCACTAATACCCCTCTCCATTTTCTTTTCTCTTTTATCTTAATATTTTAAATTTTGATAAAGCGTGGTGGGCCCATATCTTTAAATTATATGTTTAAATTATAATTGCAGCTAAGCTTCATCTTCTATATTCAAAGGAAAGCAGTTAAATTTTACTATTTATAATATCGATTGTTGACAGACTTGAGTTAAAGGCTATTTGTAAAATTACTAGCAAAGAATTGAAGAAAGAAAAAGAAAAATTGAGAAAATTGAAAGACTTTAGAGAAAGTCTTAAAAGAGAAACTCCCGATTACTGGGATATCATCTTTAGAGTACAAACAAGTATCTATAAGATTGAGCAAGATATTGAAAATCTCTTATATATCCTTAAAGAGGAACAAAAACCTCTTGATTATATGAGCATTGGTTAGATCCGCAAATCACTGGTATCAGAGCTTGTAAAGAGCTCAGCAGGGGAATCCCCAATGGGGACAATGTCTGATTTAATATTAGAGAAGTTGAATTCTCTACTGAAATATTCTGATGAGAAGTATCAGAACCTGCAGAAAGAATTATCTAGATGTCAAGATCATCTAGAAAAACTACCTGCTATAATCCACCAATTAGAAAAATTGGAAAACAAACTGGATTATATCAAGGAACTTCCAAAAACAGAAGAAGAAAAGCTAACAAGTGTTAGTAGAAAAATCACTAAACAGCAAAAAAACACTGGATTCTATGAAAAATATACTGAAGGACAAAAAAGTGCCTACAGTAAAACCAAAGAAGGCTAATGGATTCAAACCATTAGAAAGACCAGAAAAGAATCCTGTTCCAAATATGATTTTTCTGGAACAACCATCAACTAGTTATACTAGTATTCGGTATGAAAATCCGAAAGAAACTCGAGATGTCAAAATGATGAGCATCTTCGGGAAAAACAAAGGAGTACAACTCCTAAATGCTGAAGAATTCGAATATAACGAAATCGAGCATGAGGTAAAAAATGCCTCAATTCCAAACCTAGATTTCAAACAAATCTACAAAAGGGGAACATTTGACCTGATGGATAGCCATCATTTCAAATTACTTGAATTTACAACCCCCTCTACAACAGGAGAAACAGATCTCTTAATGATCACTCCTGATGAAGTTGCCCGAGCAAGAAAAAAGAATTATCAATTTATGCACATTGGAGCAGTCCAAGTAGGCATAAAACTTCTTGCCCGAGAAGGCATAAACTGTTCAGTTCTATGTGTCTTACAAGACAATAGACTAACAGATTTTCAAGCTAGTCTGTTGGGAACACTTGAAGCATCCTTATGCAATCAAGTGGCTTATTTCAACTGCTTCCCAAATTTCTCAACCAGCTTGAAAGATGCAGCTCACTGTCTAAGACTGAGAGTCAAGACAGATGACATATCTATGAAAAACGATATGCAAGAACTCGCAATAGTATACAGAATATACTATAAACTGATGAGTACCACAGTAGAACCCAAGACAAGGATATCCAATATCCTCGGTCTTACTACTGGATTCCTCACCAGTCAAAAGAACCATTCACAACAAATTCAAAAGGTTGCTTGGAATGAAGTAACTTTTCCTATTGAATGGAAATTATCTGGTCCTAAGCTACCAGCAGAAAGTGCAAAAGCCAAAATTTATGAAAGTAGAAAGACTGGAGAAATCAGTCTAAATTTTGACAATCACAGAAAAGGTGATGTCTGTCCTGAGAATATCAGGATAAACAAAAATCTTCTTAGAAGAAGCTACAACACTAGAGAAGCTAGTGTTAGTGGTACCAAACTCTCTGTTGAAGAACCAACAGAGCCAATCACTGAAGAAAAATTAGAAGCTGATCTGAACAGACCAGTTAATATGGTTAGAGCACAAAAGCTCTATGATCTCTATGATGAAGCAGAATCTTGCGAAAAACCTGAACGATTAGAAAAACTAATCGAAGAAATGAAAAAATTCAAACCAGGAAAGGAAAGAAAACTCCTTCCCTATCAAGATATTGAAATGGAAGAAGGAGAAAGCTCCAAAACTTTCATCATTAGAGAAAAGGAAAAACTAAAACTCCCTATATAGAAAGCCCCTACGGGGAAAAATGGAAAAAGAAATTCTCAAAGATTTGTTCCAGAGGACAAGATACCCAGAGTACCAATTTCCAATTATGGTATCTGGCTAGATCTAGACAAAGCTCTAGACAAGAGAAAAACTCTTGACCAATGGGTAGACAGCCTGATGATGGCCTCTGCTCTTACCCTTGGAAAATTTGAAGCTCCAGATCTTCAGATGTATTTTGAGACTACTCTCACCGGAGTAGCAAAAAAGTACTATTTCTCTTTCAAGGAGACAGCCAGAGGAAAAGAATGGCTGGAAGAGATCAAAACTTCGAAATCTCAGTATGATTTTGTAGTACCCTTGTACGATCAGTTCTGTGGAGATCTCTCAAATCTGAGTGAGAAGGCTAAAGAAATGGCCAAATCAAATATCTATGCTCTCAAAATCTGTGACATGAGATATTTTGAAGAATACTTGAATGAATTTCAAGAATATTACTGTACAATTGGTGAACTAGAGAATACTGATCTAGTCAACCTGTTGCACAGAAAACTCCCTGAACCATGGAGAACAGCTGTGAGAGAAAGCATAGCTGAAAAACCAATTGAAAGATTTTTAGTTGGAGGAATTGCCGACAGAATCCGGAAATTACTAAAAGAACAATGCAAAGCCAATCTTAGAGCAAAGATGGCTATGAAACAACTTAAAGGAGTTGAAAATTTCTGTTATGGAATACTAGACATGCCAACCAACTGGAGATGTCATGAATCAAAGTTCCACAGAAAAAGAAAAGAAAAATATTACTCGAAAAAATTCAGAAAGAGTAATAAAAAGAAAGATTGGAAATTCAAGAAGAGTTCCAACTTCAAGAAACAACAGGATGAAGATCCTAAAAAGAAATTCTTCAAGAAAAAGAAGAATCACCATGCCAATCATAAACAACCAAGCAAGAAAGCTTGCAGATGTTGGTTATGCAAAACCGAAGGGCACTATGCCAATGAATGCCTGGAAAATGGTAAAAGATCTACTAAAGCTCTATTTGACGAATATGAGCCCATAGTAGAAACAGCTAATATGAAAGGCTACGAAATAGCCTATTCTGATGATGAAGAAGATGACAGGTCAGTCTACTCTGCCTGGTCTGAAAAAGAAGAATCATCTGACTCTGAGACAGATTCTGAAGTAGAGTACTTAGAATCTAGACAGATGAATGTTCTAAGAGTCAAAAACTGGGAAGAAAGTAAGACAGAAGCATTACTGTCTTCTTATCAGGTGAACCCTGGTACATTCGTTTGTGACTACTGCCTATGTCACGAAAAGGATGGTCTCCCTATGTTTTGTGAAGAGTTAAAAAAGACTTATCACAAAGAGTGCTTCATAGCAGAAGCAAGAAGAAAAACCAAGCATGGCCTTATCAGCCAGTTGGTTGAACAAGAATATGAAGAATATTTCTCTGAGCAAAAAGAGACATGAAGCTGCTGAGGATCCTAAAGAAAAAATCCTCAAAAGGTTTCTGCTAGGTCCAAAAGGACTAGCCCCAACTGATCAATCCCAGGGTAAAGGATTGGCTAGCCCGTCTCAAACGACAGACGGTAAAGGCTCATCAAGACCGTTTATGACTGTTGCTTTGCCAAAAAGCAAACCTACTCCAAGTGGAGTAATAAATGTTTTTAATTATGAACTTCAAACATTTGACGCTCCTGTGTTCAGAACTGGCAGGAGGCTAGCTTACCACCAGAAAGCGATTTTGGATAATCTCCTATTTGCCTTTCAGGAAAGAAGCAGTGGTCTGATGTTCCCAGCTCTCTTCGCCCTTGCTGAGGAACTCTATGAAAATGCTAGACCACAGTTTGAAGAACTTCACACACAGCAGAGTGTTTTTCGAAAAGAAAAAAATTCACTTCCTTGAAGATCTAGAAAGTGCTAGAGTTCCTATCATAGCACTAAAAGAATCAGATTGGTTTGAATTCCATAATCTGATAGGAAGTCATAATTCTGAGGCATGTATTCCTCCAACCCTCTTCATCATTGCAGGACCCTATGTTGAAAGATACTTAGTCAATGTTCAGAGTGAACATCCTCAAGAACACAAGCTTTGGCTTGTTGAAAATGGTTTTGTCCATAACCTTTGGACTAAAACGAATGATGATCTCAAGGGACTGCCCCCTATCATTATCAAGACAGTCAAGAATGTCAGAAAAAATGACTGTATGCTGAGACTGAAGTTCAGATCTACTCCACCAGAATGGATACACAAAGCAAATGGTGAAGTTGAGTACATTTCTCCACATCATTATGTGAGAATTATTCAAAGAAGATATCTTCAGCCCGCCTGTGTTGGATACAATGGCCAGCCAAGTTCAAGCATTCCATGGATGAAGGCTATGTCGCTGGAATACATCAAGAAGATCATCTCTGAAGACACAAAGAATACCTTCCTGGCTGCAGGAGAGAAAACAATAATCACTGCTTACGATCATCCTGACGTAGTCAGTAGTGACCTTTTCCTATCCCTCACAAGAAAGGAGATAGATTCGACACTGGCATGCTTACAGTGGGTGGAAAAACTTGAAACAGACAACCACTACAAAATGTATGTTGATACAGATGTCGAAGACAATGCAACAACTGCTCGAATGGCCCAGGCAGATAACAACTCGTTTGTCATTGGTCACAATTCAGAAACAGATGAGAACGTACATGTGAAACAGCAGGTGTAGAAAGCACCGAAAGTACTTTTGGACTCTTCCCAAAAGCTACTTTTGCTTTTCAGAAAAGAAAAGGTGAAAAACATTTCACCTAAAGGAATCTGCTTTTCCCTTGTCCGACCTCCATCATCAGGAGCACTCAGGAAAGCAGGAAATCACGGAGTTGTGTTGTACATTTTTGTGTTTTGAATTCTGATTTGAGTTCCGCTCCCTATATAAGGAGCTTTAGTTTCAGTTGTTTAGGCATGGAAAAATCTCCCCGCATAAAAACCTTCCACCATCCAACAAATAGTTTAGGAAACTTAAGCAGAAGAGTCTTCTCCTCAAGCAAGAAGAATGTCATCGTAGCAGCTTGATCCTTCTTTCCTGTCTAGTGTGAAGTAGAGTGTTTTCATTACAAGTAAGTATCTGTAATCATTCTTATGGATAGCTAAGCAGCTTCTTAGCTGTTTTCCTGAGAATGAAGCTCTGAATTTTAGTCTGTAAATTATGTTTGAATAAATAATTTCAGATTGCTCATCCACCTTATCATTAGTTCGATGTTTTAATAGTTAATCTATTTCTGCCTTAATTCCTATACTATTTTTAGGCTTAGACTTTCTATTTCTTAGGAAAAATGGACTCAGCTTAAGATAGAAACAAGCAGCAGTGATTCCGCCTGTTAAAGTAACTGTTAGGCAGGAAGCCGTTAGGTGAAAAACTTAGGCATGTTGAAGGCTAGTTTTGTTTTTTTTCAAAAGTATGAACAAGTTTTTCTAGGGAAAAAGTAAAGGTTAAATTCAAAAGTCAGCATAGGACATATTAAACACTAGTTTAGAAAAGACTACCCTCATAGATCTTTTCCCCTAAGATTTGTGTAAATGGGCACAATACAAACTTATTGGTGCAAGTGAGCACAATATCTATGATTTATGGATAAACAAGAATTAACCCTTGAATATATGACTGTATGTGCTACTTTTAATTAGTTGTTGCATTAATTATTGGTTGGAGACTTCAAACTTTGAAGATGCTTTTGTGTGTTGGGTAGATCCTATTGTGGCAAAAATGCATTGGACTCAACGGACCTACATCCACCATTGTTTTTGTTCATGGCCGGACCCATATCATTTTTAAATTTGATAAAGCGACACAATTGGCCATAACCAAATGCAGGTCCTTTTCATCTATGTCTCGAACCCTGTCTCATTCGTACTGTAATGGATAAGATCAGTAGAATGCCATATGGCTTTAAACCCTAGTTTCTTTGCCTTCATAAGGGGATATTTCTTTGTGGTCACTTAGCTAGATATGATCAAACTTCAAACAAAAAGATAGAGATAGAGATAGATACTGAGAGAGATCGAGTGGAGGCAAGTGCCCCCTCAAACCTCCAAAAGCCAGATTAAGGCTCGCTTCAAACTTCTACCTTCCTCTTTCATTAATCCCGATCTACGTATTTCGGTTGGGATAAACTCAGATTACGGGTAATCACTTCTAAATCACGTGTTTTCAGGTAAAGTATCGACTGGTTTTGACCTGTTTATTACTTCTTTATTTGGATGCATAAATACACGTTCGATCACATGGGATGTGGAGAATAGAAAGCGAAGAGGATTATATCATAAAAGCGAAGAGTGTATTGCAGCTATGGTGATTCTGAGGTTGGACATGTGTGTGGAGCTACTGAAGCTGGCCATAGAGTTCGTCATCGTCGTAGCAGAAGCAGTCGAGATAGCTCTTCAGCAGAACTTCCCTCCAAATCTTACAAGTACTTCAGCTTATACCAGCACTCATCTTCCTTTTGTTGGCTTTCTCCCTTGAGATTCTTTGTATAGATTAGCTAGCGCTCATGAGTTTTATATCTGCAAAATTGTACAGTACGTCCAGGTAATCTCTAATGTAAGGCTTCAGGTTCGTTTAAATTCTACTCGGTTGCTTATTCCTTTGGGCCAGAAGAGATTTGTATTATTAGCTCTGCTGGCACCATTGATGCTTGGTAAACAGAGAGCCGATAGCCAATTCACAAAGATCGATGGTTTTGAATTTCCCCATTATTATAATAAAAAGAAAATGGGTACTTTTTTTTTTTTTTTGAATAAACAGAGAAAATGGGTATTCAAGCACTGAAGCGCGATAGATACCTGTCTTTGTGAAATTGGTGTGGATTTTGGTTTGGTTTACCAATTTACACCTGCGGAAAAGCCCGAAAGAACGGGAAAGCCCACCTAGTTCCAGTAGCCTCTGGAATGGTACATTGATACTGTTCGCTCAGTTTCTTTAGGGTCTGTTAGGCCCTGGAATGCTCGACATATAATAAGCTGCTTAATAAATAATTTAACCAGCTACGAGTATTAATGTTAGGTAATCTGGTTGGTCACAATGTAGGCCAAAAACATGTGAATTGCATATTTCATATTAAATTGGATTTGGTTTCCAAAGAAAATAAGAATCTGCTAGCTGGCGAATAGGTTTTGGTGGATAGATGAGGGCAGGAATAGAATGGAGAACAGAGTAAATGTCGCTTCATGCATGTAAGTCCATAGCTTTGCAACAGACGCTAGCAGCTATCTTAAGTTGTGACCTCTGAAAGCGCAGTAGACGGTAGCTCACGCATGCGATAAAGATGGAGGCTTATTTCTGCAATTGAATCGTTGGATGCTTCTGAAATCTGAATTATTGATATTGGACAATAGCATACGTAAAGGAAACAAAGCATAAGTGTCAACTCTAGTCGGCGGAAAGTCTTATCTGTCGGTCGAGTCAGTGGGCTGATTCGAGTGTCGACTATCTAATATCTAAAAATATCTTATCTCAATACTTATTGCATTCCACCATGCAAAGATAAAAAATATCCTTACTTTTGCCGACATGTTCTTTTTGTAATGGTCCATTGGATCAACCTATTGAACTAATCCACCACCGAACAGAAGATTTGTCTAGGGGTGAACTTTGAACCTTCGACCCTTTCCATCTTTTTTTCTTGATACAGACGGCCAACGTTTAATTGTTGTCAAACAAAAATAACGAGATTTTAAAAATATTCTCTTTTAGTCCTTTCTAAAGTTTTCAGACCAATAATTTTTCTCGAAAACACTATTTTGTCATCAGTAAATTAATAAAATTATAATTGTTTAAGGAAAACTGAAATTGGGAGAGAATTGAGTCGTACTTTCATTGATAATAGGAGTATCTTTATATAGAGGATTATAAGACATAGAATTAGAGTTGTACAAGGAAAGATATCGTACAATTAATCGGATATCTATAAATATCTCCGAGAATATCTCTAATTCTAAACCCCATTACAACTAGGTCAAGTAACCTAGAGTTTGGGGCAGACACACACATATTCTGGATTTACTTGAACATTCCCCCTTGTGTCGCCCAAACGTGTTACTCCTCTCGTTGCCTCATTAAAAACCTTGCCGAGTAACAAAAACCCTGTGGGACAAAAATAACCTCGATCGAAGGGAAAAAAGAGCACAACACACCCTTCATGTTTCGAGACCATACTTGTAGACATCTCTCCCTGATGACTACGGTCATGAGAGTTTGGATAACTTCCGCAAACGATGCTACCAACATGTTTCTCGAAAGTAGAATTTAGGCAATGACTTAGTGAGCAAGCCTGCCACACTATCCTCAGATTGAATCTAATTCACTTTGATCTTGAGGAGAGTCTGTTGTTACTGATTATGCTTGGTGTTGTCGCTTTTGATGTAGCCCTGCTTCCTTCAATCAAAACAAGCAGCATTATCCTAAATGCTTGTAGGCTCATTTGTGGTAGACTTCAAACCACAATTGTTCAAACATGCGTAACTATGGATCCAATCCATATACATTCACAAACCACTTCGTGAAGAGCAATAATCTCTGCATTGTTCGAAGATATAGCGACTATAGTCTATTCTGTAGACTTCCAATATATCGCGGTCTTACCCATGGTGAACACTTAACCTGTTTGGGAATGACTTTTGTGTGGGTCAGAGAGATACCCAATATCAGTAAAACTTTCCAAAACACATGTCGTTTTGGGATGGGGATAGTGGACGCAGGCCAGTGTTGGCGGCGTTCCTAGTGTGTGATGGGTCTGAATCCATCATCTCTCTGTAGGGATAGAACAAGACTATATCAATCGTACATCTCAAGTACCGAAAGATATCTTTTACACCAATCCAATGGCGTCGCGTTGGCGCAGAGCTAGAGCTAACTAACAAGTTCACAACATATGAGATGTCCGGTCTTGTGCATTGAGCTAAGTACAATAATGCGCCTATTGTACTCAAGTAAGGTACTTTTGCCTCTAGCACATCTTCGTCATCATCCTTCAAACAAAGAGGATCATTTTCAGGATCAAGACTACGGACGATCATGGTGGTGCTTAAAGGTTTGACATTGTCAAAATGCCTAAGAATCTATCAACACGATGCTCAAGTTTCAAACTGAGACATCATCGTGTTCTCCCAAAATCGTTCATCTCAAAATCGGATTTCAAGTGTTCAGCGGTTTTCCTTAATTCTTTAAGGGCTTCTAATGAAGATAATGTCCAACATGAACCACGATAGAATCCGAAACTTGTTATGGAAACGCGCGGGCATATCGATCCCTTCCCAATCAAGTAGTTACTTTAGTGAGCGTTTCAACCTTATTGTGAACGCGCTCCGTGGTCTAGAGCCACTTGACTTGGGTAAATAAAGTTCACCATGAACGTTCATGTATATTCTCGATCTAGATCCCCATAGAGATACGTAGTGACCACATTTGTAAGCTGCATGTTCAGTTATTCGGAAACTACCAAACTGACAGGGTAGTGGAGTGCAATGACATCCATTACGAGAGAATATGTCTCATCGTAGTCGATTCCAGGGCGTTTTGTGAGAAGCCTTGCACCATAAGGCGAGATTACCATCTCCTTTTCTCATCACGCTTTCTAATGAAGACCCATTAGTCAATAAGTTTTATGTTAGGAGGTGTTGGCGTCACTGGCTCAAAAATCTTCATCTTTATTAGAGAATCCATCTTAACCTGGATCACAGATTTCCATTTAGGCCAAATTTATTTACGTTGACATTCATTCATCAACAGAGCGTGGTTCGATATCATCGGACTCAATAAACTCATGTGCAACTACATCATCAATTATGATGGAGTTTCTATCCCACGTCTCATGTATACTAGTGTAATTTTCAAAGAGCTCTATATTCTCAGGAATAGGTTCTGACGTTGAGGCGTTCCCCAACGATAACCATAACCCTGAAGATTCTCATGAGATGGATTTTGAGTCTTGATGATCAAAGGATCGGAATGTGCCAAAATATCATTTGAATCCACGGGCCTCCCAAGCATCCTAGCTGGGGCCATGGCCTATAACACCAGAGTGCCACTCTCTTTGGCATTAGCGCCATGCCTACTTCCATGTAGGGTGGCGCTACGTCCTCTCATAGGGACGTCCTTCCTTGCAGGCATATTTGCAGCAGATATGTGTGATCTCATCACTTTAACAGGGATCAAGATGAGACATAGTGGGGACAGATCACGACAATTCCTGTCGTTCCTGCTGAACATTCATGTTCTTATCTCCCCCTAACCACAGGAAGACTGTCTCATCAAAGTGACAACCTGCAAATCTAGCAGTAAGGAGATCGCCTTGCAAGAGCATTAAGTGGCGGACGGTGGTTGGAGTCTCAAATCCAACGTAGTTGCCCATTCGTCTATAAGGACCCATCATAGAGCGCTATGGAGGCGCAATTATCACATAAAAGGCATACTTAAATATGCGTAAGTATGATACTTGTACCTAGTCACTAGCTGTAATGCAGAGGTAGATTGAGTGGCGGTGGGTCGTAGACGAATTAGCATAGCTGCATGCGATACTGCATCACTCCAAGCGGATATAAGGAGATCGGTGCGCATTACCAATGTTCGGACTACCATCGTAGTCGTTTTCGCTAGACCAATTGGGTGTGTTCATGGGAATATGATGTCCAACATCAGTCCCAATGTAATAACCATCGAAAGTCTTCGAGGTAAACTCTCTAGCATTGTCAAGTCCAATTGACTAAATAGGATGATCCGGGGAGTGAGCCCGTTGTCATTTGATATGTGCTAGGAGTGTAGCATAAGCAGCATTTACGTGGACAATGACACAATACGTGACCAGCGTGTTTGCATGTCCACCAACATCATGAGATATTTAAACGTCCACAAGTTGGTTGAATTAGTCCACAGAATCCCCATGGATTCTATGTAAGAATAGAATAAGTATTTTCATATCCTTTGCATAGGAAGGTCTGAGTCCTAACTTCCCTAAGGAACATGCTTTGTAAAACGAGCGAGAGGCTTTAGAAACAACCAATGAGGATTTTGGTTGGGCATGAGCGTCTGGAACTCTATTTGAAGCAAAGTTGATGATTGCAGCATCATCTAGGGTGCCATCACCATGATGGGCGCCATCCATGGCGTCATGGATAGGGACTGTGCTAGCCCTAGGCTGGAGGTGGACGGTGGCGGCGCCAGAGCCAGCGGCGGCAGTCACACTTAGTCTAGGAATCAACTTTTGATTCATGCTTCGTTTCGCTCGAGAGAAAGGATGTCGATGTGAAGTCTTTAGTAGACGGATCATCATATCACGACTAGGATGACCTATCTTGTTGTGACAAAGCCAATATGTGTCTAAATCAAAGAGATCTTCTCTCATAACTTTATTGGATTTAATAGCTCGAATAGTGACATAGAGTCCACTAGAGAGACACATAAACTTCTCTAAGATGCGCCTTTTTTCGCAATCATTAGAGGTATTGCAAAGGAACTCATGTCCGTTCTCTACATGCATTTTCGCATGGAATCCGTTGACTATTCATAGGTGCAATTTTCCCTAGGAGCGTAGAGAGTTTCTATGATAGTAATCAAGGTGCCATTTGGCAAGGGGAACTTGGGCTATTCCATGTCCTTGAATTAATACTAATGGCCCAGCCATCGTAGTCACAAAGTAATATGCTCAGAATCAAAATGGAGTCATAATGAAAAGAACTCAAAATTTTATTCATAAGCCAACGGAGTACATCATTGTCTCTTAACCATTAGGAGAATCTAATCCAAATGCTAGCTAATGCAAAACAAAGGTAGTCGTTTGACTTCTTTCGGTAACTGCAAAATAAATATGACCAGGTGTGTAGAGAGATGTCGGTGGAGCAAAGCTCGCTTAAGTACCACTTATCTCAAAAACCTTCCTAGACATCACACTCATTTTGGATGAACCTATGTAAAGAAAAACTAAACCAATAGCATTTACTACAAAGTATATGGCAATTGCCTATTACATCTCTTGGAAAAATAAGACTTAAACAGAATTGGCGATTTATTGTTCCCAGCCAGATTTGTAGTCTTCAACCCTTCACTCTAGATCATCTTCTTGATCTTCTTGTTCCACATAGTGAGCTTCTCTTGCTTCACAATATGCTTTGTAGGCGGTGACAATTTCTTCACGAGCCCTACAAATGTGTGCCCAATGACCGGATACTCCACATCGAGAACATACATTTCTTTGCTCAGACTCCATTGATTGAGGCGCTTTGAAAGCGTCATTTAGATGGCTCTTAATGTTGGTGGCGGCACCAACATGGCTAGAGGCTTTGCCTCCCTCTCTCTTTCCACGTTGACCTCTTCGGTTTCGTGTTCGCATATTTTGGAGATTATCTTCCCAAGTAGAGCGATTATATGGACCAGAACATCCAAAAGTATCCCTGAGATTAGGGTTTCGCTCTTGGCGCCCTCTCTTAGGGGCGCGACTATAATTGGATTCCGGAATATGCTCTGTTTCCACGGATCTCGAATTATAGTTCTTCACAAGGATGTTTTCATGCTTTTCAGGGACATTCATAGCTCCAATGAGCTCATGAAACCTTGTGATCCGTCCTGCAGTAACATCGATTCGATAGTTCTTAGCAACCATCAATGTAGAGATGGGGAAGGTAGAGAGAGTCTTCTCAATCAACATCGCATTTGTGATCTCTTTACCACAGAATTCCATTAAGGATTTAATGCAAAGTGCTTCCGAGTTGTAGTCAAGAACTGACTTGAAATCACAGAATCGAAGGCTATGCCATCTCACTTCTAGGTTAGGAAGCAGGGAGTCACGAACGTTGCCAAATTTTTCTTCGAGTGAGACCCACAACCTTCTTGGGTCTTCTTCATTCATACACTCGTACTGGAGCGAATCATTGATACGCTAAAAGCAAGCGTGCAATTTAACCCTGAAAAATGTCATCGTTAGTATATGGTAAATAAGGATCGTTCTAATCGGGGATTGATGGTACACCTGTCATTGTAAAACAAATAAAAAATTAATGAAAATGCAAAGTATAAATTTACAAAAAGAGTATATACAAGTAACGAAATAAAAGGGGGTTTAGGAAATAGGTTTTCGAAAATTAAAATAAACAAAATAAAGAAAATGTAAAAACAGATGTACAAGAATGAAACGTAAGAAACAAAGATCAAAACCAATTTCATGTAATCAAAGTCGATTCAAACCCTATAATTGATCATCTAAGTTATGAGAAAGAAGTTGATCATGTGAAATATTCGACGCAAATGATTTCCCATATTTTAGTTTCCTTTACTAATTAACCTAAGTGAAAGCACCTAGATCAATTCTATTAAACATGCAATCAAAGTCTAGAAAGCTAGCTAATCAAAACATGTTCAACGCAAGAAGCATAGAGAAAGGTTATCAACTTAAGTGCACAACCTAGTATAAATAAGTTCACCAATTTGCGTCGGCCTTCAATTGCCGTCGCCAATGCCTCCTGTTTTGCGACGGCAAAAACTGAGGGGTCGCGATTGTGCAAAATATTTGCGACGGTAACAACTGCCGTCGCCACTGGGCGTGGCAAACCCAATGGTTTACTTCGGCAAGAGTTTGCGTAGTAAAATACTAAGAGTTTGCGTCGCGTTTCTTCAATTCTTCCCGTAGTATGAAAACCACGACAGTCGCCCTCTGCTCAAAAAGAAAAAAAAAAAAAACCTCTCTCAAAACGGAGGCCGATCTCTTCGTCTCTCTTGTTCTCCCTCTCTCTCCGTCATCGCAAATCCCATCTTCCGCCAATACTTCTGTCTAAGCTCTTCCTTATCGGCAAACCAGATTGGGGAAATCTTTTGGGGGTATCGTTCAGATCTAGATCCCTCACCTGCAAAAGAGTCAATTGGGTCGCATATCGTAAACAACGTCGGTGAGTCCGTTTCAGGGGAGCTCTAGCTGGCTGGAGACCAGAGCTAAGATGGGTTTCAGTTTAGGATTCTTGGTCGGTATCTTTGGAGTTCTAATTCTCTCTCATGCCGCTTAATCAACCGTTCTTATTTTCCTCTCTCTCGGCAACCAAGAGCAGCCTCCATCTCTCTTTTCTTCGAGCAGCCTCCAAACCCAAAACCCAGAGAAGCATTGAGCGAGACCTCCCCAAACCCAAAACCCAAATCACTGTTCGAGCTTCTTCCACTGCCTTCGTCGAGACCTCCCCAGCTGTAAGTATGCTTCTTTTTCAAGCTTGGATTTCAATGCAATCAGTCAAAATTGAAAAACCCAGTTTCAGTTTCAAAGCACTGGGCTTTTGGATTGTGTGTTTAGTCACTTGTTTCAGTAACTTTCTAGTTTCTACTAATGTTTGATGGTTGAGGACTTGAGTCCTACTGTTGGTTTCAAGTTATTGGTTGATTTGGCTTTTTTTTTCCTTCATTCAAATCTGGGAGTTATGTGTTATTGGTTGGTTTCAAGTTTGGAAAGTGACGTTCTGGTTTCAAGTTATTGATCCACTCTGCTGATATTGATCCACTCTGCTTTGGCATCTATAATTAGATGTAGATTTGGTTTTTTGCTTATTTAGATTGAGAAATCTGGTTTTGAAGAATGATGAAGTAGCTCTGGTTGTATATCTTGTTTGATTTTTGAGATCTTAATGAAATGGGTTTTCGAGAGATGATGTTGCCCTCCATGTGTTTGTGAAAATGACTCTTTAAATTGAATGATGCGTTTTGTTTCGATTATCTGCAAATGCAAACTAAATGAAGTACTTGGCTCACATAATTGAGAGCTATGGTAAAATGTTCATAGAATTGAAAGGTGAAACTCATTTGCTTACAGTCATCACACACTTCTCCATCTTCCTCATGTCATCAATTGCTTCATCATTACTGTCCAGTAGCAAATGGAGCTTTCTTTGGTTATAGCAATTACTGAGAGGATCATGAAGGCTCTCAAAGACTAGGACGAAGATGAAATCCCACCTGAAAGTGTCCGTTGCTATGTTCTTTATGAATGCCGCAAGTGGAATCTTGTTTGAACATTTCTTTCTTCCTTATTGTTCAGTTCATGTACCGAATGATCCTGAATATTTCAGGCAGTTCCATTTGCTTTGGATTTTTGTTCCGTTCACAAGCATGATCTGTATTTCAACTTCTCTATAATTGAACTTTATGTTTCAACATTTCCATCAGTTGTCCCAGCATTTTGAAATTACATTTGCTTATGGTTCATTGGCATTTAAATATTCTCTGCCATTAAATTCTCTCATGGGTCCGTTTGCATTTATATTTCCTACAGTTTCACTTTACCATAGTTATATTTGCTTCAGTTTTCACTTTTTGTCTGCTGAAGCATGACAGTTTTGAGTATATTTGTGTTTTTGGCTGTTTGTATCTAATGAACTTTGTATTTGAACAATTTCTATGATAGTAGATTTTCACTTTTATCACATACTCTGCTATTACATTCTATTAAGAGATAGGACTGTGCAACAGTGCAAGTATATGTGTTGAATGCTTGGTGATCAAGTCAAAAAATGATAGGTATGAACAAAAATATCTATAGAGAGTTAATTATGTTTGTTTTGCTTGATGGCTTGATAATGGGGTGTTTTGTAACAGACGTTAAGCCTGCATCTGCGGATTCTCCTTTAGAGGTAGTTTGATTTCGAGAGCTCTATTTTTACTTCATTCTTGATAATTATCATTACTCATTCTGAGTTGGATTCCTTATTAGTGTATAGCCTTTAGATTTTATGTTTATGGATGCATATAACATCAACTTTGATGCAATCAGAAGCCGATGATGGGTATAGGTGGAGTGTGGACTGTATGATGATGATGATGATGATGATGATGGTACGTGCTGGTCTATTAAACTCTTCCCTTCTCCTTTTTGGTATTTCTGTTCAATTTATATCTCTACACTCACTCACAGATAAAACAATGTTGTGCTACTTTTTCTCTTAATAGCCTTCAACTAAGAACTCTTACACTTTCAGTAGGTTCGTTACTATATATAAATTTCTTTGGCATTCCCATGTAGACCAAGACAAGGTAGAAGCTTCTAAGTTATTTTTGCAAAGGTTAATGTGTCAATGTTTATAGTGACAGTGATAATGTTTATAGAATGCGAAAGTTAGTTGGTTTGAATTTAATGTGATTATATCCAACGCAGGGTTTGATGTCATCTTCAGAATCTAGTGAAGATGGAGGAAATGAAGTGTTCTGATTACCAGTTTTCCAGTACATTAACTATATGTAATTTAATTTTGTAAATTTATGTATTTGAACATTGGTGAAGATATATAAAATTGATGTTAAAAAGTAATTTGATGGAACTTTTCCTTTGTATCACTTTCTTCCCTAAAATAAAAATTTTAAAAAATTCTAGCATGCAAATTTTGTATGCTAGATTTTTTTTTAAAATTAATAATTCACATTTTGCGACGGCAATTTGCCGTCGCAAATATCAATGGCGACGCCACCAACGACATCGGCAAAATTGCCGTCGCTTAGCCGTCGCCATTGGTCTTTTGCGACGGCCAATTGGCTTTCCGCGACGGCGTTGCGCCGTGGCAATTTTAATTCTTTTTTGTAGTGTTGTAATCCTCTTCAATTGAATTCGACCTTTGTCCAAAGCCTTTACTACTTGTGATTTAGGTTCACAAAACTATTAGGTGAATCGTTTACCTAAATCTAGCACCACTTACATGCAAATCCTATAAGTGTCGACCCAAATAAGATAAACATATAAAAGTTTTCTATCAAGCAAATTCAATCGAACAAACTCACATAAGCAACTTAGAATCACAATTATGGAATTCAAAAACTTTATTTAAACATAGAAATTGGGCTTAAACTTTGCCCTAAACGTTATTGTTAACTAGAAACAAGTTCATACGAAATCAAACAAGGAAATCAAAAGATTACAAGGAAAAAGAATGAATTATACCGTGAGGGGAGATGGAGATGGAGAGCTTGAACGTTGGATCTTGAATCTTGGAAGCAAGCCTTCAAGGTGGACGATGGAGGTAGATCTTCACGGCTCCTTCTTCTTCTTCCTCTCCTTGCTTGAAAACGCAGAACTTTAAACTAGAGAGTGGAGAGAGAGGGAGAGCTTATGACGTTATGGAGGATTTTCTGAATGAGAATGTATGTGAAGTTGTGTAGCATAGGGGGACGGCCAAGCTTCATGATCCTTCTTTTAATTTCCCAAGGAATTAATCTGATAATGCCACACAGCTTTGACCAATCACGTAGCGCCACGTCAGCTCTGTTGTGTCATCCAACCAATTAAAAAGCTCCAAAATAAGTCCCTAATATATTGTTGCCGAATTTCCAATGATTTAATCTAATTTTATTCATAATTTTCGACCAAATATCTAGGCATGAACCTAGACAATGTATCTGAACGCATTTTGGACCTTTTCTCCCTTAAATCTCTCCATGGCTTTATCCTTAATGTCCTCCCCTTGATTTTCTGTTGATTTTCACATTAATACTGCAGATTTTAATTCCTTAATTTCGGCCAACATATGTTGAGGGAATTGAGGAACGAATCTAGACTTGTTTTGAGCCTTATCTTGTTGCACACACTTCACTCTTCCTTGAAATTCTCCCTTGATATTCTCCATCGTAATCTTTTTTATCATCCTTTGATTTTCACGTTGTCTTTGTGATCTTCTCTTGATAATTCACGGCAATTAAGGATTTATTCTCCGAAAATCCCTCTTTGACGTCCACAAAACCCTAAATCCAATGGGCTTACTCCATTTGCCGAAAATCCAAATTAATCCATAGGATTCTTGGGCCTCCATGTGTCATCTTCAAGACATAAGGTCTCCTAGTGCCTCCAGGAATCTTCTCCCAACACCCTCTAGCTTTTCTTTCTCTTTTTGAGCTCATTTCAGTTTGTTTGCTCCATAGGACCTGAAAATAGAAACTATTACTAAAAATAAAAACTTCCTAAAATAGTAACTTTCCTAAACAAGAAGGATTCATTTAAGGAAATAACTAAGTAAATATGAGGAAATAACAATTAAAATGTCGCATTAAAATGCTCATATCAATCATCCATATGACGAGTCATTAGGATAATGACTTTTGCCTTATTTGCCTCTAAGGCTGCTCTATTTGCTTCCAAAGCTTGAGCTTGCTCAACAGTTAGCACATCCTGGCTAGGCTCGAGAATCGTATCCAGGATTCCATCGGCCTTAAGATGCTGGCGGACATCACGAACCCACCTGTGATATCCAGAGCCAGTTGTTCCCAATGGAGCAAAGTCCAATTTGTTCAGGTTACTCATCCTTAAAAAGGGTTAGTTTCGGAGCGGGAAAAAGCTACCACGAAAACATAAAATTTCTGAGCGTAATCGCTTCCAAGAAATTAGGAATTTCTGAGCGTAATCGCTTCCAAGAAATTCAATTCCAAGAGGAATTGGATTAGATCGAAACAATGATGTGAGTGGTCGATCATAAATTCTCTACATCTCAACAGGCTCCAAGCTTGGAGTGAGCACGAACCCCCACAACTCGGCATAATTAGGTGTCCCCTATGATGAAGAAAGGGGCGTAGAAGAACGGAGTTTGCAAATCCCCGAGACAAAGAAGAGAAAAGAAATAAAAACTTCAAAAACGGGAACTTTTAGTAAAAAAATACCTCGAAATAGGGAGCAGGAAAATTTGGCAGGAAAAGTCGCCGGCGGTGACGTGGCACCGGATTGCTGACGTAGCTGCTGATGATGCTGCTGACGAAGCTGCTGACGTGGCTTGCGTCAGTGGGCTGCGGCTTGGGCTGCCTCCTCCTCCTTTTTTTTTTCTTCTTCTTCTTCTCTTTTATGTCGGTTTTCTGCAAGAAATTTTGGTTGCCAGTTCATTAACTTCTAGACCGGTTTTTGTGCTGTTTCTTCTTGTTCCTGAATTTTCAGATCGAGGGGCTTTTGCTGGCAAAATTTGGTGGAAATTAGAGGTCCGGAAGATGGTGAACCGGTGAAATATTTGCTGCGAGTTGTATGGAGCTTCCGGTGGCCGGTTCGGTAGGTTTCCGGCTGGTTCTAGTGGTTCTGCCGTCGGTTCTGGGTTCTTGGGGTCGGGGGCTTCAAGTTGTGTGGCGGAGGCAGAAAAGGGTTCAAGGTTTTGTATTTGGATTTAAGGTTTTAGCTTCTTGAATCAGGGTTTGGCTATTTGTTTCAGGGTTAGGGCTTCGTGCTGATAACGTATTTAAGGAAAACTGAAATTAAGAGAGAATTGAGTCGTACTTTTATGGTGCGTTTGGATGAGAACATTATAAAATTCGTAGGAATTTATAAATGATGGAATCTTTAACTCCATCAATCTAAAATTCCATTAATTGCAATTTCTATTGTTTGGTTGCATCTATTTAGGATTTGAAATGTGAAATAAATTAAGAAAGTTTAAAACAAATACAAAGATAAAATAGAAAAAAGTCTTGTTTTGGAAATAAAATTGAATACTGCAAAGGAATTCGTAAATGACACCTATTTTGGTGGAAATTGAAGTGAGGAATTTAAATAACGAATTCCTTCGTTTTTTTTTTCACAGAGAAATTTAAAATTTCCAATCTGATAATGCCAAACGAGGGAATTGGCTTTTAGGAATTATGAAATCCTCACTTTCAATTAAATTCCATCATTTTTTCCCTCATCCAAACACACTCTTATTGATAATAGGGGCCTCTTTATATAGAGAATTACAAGACATAGAATCAGAGTTATACAAGGAAAGATAATCGTACAATTAATCGGATATCTATGAATATCTCCGAGAATATCTCTAATTCAAAACCCTATTACAACTAGGTCAAGTAACTTAGAGTTTGGGCCAGACACATATTCTGGATTTACTTGAACAATAATCACATTGATACAATTCAAATTATGTAGATTAGTGCTAGCCTAGCTCCTCGAGAGAGCGACTCAGTCTCCACAATGTTCCTGTTCGGTGGCGGGTGGCTGATGGTAGCGCCGACATAGCTGCGTTGCCGTTGTGTTAGCTACTGGACGGGCAATTTCATTTACCCTGGCTTCTGGGATTGATGGTTTGGCGGCAATTGCTGGGTCTCTCTTGTTCTGGTTCGAAGCTTCTCAGCGCCAAGGTTTTGCTTGACATCGACGCAAGGGCAGTGACGGTTGTGGAGGCCAGATTTGGTGACCGATCCAATTATGGTCCAAGTAGCGGCAGCAGCAGGGCGGTATCGAGGAAGTTGTCTTCAAACTTCGAGCGCGTTGGTTTTTCCCAACTCCGGTTGGATTTGGCCTTTTACATTGGGTTGCAGAGATGTCTTCGTTGCAATGGAGTCGTGACGGCGTGGTCGCAGTCTGTGTGGCATAACGGTGGCGACGGATAGCAGGTGGAGGCGGTGGTGGGGAGCGCGCTTGTGCTGGGAGGTGGTGAATTGGGATCGAGTTTGGGCCCATCCTTTTAGCTCTGGGCTATCTTCCCTTTGGTCCTTGTAGGCTGTTAATTAGATTTTCTTTTTTGTTTATTTCTCTATTTTGTTTAGGGAACCCTATGTTAGTAGTTTGTCTATTTTTAATAATTCTCTAGTGTTTAGAGAGCTATGCACTTTTATGTGCTTTTAGCGAATCTATCTTCTGGATTAGTATCGAAAGAAGAGTCCAACTTTTCGATGTATTTGATGTCTAATGAGTGAACCTAGTTCTACGTACTACTGTGGGCACTAACACATTTTTTTATCTGTCTGTAGGTGGCAACAGAAGGATATGTAATAATCATTCTGATTTGAGATGAATGATATTGCGTCCCTTTATGGGTTTGATTAGCGCGCACATGAGTGAATTGACATTGTTCTCTAACTTCCAAAGACAGTAACAGCACTTTGTCGGGTGATTTATTCAGTAATAATGTTGAAGGCAACCTCCATTAGATATAGTTAAGAGAAAAGACGACTTAAACTAGTATGCTTTATTTTCTGTTGCAGCGGGGAACAAAAGCTGTGGCTACCAATAATTCAAACCAATCCACCACACTAAAGTTCAAGAAAGTGTGCAACTATGCAACCCTTTTTTGAAACATAATTTGTGCTTCTACTGTGCAACCTTGTTGAACTCTCATTGGAAACCATATTCCATGGCTTTTATTTTACAATAATTACTGAATAGTTACGAATAATTTGTAGCAAGGTTTTGAAGAAGCCCCAAAGCTCTAATGGCTTTGACATCATGACCATGTGATCTGATCCTCTCATTTCCACCACACGATTTGGGCGATTTCTCTCAATCACCCACAGTTGAAAATCTTTCCTTCCGACCAAATCTTCATCTGAGATTATGAAAACCCGATTGACCGACCCGTATTTCTCCTTGGACAGCTTTAGTTCCTTAGACATGTCTTCTTCACTAAACAAACGTAGTGGTCTCATTAACATAGTGGCCAGTTCTATATCCTGCAACAAATTACGAGCTCTTGTTAATTACATGAACGGTCGGATTTCATAGGTTCAAGATGATTACATGGTTTTATTTCACTTACCTCTTTACGGCTAAGTTGGTAGACCTTAGTTGCCAAATACACGGGGCCGAAGATGAAAGTTGTTGGAGGGTTGTTTGGCCCTTGGTCATATGTAAATCGGCTGTCCAATTGAGAATCTTGTCGCCGAAATGACTGTAGTTTCATTCAAAATTGAATAAAATATAAGAATCAATTAGGAAAAAGAATTATAAAAAAGGACTGAGAGTAAATTTGTTCAATAGATAACATGACGATACAGTTTTTATTCTTATTCTTATTGTTAATTAATTTTATTGTCTTAACATATTTAGAGACTCTAAAATTATTGATTTTGAATACGTTTGAAAAATTGAACATCTCTTCATGTGAACATGAGTTTATTAGAGTCCGACACAATGTCACACCCGTAAAAAAAAAAAAAAAAAATCCATAAAGAATTTTTGAATTGGCTAGAGTAATATTGCAAGAAAGTACCTCTTGTTGAAGAGTGGAAATGTTGAGGTTCGGACCAGGCATCAAAGCAGCAACAAAAACAGCTACAGAAATCTTACTCGGAAACCTCTCCATGGCTTGAGAAATGGCCAACCCGCCAAGGCTATGACCAACAAGGATGACCCTTTCATGTTGTGGAAGAGCTTCCATGAAATCCCTCAAGGGCTTGAAGTAGTTGGAAATTGAGTGCAGATCATTAGCTTGCTGTGGGTCAACACCAGAAGCAGCTAGGTCTAGAGCAGTGACATTGTGACCAGATGACCTAATTAGGGTTACGATCTTGTACCAGGACCAAGCTCCATGGCATGACCCATGAACTAGCACAAAGTGCTTCTTATCGGACTATGATGATGCTAAGGTCTTGTTTGCCAAACAGAGAAGAGCGATCAGAAATGAAATGGTTGCTGTGATCAAGTGCTGCTTTCTTTGATCCATTTTGTGGCATCAAATTGATTGGGAAGCATGTCAGGGGTTCATCAATTTATAGTCGATAATTCAAGCAAGGAAATTGAAGGTTAGGTTTAGAGTAGAAGTATATATTATTCAATTGTGATGAAAATTCATCAATTTCCCGGTAATAAACTTTGCTATTCAAACGTTCTTTCCCTCTCATTGAATTTTGACTATTGCATTTTAAAATTGTTATCTTCAATTGCTTTGACGACCACGATAGTAGGATGATTTTTTTTTTTTTAATGTACATTCCAATAAGAATTCAACCTAAGAGCAAGTTCACCCGTAGTCAAGAAATGTCAAGGTCGAAAAGTCAAGAATTCGACCAGTCAAGTTACTGTTCATTGCCACTGGACATGAGTTTCCACCCGTTTTTTCTTGCCCGGTCAATACTGTTCATTTTCCACTGTTCATGTAATTTCACTGTTCATTTTTACTGGTCACCCGTCGTTTTTACTGTTCATTTTTAGTGGTTATTAATTGTTTGCCGTTGGATCTTCTTCTTAATTGAAACGGATGGCTGGGATTTCATGACCGTTAGGTCCCTTTTTCAAAATGAGCCAATGGCTCTGTTGCACGTGGAAGTTGTGCGGCCCATGCACAGCCGCTACACGACAAGCGACTGGCCTCACTCCACCTTCCTTTGCGGCGCCACGCGTCAGCCTTGTGTGAGCCAATTTCTGCCTTCAGCGCGTCATGCTTCATGGGAAAGGTGATGACGTCAGCCACGTTATGCCTTGGGCCGAGCTGGCAGCCCCTCACCCCCAGTCAAGAATTTAGTCATTTGGTTGCCTTTTTTTTTTGCCTCAGTCAAGAAAAGCCAACAATTGGCTGGGCAAAGCAAGACCGGTGGAAGCAAAAAATTCAATTACCCGGTCAACACATCAGCAAATCCCTGCTGGTGCCCAGTCAAAGAGCAACCGCTGCACTTGCTCTAAAAACTGTATATTTTTGACTTCTTGAATTGCTTCATTCTTCAACGAAAATCTCTGTTTTTGTGTTTCTAGAAAAGAGAAAGTTTGGTTACTTAAAGAGAAAATGCTACCAACAACATACTCGAGACCACTCTTAGGTTCATTTTCAAGCTATATGTCACACCCCGAATTCTGAATTTAAGTAATTCATATTCGAAGCATGAACCTCAAATACCCTGTTTATAATCTCAGAATTTTTTTCTCAAAATCAACTGCACATTACACCTCTCAATAATTATATAAACCAAATCCTCAAGCTACTTATTACAGTACACTCTCACCAAAACAAATTATAAAGCTCAAGAGAGCACAATTCTCCTCACAAAACAAATGCTATAAATCTAATACTAATACTCTAAACCGCACGATCACTGCCCTGATTCTCCTGACCTGTAGGATTACCCGCTACACATTTTGAATAGTGTACCGGGAGTTGCAACAACACAAAACCCGGTAAGCTTTTGACAGCCCGTATGAGTAAACACGAAAGAACTGTTGATTTATTCAATTATATTTACTATAACTCAAGTAAACAATCAACACACTCACAAGGTAACTCCAAAAATCACAGAAACATATAAGTATATTCTCGATGCTTTCTTTTAAAACTCCACATTTGACTGATCACAACCAACAAATATTGCAACATTAATATGTGAAATAACATTAAAGCAAAGCATGCTTGATTCTCTTTTCACTAACACCTTCACATATTAGCAATATATCACAGATACATATTTGATCAAAATAATATAAGTACACTTTTCATTTTAGTGAATTTTCGGATTAACTGGTAACAAATCACAAATCCACGTACTAGGGTATGTCTACTATACCCAAAATACGGGTAAGCCGCAGCATACTAAGGCTACTTCCAAAGTATGTATACCCAAGGTCGGCTACTTCCTTCCTATGAGTATAATAGTGCACTATCTACAGGGACTAGGGCCCAGGCTTAACGTCTCATAACACCAAAACACATTTACCAGTAATTCATTTAAGCACGGGGTTGTAGGAATCACCCGGCTTCACAACTGTACTTCTCAGACATAATCAAATTCACAAAATACAATCTTTATCATTTATAGATCGTATATATGTATATGTACACCCACATCAAGAGACATATTATTTCAAGATAAATCTTTATTTCTTAAAATAATTTCCACATAATCACATTTGGGCATATAAAATAGCTTTCACACCACATGATCAACATTTCATTATTCAACAATTAAAATGCGAGATTAATAGCTTGAATAATATCCAATTCATTCTCAATCATTTCATCACGCCAATCACACGTCAACCAATATATATATTCCACGTAAATATATATATATATATATACGTAATCATCTGCTCAGGGATGACCACTAATACCAACTATAGTTCAAGCATAAAAACCGTGAAATTCATTTGTATAATAAAATCATTTTACTTACCTATGGACCGTAGTTGATCAAGTCCATATAATTTAAAACAAATATTTATTCCACAAATATTTTCACACAATTGCGACAAAAATAAAGTAATTAAATTTATTCGGTTCGTAATATGAACCACGTGAGGTTTACTCACCTCTAATCCAGCTGCGTCTTCTAAAAAGCCAAATATATCAATCCAAATCGTCCACCAAATCAATCCATCGATCACCTGGAGCTAAGTCTGGTTCGGCCTAGATCGTCCTAGATCAAGCTTGGAAGTCGGATTAATCATGGGGATGATCAGGGGGAGGAGGAGATCACGAAAATGGGAAGGATCGGCCGAGGGGACGCCGGAAAATGGGTTTTCCGGTCGGGTCACCGATCGGAGGCTAGGTGGCTTCGATCCGGGGATAGGGACAGCGGTGGGGCAAGGCGACACCGGAGGGAGGCTGTGCGTGCGACGGCGAGCTCGGGGAAGGCCGGGTCGTGGCCGGAGGACGCCGGAGGACGAAGATGGGTCCGGGTCGGGTCAGTCGGGTCGGCTGCGTAGGGAGGAGAGAGAACGGAGAGTTTGGGGGACCAAATTGCAATTTTGAGAAAATTTCGTCCTTCCGAAAAATTCAGGTTTTCCACCTATTTATAGAAAAATCCCAATTTTAAAATATTCGTAACTTATTCATACGAACTCCGAATATTGCGTTCCACATGTCCACGAACTCGTATCGACGCGCTCTACAACTTTCATGAAGGAAGTTTTCCCAAATTCCATACGTATAAAAAGTCACTTTTTGAGATCCCCTAAATAACGTTCGATTTCGAAAATAAAATCGTTCGAACTACTTCCACAACTTCTCCAAGCTTCGTACTCGCTCCTAATACCGCGAAATCAATTCTAAAAATCCATGGAATTTAATTTGGATTTTTCGGGGTATTACACTATATACCCTCTTCACCCATTGTATATAGTAAAGCCACGCAGAGTGCTTGCCGAAAATAGAACGTACGTTATTTCATGAACGAGAAAGTTTGATACTCAGGTTCTTTAGGAATGAGAATAAGTTCTTTTATACTTAAAAAAATCCGTAAGCAGTGGCAGACCTAAATTTTATTTGTATGGGGGCGTAACAAAAAATAGATAAAAGATTTTTAAACAATAAACTTAAAGATAATTCGCTGTTTAGCACAACTTGTAAACATCCAATATTGTTGTATGGTCTAACTCGATTGGGTGGCTCAAATTTGTTGTAAGGCCCAAGTCAAGTCTACAGCCCAAGTCATGGGACCTTAGGGTGTCCAAAACATTTTGGGTGTCCCAAACAGATTGGGTGTCTAAATTGTGGATTTGGGCCCAAGTCTAGACCAAACAAATGGGCTTCGGCTTACTAGGGTTTCGGTTATGGGATCCAGGTGGAGGTTATGGGGTCATACAGCTTTTTAGCCTTCCATTTAAGTCTTTTATGTACTGTGCCTATCTACCATGCAATTGTTTCAGTCATAGTAAGATAGGCCTGCTTAGAATAAGTGAGCAGGGAATGTTAAATGAGTGGACCTATTTTTATGTACCACCGTGGTACCACCACAACTTTTTATCTGTCTATACTGATGGTAGCGGAAGGGTATGTAATGGTCATTCTGGCTTGAGGCTAGGGGCTAGGACTTGTTCATTTAGTTTGGATAACGTTCCAGAATGTTTTTTCTAGTTGTATTACGATTTGATTGTAATCAACCCTGTTGAGTTATTCCAGAAAGTTATTTATTTGATTCAATGAGTTATTCCAGAAAGTTATTTATTTGATTCAAAAAAAAAAAAAAAAATATCGTAACAATTCGAATAAGTACTTGGCCAAAAAAAACAAAAAATACAACATTAAAATCTTAACAAAAAGAAACAATTGGAGCCCGGTTTAATCACAACGGTCATATTGGTCATATATTATTATTTTTTAGTTACTATAAGGTTATATGCCTTTACGTCTCTATCTCTCATTAAATGTTTATGTTTCTTTTTTATTTAATTGCACCTTGTCCCATAAAAAACCTGTTAGGTTGCTGCACGTTTAATGATGTGTTTTAAAATGTTACTCGCAAGCGCACGAATCAATTGTAGCAAAGAATTGCAAGAGCGAGGTCGAACCCACAGGGACTGTGAAATAGGAAAAACTAATCAAACCGAAATTAACTTAATGCTAACCTAGTTAAATAAAAGTTGGATATGATGTAGTTGAACTAAAATAAAGTAAATAGATAAAAATTACCTTGATGATGAAGTAACTAAGGTATCGGATTCCGCCACATTACTAAATAAATCTCGAAGTATTATCTATCAATTCCCAAACTATGAGTAGCAATCTAGAAATCAATCTACTGCTTGCTCAAGATTTAACAATAACGCATACATGAAAATGATCTAAAGTAGACTCTTCTTCGCTTCTTGATTATGAACACCAAAGCATCACATGTACACAAACTTATTGAAACTACAAAAGATCAAAGTTTGTTCTAAGCATCAAATGTGAAACAAGCTCATTTGAATAACAAGAGATCAAAGGAGTTCATGTCAAATATTTTACTAAGCCAAGCATGGATTAATAAAAGTGACTTCCAAACTACCAAAAATGCATGACATTAAAGGTGAAAGGAACAAATATTTTATTAATGCATTTTGAAGCAAGAGTCGTAGGCATGAAAAACATAATTATGGGAATAGAGATAGATAATTAAACGAAACTTATTTCATAATGTGGTTTAAGGTTAAGGAAATTAGCAATGCATAATACAAATTGAAAACATGCTTAAAACAATACAATTCATCAAACAAAGAGTAACTATTGAAAGGGAAGAGCAAGGATCAAGGGTGTGTCTCCAATTCTCTTCTCTCTACCTCTCCTCCCTTTCTTCCTTCAAGAAAGCTCTATTTATAGGGCAACCTTGGTCTTCATTCCAACTTAATTTCCATGTGAATTGCCTTATAAAAATTATCATGCTTGATACCAAACTTCTCCACTCATAAATGCTTTCACACATAGCATTATCCTGCTTTTTTTTTCATTGGTCATTCTTCATGTATTTTTCCATTTGCTTCAATTGCATGCTTGACTATGAGTAAAAAAAAAAACATAATTTGACTTCAACAATTGATGGCCAATATAACATACTTAATGTAATGATAAAGCATTCCATCAATTTAAAATGTGCATGTATATTACACATGGTGCTACACCTAATGCAAACTATATGACTCAAACTAATAAAAATAAGTTACTAACAAATATAAATTAGAGATATTAATATGATATAAAATGTGCTCATCATTTGACACCAATTTCATCTATATGAATTATCAATTATATATGGGTCCGGATTAAGGGACACATTATTTGACACAATTTTTTACACTTACTTTTATCCCTTAAATCTTAGTTGATCAAATGGTCGTTATTAAATGTGAGTATGATTTGGCAAGTGACATGGCAATAATATTATTTTTCAATCAAAAAGATAATAAATTTAGTTAAACAAAATTCTTTTTATAAAGAAAATCAAAGAAAAAGTTTTACTTGATTGAAGTCAAACTGCAGAAGAAGAATAACAGAGGATAGCAAGAATCCCGGGATTCATTTCGAAGCAAATTCAAAGCAGAAATAGTACGAATCTTAAATCAAAATTGCATAGTAAAAAGAAAAAAAAAAAAAAAGTAAATTCCCGAACACTATACTGTCAACACTCTATTAATTCCATATATGAACACCGCCAACCAGCACAAATGCATGCAGTAGAAATAAAAATTCAAAAAATCCCAGTGGCGGACCTACTTCAAGGCCCGATCGGGTCCGGACCCCCTCAACGTTTGCTATACAATTAACTGAGTTTATCAATATGGCTTCCAAGTTCCAATACAATGGCTTAATTGGACCCTTTCCATTCTTCCAAACTGAAATAAATATTTTTAAGAAACCAAAATAATTTCCTTTGTTGAATTTGATCTTGCAATGAAGTTTGATTGTTATTAAACCAAACTTCATTACTCAGTTCTTTATAGAATCATTATCAAACATTAAATTTGTCATAAACTGTTCTTTACTATTATTGATATTGAGTTCATTTATAAAAAAATTTAAAATCGTTGAGTTAAAAATTAGATCACTATAAATAAAAAAATATTAATTTCACCTATAAAACTTTGTATACATAAATTTTATTTCTCGACCCCCCCCCTCCAAGCTTCAAATCCTAGTTCCGCCCCTTAAAAACCTTCATTCTCAAAACACCCAAGCTGGGTTCATGTCAAAGACGTGTGTTCCCTTTCAAATAAAAACACCACCTCTTCAACAAAAAGGAACACCAAATCTGAGGTCATATCAAATTAAAAATCCACAACTCTTTACCAAAAAAAAAAAAAAAAACCCAAGATCATTTTCTTCTTGCAGAAAGGGAAAAGAAGAGTTTAGACATGGATGTATTTCATTATGAATCATAGTATTTGATTCATTCCTAGATATTCTAAAAGCAAAGAATTAGGATTTGCTAATAAGGTCCCTAATCTCACTGCAAAGATATATATTAACTTGATCGATTGGTTTGCCCATTGGTTAAGGCGTTCAATTAAGAAGATTAATTTGGTTGTTTAAAAAGAAAGATTAGATGTGGATTTTGAATTTGATATGACCCCAGATTGGTGTTTTTATTTGAAAAGGAGCACACCTCTTTGCTATGAACCTGGGTTTTTCTTTTTCTCATTGAACACCCATGTTCTTCTGGAGTTGGATCACGTAAAACATTTTTCTTTGATTTTCTTTATAAAAAAAATTGTTTAACTAAATTTATTTATCTTTTTGGTTGGAGAATAATTTTATTGCCATGTCACTTGTCAAATCATACTCACAATTAATAACAACCATTTGATCAATTTTGATCTAAAGGATAAAATTAAGTGTAAAAAATTGTGTCAAATAATGTGTCCCTTGATCCGGACCATATATATATAGGACTAAATTCAGTTTGCCCCCTCAAACTTTGGGGCAAACATCAGTTTGGTCCCTGACCTTTTTTTTTAATCATGATGGTCCTCTCACTTCTATTTTTCATTACAAGCCTCCAAAATTCAAAAATGGCTCGAAATGTGACGTCTTTGGCTGAGCTGGACCAGACAGCAGGGCCCACGTTTCTGCTTTGTCCCCTTAATTTGGCCGAAATGTCCTAAAAACCCCTTGTGATCGTTTTGACTCAATTACAGATCCATTACACGAGTCAAGACCCGTAAAGGAACACTAAACTTAATCTCTCTCTCTCTCTCTCTTTCTCTCTCCCTCTCTCTTACAGAACTCGAAACCCAGATAAAGAGATTACTGGATTATAGACACGACGTGTTTGGGACATGGCCGCAGCCCCGATAGATGAATGGATACCTCGAATCGAAGCTGGAGGCGATGAAATCCCCAATTACGGTGAGTTAGGGTTTTCAATTTTAATGAATTTATCTGTGGCTTTTACAAGTATTATGGATTTAGGGTTTAGAAGCTTCCAATTTAGGGTTATAGTTGTGGGTTATCAGAGATAGGCTTTAGATTGGGGGTTTCGAGATTTAGGGTTATGTTTTTAATTTTTAAATTCAAAGGGTTTTTCTGTTTCTGGTTGATATTGAATAATGAATGGTGCATGTGCTTGTTGTTGGGTAGCTCAAATAGGAGATTTAATAAAATGCCAGTGATTACAAGTGGTACTGAGGCAGTGTACTTTGTGGTCCTACTGGAGAATTCAATTTTGTTTAGGGTCTTACTGTTATAGCGGTTGGAACCGTTGTGAAATGGGTTGGTGGATAAGGGTTAACCATTTTGTTTAAGCTGCCTTTTTCAGCTACCCTATTTATTGTTTAGGCCTTATTGCTGTATTATGTTGGAACCCTGCTGTCAGCAGCCTTACATTTGTTGTCATGTGTTGATTTGTTTGGCTAGGATATTGAGCTCACTGATTTTGTATTCATGTGTTGCAGTACACCCTGATTATTTTACAATCAAGGTATACCATGGTGGGTACATAGAGCATGAGGATAGCAAGTACATTGGTGGAACTGTCAGCTACTATGATAATGTGGACAAGGATAAAATGTCATTGACTGAGGTGGATGGCATAGTGAGAGGGATCAAGTCTGAGTATGTGAGAACAAGGATTGATTACTGGTACTCTATTGGCAGTGAGTAAGATGCCATGTCTAAGCTGAACAATGACTCGGATGTCATCAGAATGTGTTGCATGGTGCCAGAAATCAGACTGGTTATTCAGTACCTAGACCACTTAGAGCTTGTCCCGGATTATGAAGATTTGGAGGATTTGTTCATGTATGAGGATCAGATACCTAATTGGGGATGCAGTCAAGCTGGATCATCTGGGGTTATAATAGAGGAGCTCCCTGACTCACCAAGGAAGCCAAAATCGGGGGTGAAGATTGAGGAGATTCCTGATTCACCTAAAAGGCATGCTGAGAAAGTAAAACCAGTGACAACACCATCAAGGAGGTATAAACTGTGTGCAAACAGAAAGAAGGCTGTACCTGCTCTACCTGGTGTGAAGATCAATGAGGCTCAAGATGAAGTTCCAACTCAAGCTAGTAGGGCTCCAACTGTTGACCCTAGTGATAAGGGAAAAAAGAAAATGCAGATGGAGGAACTAGTTGAAGAAGATGACAGTGAAGATGACAGGTGGTTTCAAGAAGAAGCTGAAAATGAAGTTGCAGATGATGGATGGTTTCAAGAAGACCTTGAAGATGAGGTAGCTAGTAGGGGTGAAGAAAATTATGTTGAAGCTTCTGATGATGATGATTCAAATGATGATGATTACAACCCTGCAAAAGATGATGATGAGTATGCAGGGTATGGAGTGGATGATGATTTTCTCTTTGACTGGTTAACAAAATCTGAGGTTGTGTCTAATCCAGGGGAGGGCCCTTATGTAGCAGGTAGAGGTCAACAGACTAATGAGGAAAGTTTTGATGATGTAGAAGATAATGAGCAGATGTTTGGGGTAGAGGATTCAGATGAGGAAAGGCTAGGGCCAGAGTATAACTCTGATGATGATGGAGGTGAAGACAGATTCCCTGAGTTTAATCCTAAGGTTGATATGAGGGATCCACACTTCTGCAAAGGGATGAAGTTTGCCACAGCAAAGGTACTCAGAGCTGCCATAAGAGAGAGGGCCATTCAAAATGGTTGGGCAGCTGTTTTTCTGCAGAATGATAGGCTGAGGATTAGAGCCATTTGCAAGGCACCAAACTGTCCCTTTGAGCTGTTTGCATCAAAGATGCAGCATGAGGACACCCTGATGATAAAGACTTACAATGGAGAACACAATTGTCCAAGGATTCTTGATAATAGCATGGTAAAAACACCATACCTTACACAGAAGTTTGCTGAGCAAATCAAGCTGAATCTTGGTATTTCAACACGTATAATCTCTGCAACGCTTTCTTTCCTTTGAATTGTCCTTTGTTTAATATAGTTTGCAATGTGTTTATTTTTGTACTTGTTTGTTGCCACAGAGTCTCTTGCACAGACAATGGCAGCTGGTGTGATGGATTCTTTTTTCAACAAGCTTATAGAACCAAGAAGGCTGCATTGAGTCTGCTTGAGAAGAGCATGAAGGAGCAATATGCTCGAGTACAGGATTATGCACAGGAGCTGAAAAGGGTGGATTCAAACACCACTGTTGATATCAAATATGATTTCAACAACCCTGGTAAGCTCCCTGTTTTTAAGAGAATGTACGTTTGTTTAGGAGCTTTAAAGATGGGGTTCAGAGCTGGATGTAGGCCCATTTTGGGGCTAGATGGTTGCCACTTAAAGAGTGCTTATGGTGGGCAGCTATTATCAGCAGTGGGATTGGATCCAAACAACACAACCTGGGTGGTAGCTTATGATATGGTTGAGATGGAGAGTAAGGATTCATGGGATTGGTTTTTGAGGTTGTTGGTGAAAGATTTGGAGATTACAAGAGATGGCAATGGTTGGACTTTCATATCAGACAAACAGAAGGGACTGCTACCTGCATGTGAAGCTGTGGTGCCTCTTGCAGATCATAGTGTGTTAGACACTTGTGGACCAATTTCAATAAGCTGTTTCCTCGGAAAGTTTTTAAGGACAAGGTCTGGGCAATTACCAAAGCAACAACCATGGCCTACTACACCAAAGAGCTGGTTTTGAGGAAGCAAATGGACCCCAAAGCATATGACTGGTTAACAAGTATTTCAATACTATAACCCTACTGTATTAGTACTTGTGTTATGAAGATGGCAACCTAAGGTTAATTTGGGTTGAATTTCATTTTGTAGATCCTTTGAGGCCCCCAAAGCATTGGTCTAGAGCTCACTTTGGCACCATCCTGAAATGTGATGTTCTTCTTAATAATTTGTGTGAAAGTTTCAATGCTTTTATTTTACCTGCTAGAAGCAAGCCTGTGATTTCATGCTTTGAAGATATTAGGGTCAAGATGATGAAGAGGATTGCAATGAGAAGAGACAAGATGAGCAAAGTTGAAGACCATTTCTGTCCCAAGCCTAGAGAACTCCTAGAGAAGAACAAGATTAAATCTGCAACAGATTGCATACCATATGGCTCTGGCATGTAGAAAGCTTTGGAGGATCTAAGCATGTGGTTGACCTGACTAGGAGGACATGTGCATGTAGGAGATGGGACCTCACAGGCATAACATGCAAGCATGCCATAGCTGCTATCAACTTCATGAGACAAACACCAGAAGACTATGTGGATTCTTGCTACCTCACCAAGACCTACATGGCTGTTTACTCTAACACAGTAAAGCTAGTGAATGGAATGGACTTATGGATCCCTAGTGGTGAACCCCAAATCCTCCCACCTCAGTACAATAGGCATCCTGGTAGGCCAAGAACCAAAAATGATTAAAGATGCATCTGAAAAGGAGTCTGAGGGTCCAAAGCTTGGCAGGGTTCAAAAGAGTTTGAGGTGTAGCAACTGTGGCATACTAGGTCACAATGTGAAGACCTGTCATAGGCATCTTCCCCCCAAGGAAAAAGCAGCTAAGAAGAGGAAACTGAACACTTGAGAAGTTTCATCAACTCAAACTCAAACTCAGGTATTTTCACACTTCGGTTATTAGTTGAACTTGCAAATCATATAGCTGTGGCCACTGACCACATTACTTGCTGCAGGCCAAGGGTAGCAAAAAGCAGCCGAAGACCAAAAATGAGCTTAGAGAATCGGCAAAGAGAAGAGCTGAACAACAGAAGGTAAACTGATGCAACTAGTCATTTGGTTATTGATTGGTTTTCTAAGTTATTTTTCTTCTCATTATTGTAGAAAAAGAGGGATGAAAAGAAGGCAGCAGCAAGGGCATCAAAAGCATCAACAACTACAGCTGCTTCAAGCAAGGGCAGACCTCCAAAAGCTCCTTCAAGCAAGGGAAGACCAGCTGCTTCTTCACAGGCTTCATCAGGGTCATCTGCAAGGATCCGGGCAAATGCAAACAATGGTGGAAAATAGAGCAGGAGCTGTATGGGTTAGCAACCAAGGTTAAGTTATGATTTAGAGATGCATGTAGCAACTTTTTGTGCCAGAAGGTTGCTAGGTCTAATATTTTGTTTAGATTATTAGACCACTACAAAAAAGAATTCCAATGGCTTCACCAATTTGCGTCGGTCTTCAATAGCCATCGCCAAAACCTCCTCTTTCGCGACGGCAAAACCTGAGGGGTCGCGATTGTGCAAAATATTTGCGACGGTAACAACTGCCGTCGCCACTGGGCGTCGCAAACCCAACGACAAAAGGGGCTTTTGCCACGGCATGGCGCCGTGGCTAATGCAATTTTTTTTTTTGTAGTGGACCTATGATTTTGTGCAACAGAGGTTCCAAGCTTTATTTTTTGTTGGTTTGGATGTAAAACACTTTGATGCATCTATTTGGTTGCTACAACAATTTCTGGTAATTTATGCACTCCATTTTATGCTCAGTTTCAGGTTTTGGTACTTTTATAGCCATTTTCTGGTCTTCTTCATGTGTTGGTAGTTTTATAGTCATTTTCTGATCTTGTTCATGTTTTGGTAATTTTCTGGTCTTGTTCATGTGTTGGTTCAGGTTTTGGTACATTTCTGGTCATGTTCATTATTTATTGTTAAGCAGGTTTATTTGGAGGTTTGGACCTCATTTTGGAACCCTTTTTGTGGTTAAAAAGGGTTAGATTATGTAAATTAAATTTTGGAGGGAAAATATTGTGAAATGTCTGTTATGCCCTTTTAGGGGTGATTAAATCTGACAAATGGGGCCCTGCTGTCTGGTCCAGCTCAGCCAATGACGTCACATTTCGAGCCATTTTTAAATTTTGGAGGCTTGTGATGAAAAATAGAAGTGAGAGGACCATCATGATTAAAAAAAAAGGTCAGGGACCAAACTAATGTTTGCCTCAAAGTTTGAGGGGGCAAACTGAATTTAGTATATATATATATATATACACACAGATCCTATCCAGAGCAGAGCTCCGCTTTGAAATTAACGTGTGAAGTTCGAGTTTTGGGTCACGTTTCGGTCGCATATCCACATCTCGACCATTCAGTTTTTGGGTACTAGTGTATAGATCGTCTCTGCAAATTTTTAGCCAAAATGATGATCGTTAAGGTATCTAACTCGCTTAAACCAATAGACGGACTGAATCTGTCAACCTGAACCGTACTAGCTTTAAGGCAATTATCAATGCCTTAACGACCATCATTTTGGCTGAAAATTTGCAGAGACGATCTATACACTAGTACCTAAAAACTGAACGATCGAGATGTGGATATGCGACCGAAAAGTGACCCAAAACTCGAACTTCACACGTAAATTTTCAAAGCGGAGCTCCGCTCTGGATAGGATCTGTATATACACGGAGCCGTTCCAAAGAGGACGTCTTCGCTAAAGTGCGGAAGTCCACTTCAGATCCTTCCTGTATATATATATACAGCAAGGTTCCAAAGAGGACGTCCTTGCTATAGTTAAGTTGCGGATGGGTCAAGCACAGCTGTCCATTGCTTTAAATGAAAAGCAACGGCTCAGATCGATCTCTTCCACAATTGAAACCATCGCGGGTCGAAGTACAAAGACAAAAATGAATTGTAGACTCTCCACTTCGATGAAACCAAAGTCTCTGGTTCTCTTTCTCCACCCAAAATTCAGGTCTTCTCGTCTCCAAATACTAGAAACTCATCTCAGGTTGCACGATTGTTGCAACCGAAGCTTTCTTTTTTCCTTTCTGTCATGAAAATTGTAGCTCTCTTATGGTACCGACCTCCCTTGGAGTTTTCGCGGCAAAAGTTGGAGACTTGGAAGCACAGAAACACATCTAGAGTATGGGTTCTCTCCTTTCTGATGTGTTTGATTTCCAATTACAAAATTTAGGGTTTTTACCATATTTGGGACTTTTCTTCTTTTTGTTTCTGGGTTTCTTTTTTGTTTCGATTGTTGAAGTTATTCATTAATTTGTCTTATATATCTTAATTAGTTTTAGGCAACAATGAAAAGCATTCACCAAATTCATTAATAAATTCTATTTGATGAATTGGTAATAAGGTTGGTATACTACGGTAGCCATTGCCAAGGCCAAGACTACACTAGTGGCCAAGGAGAACTGTACGGCAAATTATCTTTTGCATCCCCCTAATTATTTGAATTGAAGTCAATTTCTTTCATCTTCTCTTTTGGATTTATTATTCTCAATTGTATTGATGGTAACTGTTATGATATGACTATCTCAATGAATGATCAAAACATATTGAAATATGAGTCAATTATATTTGTCATCTCATTTGTGATGTTTCATCCACTCATACGTTCTTTCATGCATTAGCTAGAATTGACGGAAATATGAGATGGAGGACCTCACCACTGAAGACCAGTCTCAGAAATTGGGATATTCCCTGTTGGAATTCTGACTTGGATACACATTTACGCAAGCGTACGTATCATTGTCAAGATAGGGAAATATTATGCCCAAAGTTATCGTACCACGGAGATTAGTGGCTAACCCACAATCCTTGGGTGGTCGGAACTAAAGTCACTAAGCAAACAAAAGCAAAAGAAAAAGAAAATAAATAAAAATGCTATTCTAAGGCACCAAGCCGTAGCAATGCTCGGCTTTGGTTTTCACCAAAGCCTAATCAAAACTAAGAGCCTAGTGATGACTATTTACAATGAGATAGAAATTGTCATTCAAAATTGTGATTGTAATTTTCTAAAAGATTAAGTCAAAAACTAAATTAACAAAAACAATTAAAAACAAAGAAAAAAAATAAAAGAGAGATAGATTTGGGTACTAGGGATCACTCTATAGATTTCAATGCAACGAACACATTTCAAGCAAACAAATAATATATCTTCATGAGAACCAAATCCCGTACTTAATGCCGGTCAAGGCCACTAAGCCGAATTTCCTTAAGTGTATTCACATTTTCGGTTAGGACAAATATGAACTCTCTAACTCAGGAATTAGTACTTTATCAGGGCTACCAAAACATGAACTAAAGGCGTAGAGCTCTAGAAATTAGGGATTTAAGCATGCAATAGTTACAACCTAAAATGTAACGATTACTTAGTTCTCTACCTAATGCCGGTTAAGGCCACTAAGTCAATTTCTCTTATTTGGTATCCATTCTTCCGGTTAAGGCAAGAATGAACTCTCTAACCCTAATCATTATGCCTTGTTAGGGCCACAACGTCTAGGATTAAAGGCGAAGGGCACAAGAAAATAGAAACTTAAGCAATCATTCATTCTCGATTAAGCACTACTTGACACACCACACTAATTACATGAAGCTAGTGAACAAAAGAACCACCAATTGTATCACACATCACAAATCTCAACACATAACAAAGAGAGTGTTTAATTCCCTAAATTCATGCATCAAGAATCAATTGACATAGTAATTAGAGTGCACCCATATGAAAATACGTTATTTATCACTTGAAAAATATGTCAATTACATCAAAATTGAGCTAGAGTTAGAAACCCTAGCTCTCAAAAAGTAACTACTCACAACTCATATTCATGAACATCAAAATTACAAAATTCAAATAGCAAAGAGTAGAGAAGTGTGGGAGAAAACAAGGATAATCACAAATAGCTATGAAGCTAGCATGACTAGCCTTGAATTACAACCCCACAAAATACCCAAATCTTGAATCTTGTAGAAATTGAACCCGTTAATGGATCCTTGAAGCTTTGTGTGAGTAGTCCTTGAAATCTCAAAAGAAATTATAAAGAAAAGAGGAAAAATAGAGGGGAAGGAGGGAGAGGGCAGCAGCCCTCCTCAAAGTTTGCTGTGCGGCGCTACTGTTGAAGGGATGTAAAAATGCCTCTATATAATTAGGTCGTGGTCTATATATAGTATGAAGAGAAAAATGATGTGTGGCTGTGCAGAAGAGGAGAAAGAATGGATAGGGGCACGTGTCACCATTTTGTGGTAAAGTGACCAAAGAAGAAGAAACAAGTTGCACGTGCATGCCTGGGAATAGAGAGAAAGACAAAAATATTTGAGATTAATTATAGCTTAATTAAAGCTATAGCCATGCAGCTCCGTTGTAATCAAATCAATATGGTTTAATTAATATCTAATCAAACCATTGTTCCATTCTCCAATTAAGCCCATGCTTAATTAATTTAATTCAATCTGCCTTCATTTCTTTCTCTCTCTCATTTGTTGGACGAAGGTGACTCATGGTTGACCAATTGACCGGTCGCCTACTTGTCAAAAACTCAAATTTGCTCTAATTTCGCACGATTTTCTTTCGGTTTCTGCAACCCGCTTATTTTCTACATAATAAATAAAAATGGATTAATTACATAATAATTGACTTGAGGATTAACTTATTTCTAGTGTTTTAGATACAATTACATGCATAAAAATGCGTGTAATCAAATTCTGATCCTATTTTCCACCACTCATTGAATTCTAATCCTATTATCCACCTATGAATAATGTGGTAGCTAGTTTTACAGTCAGGTATCATAAAGTTCATGAAGCAAGATTAAATCCTTCACTTCAGCACTCTAAATGATTACATGTCTGAAAGGTGATCTGGGAGATCCAGGCTTGCCAAAATACACTTCTTTGTTTAATTGGTTAGTTGTTTTATTGTTCTTTTTATACCAGATACCACAATTGGGAATTTTCCTTCTTTTTTTTTTATCCCGTTTCTACTAGTGACTCTGGTTTACTCTTAATGTTGCAGCATTGCTGGCATATGCCTCATGTTTACTGGGAACTCGTTTTTTCTGTGGGCTAAAAGGAAAGGAAGGTTCCCTCGACTGTTTATGACTTTGCAAAGGAATTTGATGCAGAGAGGCATATTCATAGTTAGACGAATGTTGGAAGGAATGAAATCATTACATGAATGTTGTATTATATATCCAGCAGGGATTCCATTATAAAAGGCTTTAGTTAATGTTAATTTTGAGTACTGGTCTTGTTCTGGTGGTTTGATGAAATGAAACTATGTTTATCTTATTGGTCCCTATCTTTTTAATTCAATCCCATTCCCTTGTTGGTGTTTATGGTTAAATTTCCTGAAGTTCATCTTGAGTTGGAACTAATTGAATCTTTCTAGCTTCAACTATGTATGTAAAAATGATCTAGATGAGTTGGGAGACTTGATTTTGTCACTACTAGAGAGAAAGGTTGGTTGTATCAGCTTTGCTTTGGAAGCATTTTGTTTTGTTGGTTGTGGTTGTTGTCTACTTTAGCAACAGAATTGAACTTCTGATTTGAACTTCTTGTGATTTATTGGAACATATTAAGTCATTTTACTTCAGATTGGAACATTTTGAGATTTATTGAACTTCTGATTTGAACTTCTTGTGATTTATTGCATATTAAGTCATTTTGCTCAATATTTGAACTTCTGATGCCATGGTTTTGAGTTTAACATTGCATATTAAGTCATTTTGCTCCATATTTTTTTTTCCAGATTTTGAGTCTAACATTGCATATTAAGTCATTTTGCTCCAGATGGGAACATTTTGAGTCTAACATTGCATATTAAGTCATTTCACTCCTCATTTTATGGAATCATTACAAATCAGCAACTTTTGAGTATCCACAATTGAAACCATTACATAATGAATTGACTATGATCCTCACTCTGCCATATAATCTTGAAATGATCCAAAATGTCTTCCCAAACCTGCAGAATCAAAGAGACCACAAAATTGTCTTGCCATAAACTGATCAGTGCATCCAAAACCTGCAGAATCAAACAGACCTCAAACCTACTGCAGACTGATCAGTGCATCCAAAACTTGCAGAATGAAACAGACTCAATAAACTAAAAACCAAACTTGTAAATGAAGATCACAATAGCTGTTTCTCACCAAACTGAAAACGAATCACAATAGCTATTTCTCAACAAAATCAAAACCAGTCACAGTAGCTATTTCTCAACAAACTCAAAACCAATCAACAAATACTATTTCTGAACAAATCAAACACTACCACTGTAGCTATTTCTCAACAAACTCAAAACCAATCACAGTAGCTATTTCTCAACAAATCAAACACAAGCACAGTAGCTATTTCTCAACAAACTCAAAACCAATCACAATAGCTATTTCTCAACAAATCAAACACACCACAAAATCCATATCCCTTAAACTGACCAAATCAGATGCAAAATCTAAAAAGTACCAAATACAGAAAACTCAAAGCTTACCTTAGAGCGCATGTTTTCTGGTAGTGAACTGATCTGTTTGAGACATTATTCTGCCAAATGAGATGATGAAGAACTATCCTCATCCATACTAGTGGAACTTGAATCCCCATCTTCATCAATAGCAGATCTACATAAATACGCAAAAATAAAGTGATAAATATCAATCGATAAAAACGTTGCCATAAATAATAATATCAAACACATGTATCTTACCTTCCATGAAGTGTTGGACAATTTCTTTTGGCAATGGCTACTGTAGTATACCAACCTTATTACCAATTCATCAAATAGAATTTATTAATGAATTTGGTGAATGCTTTTCATTGTTGCCTAAAACTAATTAAGATATATAAGACAAATTAATGAATAACTTCAACAATCGAAACAAAAAAGAAACCCAGAAACAGAAAGAAGAAAAGTCCCAAATATGGTAAAAACCCTAAATTTTGTAATTGGAAATCAAACACATCAGAAAAGAGAGAACCCATACTCTAGATGTGTTTCTGTGCTTCCAAGTCTCCAGCTTTTGTTGCGAAAACTCCAAGGGAGGTCGGTACCATAAGAGAGCTACAATTTTCATGACAGAAAGGAAAAAAGAAAGCTTCGGTTGCAACAATCGTGCAACCTGAGATGAGTTTCTAGTATTTGGAGACGAGAAGACCTGGATTTTGGGTGGAGAAAGAGAACCAGAGACTTTGGTTTCATCGAAGTGGAGAGTCTACAGTTCGTTTTTGTCTTCGTACTTCGACCCGCGATGGTTTCAATTGTGGAAGAGATTGATCTGAGCCGTTGCTTTTCATTTAAAGCAATGGACGGCTGTGCTTGACCCATCCGCAACTTAACTATAGCAAGGACGTCCTCTTTGGAACCTTGCTCTGTGTGTGTGTGTGTATATATATATATATATTATTAAAGTATTAGGCTAAGTGGGGTTATATATGTTAACATTTTGTCTCCTATCTTTATTGGTCATCAATGAAGTATATTGTGCACAAAATCTGAGTAGGCGCGTAAGCCCCCTCTTGCCCCTACCTCAGTCCGCCAGTGTCCGTAAGCCCATATACATTTTTAGAGTTGTCTATCTTATAGTGATTTAGGTAAGTAAACATGGTTAACTCCTAAACTCCAATTTTGTTCTGTACGTTAATCCTTACTCTACCATAGATAAAGACGCAGATATAGTTAAAAACCATTGTGGATCAGTACCCTACCATATGATAAAGATAGAACTCAATAATGGAAATTATCCTACATGCAATAATGGATAAAAAAAAGTTGATCTGCACTTTGCAGAGATACCATTACCAAATCTAGACAATTATAGATGTTGGGCAAGAGGTTAATAATGCGGTGATTTCGATGTTAACTCAATCTGAAATCCGTCTTGATTTGAATTACACCTATGTAGCTCTTATTCCAAAGTTCAAGGAAGTTGTGTCTATGTCTCATCTTCGACCAATTGCTTTATGCAATGTCATTTATAAAATAACATCAAAGGTTATTGCTAATAGACTCAAGAGCTTTTTGCTAGATATTATTTCCCCCCATCAAAGTGCTTTTGTTCATAATCGACTGATTTTTGATAATACTCTGGTAGCGTCAGAACTAGCTCATTACATGCACAAGTTGAGACATGGCTAAGAAGGCTTCTTGGCTCTTAAACTGGATATTAGTATAGCCTACGACAGATTGGAGTGGGGATTCTTGCAGCGTATCATTTAAAATGGGGTTTGCTGAGCAATAGGTGGATCTCATTCTGTCCTGTCTTTCTACGGTACGCTATTCTTTTCTTGTTAATGGCACACCTAGAGGTTATGTTACACCGCAGTGGGGATTGAGGCAAGGAGATCCCTTGTCTCCCTATTTATTCTTATTATGTGCAGAAGGACTCTCTGCCCTTATATTGCATGCGGTGTCTACTGATCAATGGCTGGGGTTACGTATTTATGATATTGCTCCTACTATTAGTCATCTCTTGTTTGCTGATGATAGGATGCTCTATTTGAATGCTTGTAATACCTTGCAAATTTGTGACACAAACTATATGATTAGTTAAGATGAAATTTTTGAGATTAATTCGATAATCATTAAGGGTGCCTAGCACAAAATTTTTCTGAAATTTTCATGAGTGATAATGTCCAATTTGAGGACTGGGTAAGTTGGTATTAAAGTTCCTATCGAGACGAGTCTGTGGAAATTTACGTGAAATTTTTCGGATATACAAGCTATTTATTATTAAAATTTATTTGAAATAAAGGGAATTTAAGTGGTTGAATCTGGATCGTTGTCTATCACCGCTTAATCTTGACCATTGAAATTAAGTATATATAAGTTGAGACCAGCTGAGTAAGGGGGGAGAAGCTTCTTCTCGCTTCGTGAACATACGCACAGTCTCAACTCTATCCACTCACCGACTCACCGACGCCGCCCAAAAACCAATACTATTAATCTCTCTGATTATCATGCGTGAAGGAAGGAGGGAATAGAAAAAAAAAGGACGGAGAAAGACTTGGTCTCTCGGGAACCCTCGAGAAATTCCCCTCTCTCTCTTCTCTTGCAATTTATCATGCCAAGACTGGCATCACCATGTTTGATTCTCGTGAAGAACTCATTAGCTAAGCCATGGTTTGATGAGGAAACGTTGAGGTACACACTCCCTCCTTTTCAACTAGAAGGAAGGCAAGAGCAACGGCTCTGTTAAATTCCCCTGATCAAAGGTAAACTTGTTGAAATTCTAGTAATTTCAATTCGGGTACGGGGTGTTACAATGCTTTACCTCAAGATTGTCTTTTGATTCGAAATTTGCTGAATATTTATGAAAGAGCTTCTGGGCAGCAAGTGAATTTACAGAAGAGTAATGTTGTCTTCAGTGGAAGTGTTTTGCCACATATGAGGGTCAGTATGGCCCAGATTCTGGAAGTTCAGGTGGTGGATAAGCATGAAAAGTATTTAGGGATTCCGACCCTTGTTGGCAGGTCTAGAATTGATACATTTGCCTATATTAAAGATAACTTGTCCAAAAAATTGACAGGTTGGAGATCTAAATTACTCAGTGTTGCAGGCAGAGAAATTCTAATCAAAGTGGTAGCTCAGGCTGTACCGTAGTACACAATGAATTGCTATTTGCTCCCTCAGAATCTCATTCAGAAACTTCACCAGCTGTGTGTCCAATTCTGGTGGGGAAGTACGGAAGAGAAGAAGGCTCTGCATTGGAGGGCTTGGGATGAGCTTTGTAAACCCAAAAGTATGGGAGGTATGGGTTTTCGACATCTTTTTGTCTTCAATTTGGCGATGTTAGCTAAGCAAGGGTGGCAGCTGCTTCGAAGCCCTGATTCTTTGATTGGCCAACTTTTCAAGCTCTATATTTTCCCCTAGTACTTTATGGGAAGCTACATTAGGCACACAACCTTCATACGCTTGGCAGAGTATCTTACAGGGTCGTCACATTCTTAAAGATGGTATTAAACGACATATTGGTAATGGTTTGACCACTAATATATGGCTGGACCCATGACTAATGGATGAGGATTTGAGAACTTTCTTCTCGGACAGAGTGTCTACTATAGTTGATCTTCTTAGTTTTCCAGGTGTGTGGAATTCTCCATTATTATCTGAGCTGTTTCCCGCTCATATTGTTCAGGAGATCCTCTCTATTCCCCTTTGTCCCTGGAATCATGAGGATAGGTGGATTTGGGCTAGCGATAAAAGAGGTCGGTTCACGGTTAAATCAGCCTATCATATTGCTCGAGATCGGATTCTTGAGGATTTAACCACACCTAACCCAAGTGCTGCCCAAGTGCTGCACTTTGGCGTCAGTTGTGGAAAGCACCAGTCCCAGGTAGTGTAAAGATTTGTGCATGGAAAGCAGCCTCCAATGTTCTTCCTACTTGGAGTAGGCTTAGTGAACGTGATATTGATTTAGATACCCAATGCCCACTCTGTGATGAAGAAATAGAGAATCCTCTGCATGCGGTTCGAGATTGTCCCCATGCTACTAGTTTGATTCAGGGTGCCAACCTCCCATTATTCTCGGCCCCTACAAGTGTTGCAGACTGGCTTTTGTTGGCCTCTTCGTCAAGTCCTCAGATTTTGCCTATTTCTTGATGATTTTGTGGGCTACTTGGAGAAATAGAAATGCTAAGGTTTGGGAGGGTGATTTTAAGCAAGTGTCACAGATTGTTCCAATGACTTTGGGTTAGTTGGAAGATTATAAAGCTACTCATTATTCTACACAGTCGGGTTTGGCTGCTAGGTCGGTTCCCAAGTGGAAGAAACCTCCAATGGGCTTCGTAAAACTGAATGTTGATGCTGCCTTTGATCAAGCTTCTGGTCACTCGGGGTTAGGTGGGGTGTTTAGAGAACATGACGGGGCTTTTCTTCATGGGTTTCGGCACTCCATCACAATGGTTCAATCAGCTTGTCATGCGGAGCTGCTAGCTCTGGTTCTAGGGGTGTAGCTGGCTATTGAGAATAATCTTGCTCCATTGATTGTGGAGACGGATTGCTTGGATCTGGTGTCACCATTAGCGTCTGCTGCACTAGATTGGTCGGAACTCGGATTCTTGCTAGAAGATTTGCGAGCTTTGTTGCATAAGGCTTTGGAAGCTCGTGTACTCAAGGTTGGAAGACAGGCTAATGGTGTGGCTCACGTCTTGGCTCAGGAAGCCAAGAATGATGATTTTTAGATAGATTTATTTTCATATATTCCTCTGTATGTGGAAGTTATATTAATCTCCGATTGTAATGATTCTCAATCAATGAATTAGTCTTTCATTCCCCTAAAAAAAAAAAGTTACTAAGTATTTAAAATAGTATTATTAAATAATGGTATACCTAATTTTGTACCACAAAATTATAATAGCATAAGAATTATTTGGTGTGCAGAATGAAGTTATGGAAGATGGGTCCAAGAAGTTCAATGAACATATTCCTACTTTTAGAGCACAATGTTTTTTGTAGTAAATTTGTAATTGTCGTTAAAATGTTATGAATGCATATGAAACAGATAATAACCAAATGATGTGGTAACTGGGATGGTTGAGCTTCTATCATTGCCTTTGGGTGAGCAAGGTTCAAATCTTCGTCTTTGCCAAAAAAAAAAAGGTTCAAATCTTCGTAAGTGACGATAGTACAGGGCTCCCCAAGAAAACAAAAATTTAGGTGATTTTTTCTATTGTTTGATATCCTTGGCAGGGAGTGATGAGGAGAACCTCTAGAGTGGATCTGATGATCCATCATATGCATCTGTACTAATTTATCTAGGGGTGCGGATCCTCTCCTGATCTTTTATTTGCCTAATCTACCTAAGCTTTGAAGAAGATCAAGACACGTGTCGATATTGAATCTAGTTGCCTACAACTAGTTCATGCCTTGTTTTTTCCTTTCATTCCCCATCTGTCTCTTGTCTTTCTCTTAGGCCTGGCCCTGGTACGGTTACCGGGTTTTTGTGGCTGAGCCGACTACCGACCGGAACATGTCGGTTAGCTGAAATGCAGTACCACTACCGTACCAAAACAATTGGTACCGAAACTGTCGGTTACCGAATTTTCGGTTGGTACAATTTCGGTTAAGGCCCAACCGAATTGGATGAATGGGCCTACTATTGATTGGTATTTTTTCAGCCCAATTATTCATTCTTGCCTGTTTTAAGCCCAATTTTTCTGATCAGTTTTTACCACATGCCTAATACTGAATACTCAACTCTTTCAGCAATTTTCTGAATAATACCTCTTCATCAAGTCTATTCCTCACCTTCTTATGGAGATGTGAGTTCTTGACTTGATGTTTTCCTCTTTCAGACTTTCTCCAATAATTAAAAATGTTCCAGTTCTACATGACAATTTACAAGTTCACAAATCATATGCAACTGATTTCTGAGTCTAAAACTACTTAAATATTACATAACTTCAAATAGGAACTAGAAATCTTGAAATAAACAAAAATCTGCATATGGTTTGAACTGGAGGTTTGCACTGCAGCATATCCAAATCTTCAAGTAGACTCCAATCCCTTAACAAAAAAAAAAAAAACCCAGCAACTATATCTTCGGACTGATGCTTGCACTTTGCAGCATCCAAATCTTCAAGCAGCAGTTGTTGTAGAAGAGTTAGCACCTCCCAAATGTAGCCTAGCAGTTTCTGCAAAGTAAAAATCACACAAATAGAAATAAAAATAGCCAAGTCAATAATCAGTATAGTCATAAGTTGATTAATTTACAGAGAATTTATTGAATATTCAGATTAATTAACCACATAAAAAGAAAGTAAAGACAATCCTCAACTCAGGGTAACAATCTTGACGAACAACTGTCTGATTGTTTGTATTCACATACACCTCACACGAAGCTCTTCCCTGATCAAATTGATGATCACAGTTAGAAAATATCAAAACGAAGAAGTAAACCACACCAAAATCACATCACACACAAACTCATCTCACCCTTACTCAACTGCAACATTTCACATGCACCTTATATCAATCAATACATCCATTAGCAGACAGCAATAGATACTTAATTTGTTAGTTATGTGCTTCGTCATTTCTACTTTCTCTATTCTTTCTGCATAAATATCTTACTTCCACAAGCCGCAGCAATGCAATCATCTTTTTTCTCAGACAAATTAGATAAGACTATGAGAAGATAGATTTTACCTAATTCGTTGTGCGAAGGACCATCTTTTCAACACCTTATAAGCCTCTGAGCCACCACTTGAACCAAGGAACTGATCTAGGATTTTTTAGGGTTTTCGAAAAATTTGGGGATTTCGAAAATCAAATGATACGGGTTGAAATTTATGTTATTGACGTTTGCATCTTGCTTAGATTGAGGCTTTGGGATTGGGAATCAACAAATTGGGGCTGGGTTCTGAGAGAAAGAGAGGATGAGAGAATGCTAGAATGGTGTCGCGAGAGAGGGAGAGAGAGTGAGGGTCGAGAGGCTGCTTTCGGGAATGAGATCCCTAACTGACCCCCTTAGGGTTTTCTCACTTTCAACTCAGATCCAACTGCTCAAACTCATTGTTGATATACATCAACGGTTAATAACTCACCTACTAATAAAAATAATAAAAAAATAGTTAAAATCTATTTTATTCGGTCGGTTCGGCATTGCCGAACCTCATCTATTTGCTATACCGCTACCGAGCCGACTATCAACATTCGGTACGGCATTACCGCACCGCACCTCCTGCTGCCGTTTTTGTCGGCGCCGACTCCTCTGGTTCGGCCGGTTTCCGGTTGGTTCCGGCAGGTTCGGCATTTCAAGCCACCCCTACTTTCTCTCTCCTTTGTAGTGATGACTCTTTCAATTCATCTTCATGGAAAACCATCAGTGATTAACCCAAGAAAAGCAAGAATAGATCCAAAATTCGAGAGATGAAGAACAAGCCCAGTAAAGAGGATATAATCAACCAAAATAATTGAAGGAGCTCGAATCTTGGACTGGACCAAAACTCATCCAAGAAGCAGCGCATCATGCATCAGCGTGAGCCATGGAGACTCTAATGCCATCAAACCCAGAAGAAACACAATTGATTGTATACTAGTTCATTCAACACCCTTTACAACACTCTCAAGTAGGTTTCGATGATGTTTTAGAGAAGTGGCAGTGGTGATTGTGCTCATTTTTGAGATTCCATTTTGAAGTTATTGATTTCATTGATATTGCATTCAGATTCATAGATGAACCCAGGTCCTCTACTTAAGAACAGGGGTGAGTGATAGAATATGTGCCTGAGATTTTGGGTACGGAGGAAAAGAAGAACAGAGGGAGGAAAAGAAGAACCAAAGTGAGGAAATGCGAAAATTCTTCAGTGCACGGTGGTGGAACTACACATACAACCTTGATAGACACGTGGTTCAATCTGAGACGTACAATACGTGGGGTCAGTACTTAAGTCATCTGGGCCATTGATTAAAATGACTTTTCTTTTGACAGTCAACGTGGACTGTTAACAAAAAATAGATTGTGCTCTCTGCAGGTAAAAAATTTTAGATGGTAAAAAACAAAGAGGTAAATGGAAAGAATTGTGCGGCAATCCGACCCTGTTGCTGAGACCCTGAGAAGTGAGTATGAATGTACTCTATTGCGACCAGATGGCGTTGAATTCCGGAGGGTTGGCTTATCGATTCTGGTTCTTGTGCCTCTTGGTCTTCTTTGGTTTTGGAAGTCGGAGCGATTCTGAAAGTTGGGAAGAATAGAAGGATGGATCAAATTCTCTCTCTCTCTCTCTCTCTCTCTTCGTCTTCCTCGCTCGTGCTAAAGTGGACGGTGGGAATCCATTGATCTGTCAAGTGGTGGACGACGACAATGAAGGCCACCACCACGGTCACGACGGCGAACGGATGCACAGGGATCAACCAGGGTCGGATCCCAGCTCTGAAGACCAAGCTGCCATAAATCGGAGTCAGGAACTCCGCCGACGACAATGAAGTTGGGGAGGACAGAGCCGAGAAGAGGGTCGATGTGCAAGAAGTGGAGATCGCTTGAGGATTCTGGAGGAAGCATGAGAGGGAGAGAGGGTCGAAGGCCAATCACTGTTGTTCTCGGAGAGAGAGGGTCCAAATCCAATTTGATGGTTTGGTTATGGTCAAACTTTGTTTTACTGCGTTCTCAGTTTTTGGTCGTCCACGATTTTCTTGTTCACTGACGCCGCCCATCAATGTTGGTATCACGTGTGCTGCACATGGCCGTGTACGTACACGACCGTGCACTGAAGACTCTCCGGAGGAAATGAAGTGTAGAGAGAAGAAATAGGGTTGGAAAAAGACAAAATAATACTTAATTAAAAATAAGGGACAAAAATCATGTGAGTTTGTTGTAGAGTTGTAGACTATTGGATCTCATAATAGCCATGTGGCATTACGTCATTAAAAACTTAGGTAGGTTAGGTAGATTGTTGGGTTAGGAGAGGATCCAAGTCCTTTATCTACACTTGTAAACACTATCAGAAAATATATACATTACACTTGATCAAGCTTGATTTCTGCGAGGAGCAAATATGTCGTCGGAGCTGTTTGGTAAGTTGGAGACTGAAGTTGAAATCAACGCTCCGGCTGCCAAGTACCACGAACTCTTCACGCGCCGGCCACACCATCTTTCCAATATCAGTCCCGATAAAATTCAGAGTTGTGAGTTACTTGAAGGTCAATGGGGAGATCTGGGTTCGGTCATCTACTGGAATTATTGCTATGGTATGAACTTACGTTCCTAATTAATCATTTACGAATTTTAGTCTCAATTAATTTGGCCATATACATAGTCGATCATGTGTACAAGAACAATAATTAAAGATTCAAAATCATCTAGTCATTTAGTATAGTAATTATACTGGAAATATTGTTTTCAGCTATTGGTTCGATCAGGTATCTATTTGTTCGCATGTTTAGGGATTTCTTTTGTTTTATGATTGTGTCAAATTTATCTTTACTCTCTCTCGTACATAATTAAACGACGGGATAGAGCACAGTGGCAGGTTGAGATATATAAAATGATCATATTTAGAAAAGAAGAAGGAAGAAAATTCCTCAATATTGGAAGGGGACTGTGTTAATTACTGTAAATATTGGTCTTAATTTTGGTGAAATTAATCTGCACAGATGGGAAAACTACGGTGGCTACAGACTTGATTGAAGCCGTTGACGACGAAAAGAATTCTGTGACCTTCAAAGTCATTGATGGACCTCTTCTGGAGCACTGCAAGAGCTTCAGGCTCATTGTCGAAGCTACTCCGAAAGGTGATCGGAACAGCTTGGTTCATCTGATTGTGGAATATGAAAAGCTTCACGACCAAGTTTCAGACCCGCATAGCTTGCTCCAGTTTGTAGCTGATCTCTCCAAAGATATGGGTGCTCACCTCAGTACTCAACCATAAGCAAACACTTGCATGTACAATGAAATAAGGAATCTGGGTGCTGCCGTAGTTTACTAGCTGCATAATAAAATTAAGACTTGGAGCTAGCTAGTCATGTCCTTCTGTGTCTGTTTCTCATCACAGATCACTGACTACTGTGTATCTCTATATCATGTTTTGAAAATTGGAACTTCTGTCCCTTTTATAATGTGTTTTAGTTCACTTATTTATAAGGCTGGATTGCATTAATAATCATCCTAGACAATGTTTTCAAACACCCGGGCCGTCGACGGATGCCTTCGACATCTGGCCGGTAGGGTGCTAGTTATTAATCATCGGTTCACCACCGCTTCTTTGACAAATGAGATCGACCTTTGTTTTGATATATTAATTATTGATTCTAAATGTAGCGCAAAGTTGTGCGTATCAAGTTAAGGTATGATTTGAATTTTTACTAAAAAAATGACTAATTGCACATGAATTTTCAATTTTCAAATATAATCTATGCCACACTATGTGGATAGTAAACAATTAACTCTAAACTTAAAAATTTCTTTCCACCTTAAAATGTAGATCGAAAATTGATTGATCAAGATACCTATGTGGGTTGGTTCAGTTGGTATGACTTCGGTACTTTGAAAAATGGAGATATCTCCATTCATTGACCACATTATTCTTTGCCTGTTTATCTCGCAACCGCAGTTTCATGTTGTAGTAGCAGTATACAAGCTTTTCCAACTTCTGATATGTCAAACGGTTCCTTTGCTTGGTATGAATAATAGCAAATGTACTCCAATTTCTCTCACACGCAGAAGAAGAAGCCGTTTGTGCCAAAATACGCATTGCAATTTTCTGCATGTTTGGTGCAGAATACCCACATTATGCCCACCAATCAGCTGTAAAGCTACTACAATGAGTTACTGCTATAGTAGATCAACATTTTGTATTAAAGAAATTATATGTGTGTGTGTGTGTGTGTGTTTTAATGTATACATATACCACAAACCTGTTTTTCTGGTTTCTCTTGTTTTTCTTGCTATGGTTGACCCAAATGATTCCTTTACATCTCTAAAGCATACAATCTGCATTAACCATTTGAAAATTGGTCATTTATAATCCCAAACTTTTTTAAGGTTGTCATCAATAAGAAGTTACCTCATCCACAAACGTATTTGCAATTTCTCCATTTATGTTAAATTGTTCGACAACTGTTGCCAGAGAGTTTGTGAAACGTGTGCTATAACCAACATCAGGTCGATAATGAAAATTTGGGTTTAAGAAATGTGCTACAAACAAGAAACCAAAAAGTTATATAGTATAGATCTTCATCTAACTAAGTAATTATCAAGATACAAAAGTATTTCGAGATAGAGAAATAATATCTGCTGCATGCAATGGTTGACTTAATGTGTTATCCCATCGATTATTGATGATTTTAAGCACCCATTTCTTTCCTCTCATCTGTGATATTTGTTGTTTCACTCTTTCAAACATATCATATAATATGGGCATGGTTGGCTGAATTTCTGTGTCAACAATTCGAAGAATCTCATACAATGGCTTATAAATTTTATGGACTGCTTCCATGCCGTCCCAAAATGTCCCATCGAGGATTCTTTTTCTATCATTTTGTCATCTCTGGTCCTACTCGCTGCATTCTCATTCCATGCGCTACTTGTAAACAATTTTCTCAAATCAGATTTCTTCTTCAAGATACTGTCAATGGCAATGTGATTTGTCGCAAATCGAGTTTTACCCGGTCGAATCAAATCTCCCTTCGTGATGCTCCTCATTTCAGCCAGTACCCAACCATGATTGTAGATGTAGTTAGTTACACTTTGAGCCCATATGACGACAGTGGAAACAGTCTCTTGCTTCCCGATATCTTCAAATATCAAATCAATGCAATGGGCAGCACACGGGATCCAGAACTGTCACGCCCCGAATTTTAAATACAATTAAAATCCGAAACATGAATTATACAACTTAATAGAATAAACGTCCTGAATTTTTTTCTCACAAACAACCACACTTCACACCTCTCAATATTACAATAAATCAAATCCTCAAGTTAATTATTACAACACACTCTCACCAAATCAAATTGTAAGGCTCAATGAGCTTAACTCACCTCACTATTACAAATGCTGTAAAACTATAACAAATACTCTAACCCGCTCGATCACCGCCCTGATTCTCCTGACCTGCAGGATTACCCGCTACACCGTTTGAATAGTGTACCGGGATTGCAACAATACAAACCCGGTAAGCTTTTTGCAAAGCTCGTATGAGTAAATGAAAGGATTGCACGATTTAAAGTAACCAAATCAACTCATGCATAAATTTAACTCAAGTATTTTCTTTGCATAATAATTGAAGTGTACAATGTCACTTCAAGCATCAATCAACTCACATCTCAACATGACTACTCAAAAACAAACAACTGTTTACTCAATATATACTCACAGGCTTATGATTTATTTATATAAATCATCCCATGCAGTATATTATACTTACAGGCTTATGATTAATTAGATTAATCACCCCATTCATATATCATACTTACAGGCTTATGATTAATTATATTAATCACCCCATTCAGTATGTCATGTCATACCCAAGGGCATATGATAACTCGTTTATCCCCCAAGCAGTATGATGGCAGACAGACTAGAGCTCTAACTGTATCGTAAAGTGTCACCTGGGCCAAGGTTCACCTTACGAATGACTGCTTTTCTCAATTCACTCGACTCCTCATTTAATTCATCTCAACGACTCAACTATCGCACTTTACTCAATTACCCATTATCATAGACAACACAACATCTAAGATAAATCACATATTCCAAGGGTAATGCTCAAAATATAACTCAGTAAATCACACCATCCAATATATATTCCACGTAAATATATATATACGTAGTCACCCACACAAGAGTGACCACTAATACCAACTATAGTTCACATGCAATAAAATCTAGAAATTCATTTTTATAGTTTAAATACATTTTACTTACCTATGGACCGTAGTCGATCAAGTCCATATAATTTAAAACAAATATTTATTTTCGTAAAACAATTTCCACAATTTCTCAATTAAATAAAATCACCGAATTTCGGTTCGTGAATGAACCATGTGCGATTTACTCACCTCGATATTCCCGCTGCGTCTTCAATTCAACACAATACACACCGAAATCGTTCACCCAAGGGAGACCGTCAATCACCTAATCACACATGACCTTAACTTAGCCAATAGCTCAAAAACATACTCAAACGACAATCCAACGGTCGGATCGAAATTAAATGATGATCCAACGGTCAGATCCTCACGGATCGCCTTTAGGATCACCCCCCAAAAATCATCACGAAGATCCAACGGTCAGATCTTCCTGAATCGTCCTTACTAACATCTTCACAAATTTATACAAAAATCCGACGGACGGATTCTCACGAATCGCCTCCCTAATCACCGTTTTGCATTTATACGAAGATCCAACGGTCGGATCTTCGCCCATGACCACACAAAGCCACTGGGACAGTCATAAGATCATCGTATCAAAACTACAAGTCCATCTGACGGTCCTAACTTCACATATCACAAATCTAACGATCGAAATCGATCGAAACTTAAAAATTCATAACTTCATCATACGATATCCAAAAATTATGAATTATATATGCAAACGATCGTATCGACACGTAGAACACAAAAATGGACAGAAACTGTCCTTGGGGTGTCCGGAGGTCGCCGGAAACCACCATCACAGTGGCGGCACAGCCACCCATCCGAAGTCAAAATTAGACAAAACTCCCAACATCAAAGTCCTTCAACTCAACTCCAATTTCACTTTTCATAACTACACCAAAGTCAGATTATAAGCCAAAAAGTAGAATTTTACCTCGCAAGTTTTGAAACCCGAAGAACCCTAGTTTCCCAATCTTCAAAATTCGATCACCCCGGATCAAATCGCTGCAAGCCTTCTTGGGGATAGCTTCTACTTCCTCTGGGCTAGAAAAGCCCTCAAAGAACTCGAGCTATAGTGGCCGGAGCTGGGAGAACCAAGGTGGCGAAGGAAGACGATTTCCAGCTCGGCTGTGCGGCTTCTCGGTCTTCTAGCGGCCACCACGATGGTTATCTCAAGTCGATGTCTTCTGGAAAGTTGTAGAAAACTTCACGGTGAGAAAAATTGCTTTTGGAATCAGGTCGATCGGAGGCCTGTAGAGGAAGATATGGCCAGACAAAGTAGAGCCCAGAAAAAGTGGGGAAGAGCGATTTCGTCTCCGACGAGGCTCTCTTCTCGACCTTGTAGAGCCTCATACAGCTCGTATTTCACTTCGATTTCTTCTACAAACTCGTAAAGGGGGTCGAGACCAGAAAAACCCACTTTGTTTCACATCAATCGGTGGCCGGATGAGGAAGAACGAAGGTGACGAAGGGAGGGGGTCGCGGCTGGGCTCGGGAGAGAAATGGGGAGAAATTTCTGGAGTTCCAGAAATTCTGTCCTCATTTGCAATATTCGGATTTTTTTTCATATTTATAGAAAATCCCAATTTTCAAATATTCGTAACTTATTCATACGAACTCCGAATATTACGTTCCATATGTCCACGAACTCGTATCGACGCGCTCTACAACTTTCATGAAGGAAGTTTTCCCAATTTCCCAATGTATAAAAAGTCAACTCCTTTGACCCCCCTAAAACGTTCAGTTTTCAAAATAAAATCGCTCGAACTAATTCCACACTCCTCTAAGCTTCGTACTCGTGTCCACGACCACGAAATCATTTCCAAAACGTCATCGGAAATTAACTTGAATTTTTCGGGTATTACAATCCACCCTCCTTAAAGAAATTTCGTCCCGAAATTTAAGCGCAAGTTAATTGCTCTCGATTACGGTTAACCTAACCATCGAATCTCCATCCTTTCCAAAGCTGTAGTAATCTACAAAGCCACAGCCCTTTGTATAAAAATACATTCCTAAGGCCACAAATTCTTTCATCACAAAAGTAAACTCACACAAAATCACCACATGGATCCTCACATAGATCTTCACATAGATCATCTCATAGATCATCACATAGATCTTCACATAGATCATCATCCTGTACTGGCATACAAGCACAGTAAACATTCTCACAAAGCGTTTCGCTACTCAATTAGCATCACGGTAAATCTCTATAGTAAAACTTAAGCATGCACTATTCTACACAACAATAGAGATGCATCACTCAAAACAAATCATCCCCAAAAGCATGCCAATAAAATCTGACACCCAGTGATGATGACTTGGGCTTGCTCAATCCTTGGGCTAAGCATTAGGGCTGGCCAATTGGGCCGAAGAAACCGAACCATCCACATTTCGAACCGGCCCGAACCAATTTGGGTTTAACATTTGGGCCTACCATTTGGGCCGAACAATTGGGCTTAACATTTGGGCCTACCATTCGGGCCGAACAATTGGGCTTACTATTTGTGCCTACCAATCGGCCGAACAATTGGGCTTACTATTTGGGCCTACAAATCGGCCGAACAATTGGGCTTACTATTTGGGCCTACCAATCGGCCGAACCAAACGCATTTTGAATAGGCCCAACCAAATTTGGGCTTACTATTCGGGCCTACTATTCGGCCCACAACTTTTTAGCTCGGCTACGGTATGAAATTGTACATACCGTATATACGTATACATACCGTACAGACCGTATATACGTATGCATACCATACAACTGTATATACTTTTGCATACCGTACAGACCGTATATACGTATGTATACCGTACATACCGTATATACGTCCGTATATCAAGCATATACGAGATCCAAAAATATTTGTAAGAGGTAAGGTTCGAACTCCCGACCTCGAACACGAAGGTTTTGCTCCCAACCACTGAAGCAAGAGCTGCCTTCATTAATATATGCTCACGTGTTATATTTATTATGTCATAAGCGAACATAATAAAAATAAACGAGAGGCAAGGTTCGAACCTCTGACCTCTTGTACAAGAGCCTTGCTCTTCAACCACTAGAGCACCAGCTGCTCTCGTTACTATCCATGCAACTTCTTTCATTTATTCTATCATAAGCGATAGAATAACAACAAACTGTCGGTACACTCCACGTGCCACGACACGTCTCTTCCGTGATTTACGGAAAGCAAATCACTTTCTGCTAAAGCTGTCTGCCACAGCGTCTCGAGGTTCGGCCTGTCCCCTTACACGCTCAACACGCGCCAACAGCTTTTCCGGGTTTCGGGGCGACTTTAATCCAACGCGTGGATTCAAATTCTGAGATCGTTCATCCAACGGTGGAGATCTGCTCACCTTGTTCTATAAATAGGTGCATTCTGGAGACGCGACTGTTCACTCCAAAGGAAAAGAAATTTTCTTCCGAGCTCAAGCCTTTCTCTCTCAACTCTTCAGCCTTTCTCTTCTCAAATCCCCAGTTTTTCACTCTCAGATCTTCAATCACCAGTTCAACAACTCCAATCCTTCTAGCAAAATCTCCCTCAAACACTAAACCATGTATTCCTCGATTTTCACATCCTCTCACTCCATGACCCAAGAGCCACGAACTCTGCAACTAATGGAGCTCCAAACCCCGCAACAAATGGAACCACAACAACAGCAACCAACAGAGGAGGGAGGAAACACCCAAGCAGCTGGAAGTAGTGCCAACATGGATTTCTGGCGAAGCCGTACCAGGTGGATTCCTACTCCAGAACAAATAAGAATCCTCAAGGATCTTTACTACGTCAAGGGATTTAAGTGCCCAACTTCAGAGCACATTCACGAGATCTGCCTCCAGCTGAACCAGTATGGACATGTTGAGGGTAAGAACATTTACTTTTGGTTCCAGAACGTCAGGGCTCGAGAGAAGCAGATGAATAGGTGTAATCAGGCTGCTCCAGTGCCCATGGGAACTAGTTCTCTTGGTACTGGTAGATCCATTGATCTCAATTTTGGGTCCACTGGTGCTGGTGGATCCATCGACATCAATTTTGGGCCAGCTGGTGGATCCATTGACATCAATTTTGGGTCCACTAGTTCTACTGATGATGGTAGATCCATTGATCTCAACTTTGGTTCCACCTATTCTACTGGTAATGAAGGATTTCTTGATTTAAATTTTGTTTCATATTCTTCCTCACACTTCAACACTAATACCAGTACATCTCTTTTGGCACAACAGGAGGACAAACATCCCTGCAACAACGAGGAGGAGATCACCAGGAGGTTCAAACTCTTCCTCTGTTCCCCGTGCATGGCGAGGACGTCTTTGGTAACCTGAAGGCTACTTCCGAGGAAGGTAGCGCTTTTGGTTACTATTCTGGTGGCTCAGGCGGTTACCACAGTGGCTCAAACGTTTCTCTTGAGCTCAGCCTCAACCCATCCGGAGCTGCTGACTAGGCTTAGTATAGCATAGTCCTCGTTTCCCTTTTTGTAATATAAAATCAATAAGATTGTGTGCATGTTTTCTTTTTCTTTTTGTTTAACCACAACAACACCAAGGATCGAACCTTGGTCACTTAATACTCTTTTCAAAACCATCGAGACTCTGCTGCACACATCTTTCAAAATGATTTATCACAAACAATCAATTAAGTTGCACAGAGGTCTAGCTAGCATCCTCTGAGTCAAACCAAACACAGCTTTAGCAGGAAATGAGTACCAAACACATCCTCTGAGTCCAGATTGTTGCCAATAGTTCTCTACCACCTTTTAGTAATGATTTAATTGTGCTTTGTTTTGATCGACTATCTTTTGATGGCATTGCTACTGGAGGCTCAGGAAATGAGTACCGATAGGTTTTTGATCGATCAACTTGTTGCGGTTGTTGACTGCTACTATCGCCTCTCAATTGTTTTTGAAATTGAAATCTTGCACTTCTACTAAACTGAGAGTTCTTATCACGATCTACGGTTGATCGTCTTATTGCAGCACGATAATCTTGTCGTTCTGCAAGGTGCATGTCTGGTGGATACTGAAATCCATCATCATCATCATTGTTGTCATCGTCATTGTACAAACTTGTTTGATTGCCAAGATAATCATTGCGGAGTTCTTCTCTAATATCATCTTAAACTACTGCTTTTTCTTGCTCAATAGATTCTTTTCTCTTTATCCATGCTATCACCTCTGTTTTGATCTCCGGTGGCACCTTATCACATTTCTTTACACTCTTGTGAGGATCATAACCCGATAAATGACTCTTCAATCTTGTAATTCCTCCACTTTTAAAAGTGGCAAAACAAAATATACATGTTGTACCATATTGATTTCCTTCGACGGGAGTTGCGTACTTCCATGCTGGATCATTTCCACCTCCACCGCTGCTTGCCATTTTTAATCTAGCATATAAAAATGTACTAAAACAAGTAAATATTTATTGTAACTTGCAGATTAGATCTAAAACATAACGTGTAATATTAAGAAGAACTATTTATACCAGAAATGTAGAACTTCTTTTCTTTAAAACGACTGCAAGACTACTTCGATGTGTAAATTGAAGTATATGATAAACTCTTATATAGATTCCTCATTTCTTCAAGATGCATAGTCACTCTGTTTTTCATTAATATATTGTTTCTTCTGCAAACTCACTCAGCCAGTCAGCCTCTTTTGAAAATAATTGAACTTGGTCTCTTTTCAAATAATTGAACTTGGCCACTTTTGAATAATTGAGCGGCTTGCTCTGAGTCTCTTTATGCATGTTATTCACCTATTCCATTTGATAGTTACTTTAGCATTTGAACTTTTAGCTTCTTTATACTATTCAACTACAGACTATACACTCACAGACTACACAGTAGCTTCGTTATTCTTCACTTTTTCAAGATGCATAGCCAAAATTTAATACTCCGTACTCATAATTGAACCTTTATGGCTTTATCTTCTTTCTATTATTCAACTACAGAGTTACAAACTACATACAGAGTTACAGACATAGTCACAGACTACACAGTACCAAATCTCTCCTCACACAGATTTGCATTTAGACTTTTAGAGAATAACTTCTCACCCAAAATTGCCTTGAGGGTATTTCTCCTCACCTAGATTCGCCTTGAGGGGATTTTTTTCCTCACCTAGATTTGTCTTGAGGGGATTTTCTACTCACCTAGATTCACCTTGAGGGGATTTCTCCTCACTCAGATTTGCTTTTAGGAGATCTCTCTTCACACAGATTTTCATTTAGAGAATTACTGAGTTTTTATTATTATTTATTTTTACCTCAAATTTTACAGATATTTCTTCAATTTATCGGGGATATATCGCAAATATCTAATATATCGGGGATATTTGACGATGTCGGAGAAATTTCGCAGAAACGGTAAAAGATAAGATATTTATCATCCTAGATATATCGGTCCGTCGAAAAAAGGAGATATCGGAAATATCGCAGATATTTAAAACCTTAGTACCGATACATATGAAGATACCGATATTTAAAACATTGGGTATGAGTGTGCTTGTGGTTGAACTCCAATCCAAACGCGATTCCTACTACCAGCAGTCCTACGTTGGGTAGCACAATATGTAAATCTCCTGCGGAAATCCATACTTCGAAGCCCTTGCAGTCTACACTATTCTTGTAGGCTCTCTTTCACACTCGGCCCAACTTCAAGTTGTCAACTGTCTAATGCAATTCCAACTCTGCAACCCATTAGCCCAACCCAACAGTTGACCCGAACCCGCTTTTCTTTCTTTCTTCTTCTTAGGCCATCTCCCACCATAGGCTATAATCTCATTTATAGCATGCTCCCACCGTAAGCTATTTCCTATGGACCAAGAAAAATTTTGGCCTTCTCAAATTTGCTAGGCCAAATTTGGGCTCAGATTTGGTAAGCCAAATGGTGGGCCCTGCTGACTTTTTGTTTTTGTTTATTTAAGAATATGAATTTTACATTTAAGAAAAATCATTTTTCCTATATACATGGGTTATTTATAATGTGACTAAATATTAAAATTACATCATTGTAAATATCTTGTTGAGATCTTCAATATGAGTCTAATATTTGATATGTTTAGAATTTTTAAAATAAATGTGTAATCATTAATTTTTATGATATACTTATTTTCATTTAACTAAAACGACTAGTTTTATTGATAGCATCGTCAAAACCATACTCGGAAATATATTCTGAGTTGGGAAAAAGAGTACTAGAATGTGAAATACTAAAACATAGCCGTTGGATGTGATGATATTTGATTTTTGGCTTACGGAATTTGGCCTCCGGTTGCAGCACTGCTTTTTGCTGGTAGGCCAAAAAAGCATATTAGAGGAAATATTCTATTTTTGGTAGGCTAAATGGGAGATGCTCATAGCGACTCTGTGCGCTCACTTATTCTTCAATCTCAGTTCGTCTCTGGTTTCTCAATCACACGCCATGGATTTGCAGACCCAGAACACGTCGTTGCAGAGGCTTCAAAATGTGGAGAAGGTAAGGATTACTGAAATTAGATTGTTTTCTTTTTTTGGGCTTTACAGGGGTGGTTGAGCTTCTATCATTGCCTTCGGGTGAGCAAGGTCCAAATCTTCGTAGGTGACGATAACATAGGGCTCCCCAAGAAAATAAAAAATTTGGGTGATTTTTTCTATTATTTGATATCTTTGGCAGGGATTGATGAGGAGAATCTCCAGAGTGGATCCAATGATCCGTCATGTGATCATGTGCATCTGTAGATTCTGTACTAATTTATCTAGACTTGTAAACACAATCAGAAAATATGTATACATTACATTTGATCAAGCTTGATTTCTACGAGGAGCAATTATGTCGTCGGAGCTGTTTGGTAAGTTGGAGACTGAAGTTGAAATCAACGCTCCGGCTGGTAAGTACCACGAACTCTTCACGCGCCGGCCACACCATCTTTCCAATATCAGTCCCGATAAAATTCAGAGCTGTGAGTTACTTGAAGGTCAATGGGGAGATCTGGGTTCGGTCATCTACTGGAATTATTGCTATGGTATGAACTTACGTTCCTAATTAAGCCTTTACGAATTTTAGTCTCAATTAATTTGGCCAAATACATAGTCGATCATGTGTACAAGAACAATAAAGAACCAAAATCATCTGGTCATCAGTATTAATTAAGCAAACAACCCTTAAGGTTAAATTTTCTAAAATCCCAGCAATTGCCCTTCGTTTATTAAACTACTTATTGTTAGAAATTTCATACATAAAGGGTTAAAAAGAGAAATGCACGACGCCCACTTACAGTTAGCGGCAAACCCGGCCACGACCACGTTTTGAGGAAGAAGAAAAGGAGTTACCAACTCCCACTCAAACTCAATTTCTTTTTTCCAAAAACGCGTTCTTCCTTTGTTCTTTTTAATCTCTCCCATTGCAGACTTGCTTAACTGCAACACAGGAAGATCGATAAAATTAAAGCCGGATCAAATGAGGTTCTACAGGTTTAGTTTTTGCCAGTTTTGATTCTTCACAATTGATAATTTATCTAATTAACAAACTTTTCTACACACCAAAATTTTTATGAGGAATTGGTTTATGCAACACAAGAGATGCCCTACACGGTCTTTGAATCTTCATTCAAGTAAGGTAAGTGGTTCCTTTGATCCTGCGTTCCCAATTGATTTATGCTTTCCTACTGTTTTCTCTTCATTAAGGTATGATTTCTCCAACTCTGTATGTTTTTTTCTTTTTAACTGTTCTTATGTGTAACAATGCACTATCTTCGGAACACACTTTTTTTTTTTCCTTCTTTTTTCTCTTTATGGGTCGTAGAAGAATTTTTCTCCTTTCCTACGTTTTCGTGTTTAGTGGCAGCGTCAAGTGCCAGAGTGGAAAACCATCAATGCTGACAATTTGTTTAGGTTTTTCTATTGTTTTTATTTCCTTGGATTGTATTTCCATGTTGATTTTGGGTGTCAATTACAATTGGTTATAGCTATGAACAAGCAATCAAGCATCGAGTATATAGACAAATGAAAGGAAAAGGAAAATAACAAAAGATAACACATTTTACAGTTTGCACAGAAGACTAAAACGAATTGGCGTCCAGCAATTACCACAAATGGAACTTATCTCATGGTTTTGTATGCATGCAATTTTCATTTTGAATTGTATCTGTGTTTTCATATATATTTTTTTCTCTTATTATTCAGAAGTTACAGTTCTGGATCCAATCCCAATCAGGTATGCAATTAATTTGTAGTTCTGTGTTTTATATTTAATGGGTTCGTTTAACTAAGTTATCTTTACTTGAAGAGTGAAGAAAACAGAGTGGCATGGATAAACTTCTCTCCTTCTTCTTTTATTAGTACCTTTTTCTATATTGATTAATTGTTTTAATTCCAAGTTCTAGGTACCATCTCTCTTGGATTTTCGTATGAATTGAATGATTTTCTTTTTCTTTCAGTATAATTTTGTCTATGTTGATGGCTAGAATGATATTTATTTTTATCATCAATTGACCTTCCTGATAGTCTAATCGATCTTTACGTACTCCTTATTTTTGTTCATAAAAAGTTTTCTATTTTAATAGGTTAATTGTTGAAATGAAGCAAAGAAGAATTTTCTCAATCTCAACACTCCTTGACAGAAACGGTTATTTTCTTCTTTCTTCATTGCTTGATTTTCATGTCTGCTCAAGGAAAAAGTAGTGCCATAAGCTGCAATGAAGGGAAAATGCAGGCTGCCGGCCTTTTCTTTAGCAACTTGCAAGAGTGCATAAAAAGCTTAGTCCTTTCACTGTTTGATTGGAGATTGACATAGCCTTCACCAAGTCCATTCAAAGATCAACTTATATCTCTCAAGGTCGGTGAAGTTCTGATATATTTGTGTTAAAAAATTCAATTCTTTTTTGATTATTTCAGATCGAGTTGATCATAGAAAGAAGATTATGGAAGAAGGTACAAAAAGGAACCAAATGAAAGTGTGAGAAGAAACCAAGATAGAATGTAAGGAGGAAGAGAGGGCATTATACTGAGGATGAGAAAGATTTAAGAAGATGGAAAAGGAAAAGCTGGCAGAAAAACAAAGAAAAATAAATAAAAATTAATTGTAATAAGCACATTTTGGACAATGTGCTATGTTATATTTTCTATTGTTGATGATTTCTATATGAACCTCACTTTCATGTGCTTATCATGTTTGTCAGTCTTAATTCTTGCAAAGTTTGATCTGTTAATTCGTTCAGTTTTTATGTGTTATCAACATAACATATATAGGCAACGAGTAGAAAGTTGGCCAACAAATAAAACCTTCAAAATAGGATGCATGCCCAAAGAAGTGAAAAAAAATGATAGTAATAATGATAAAAAAAAAAAATTGAAGAAAATAGAAGTCTTTACGCACGTGTGAATGTGACATTTATGATGTCAGAATCTGTCTCTGGTGTGGAATAACACTGGTGCAGAAGAATATATGTTTTTTTTTTTGGTTGGTCTTTAAAAAACCAACATAACCCGCCTTACATTGACAATTATAACTGTTGTGATTTCCCGAAAATAGAGGAATGATATTTTACAACACATACTGTATCTTTAAAGATAGTCGCACGCGGGAGCGCGGCCTTCCGCACGCGCGTACGCGCGTGCAGGAAGGCTAGTTTCTAATTACTATGATAAATTATAACAACTAGAACGTTAATAAAAATTGAAAATCATTTAGTCATTTATAATTACTATGCCAAGTTATACTAGAAATATTGTTTTCATCTATTTGTTCGCATGTTTAGGGATTTCTTTTGTTTTATGATTGTTTCAAATTTATCTTGACTCTCTCTAGCTCGTACACAATTAAACGACGGGATAGAGCACAGTGGCAGGTTGAGATAAATAAAATGATCTTATTTAGAAAAGAAGAAAGAAGAGAATTCCTCATTGGAAGGGGGACTGTGTTGATTACTGTAAATATTGGTCTTAATTTTGGTGAAATTAATCTGCACAGATGGGAAAACTACAGTGGCTACCTAAGAAGCACCGAAACGGGTACGAGTTTCCGAATACGATACGATCGGAAACGTGGAAACGGCAAATCTTAAATGTAATAGGAAACGGGTACGTGAAGGAAACGCCAATTAAATATATATATATATATATATATATATATATATATATATTATCACAATATCAAATATCAAATATGAATAACAAATCATACCCGACCCAACAGAACAACAAATAACAAATATCACCAAACCCATTTACTTGTCTTGTTTACTTTCTTAGGATCCTAATAGGGCATATTCCATAAAAAAAAAAAAAAAAGATAGGAGGGCACATTCAAGCAGCTAGTGAATTGTTTTCAGGTTTGCATGTATAAATCAGTGGAGGAGCTTCAGGTTTTGAGAAGTTATCGAATTACTAGTCAACCTTAATTGGCCTTCAAACATAGCAAGAAGAGATCAGTTGAATTTAGAGTAACCACACATTCCTTCACAACCTGACATCTAGCAATGGTTACGAATAGCCACATAAACAACAATTCATTTTTACAGAAAATTTCCTAGTGTCTACGTGTTCTAAACTGAAAAGGGGCAACTGGGAAGCTTTTCTTCCTCAATCAGTTTCTAAATTACTAGAAGTCTTCAAATCCCTGTCAAATCACTTACAGTAACCATCCATCTTTCATCTAGGGTCTGTCTGCTTCTTCTGCGATTTGTCTTCTCTCTCTCTCGATCTGGGTCGGTCCGACTTGCGAAGAAGACCAGACGAGAATCAAAGGAACCGAAGAAGACCAGCAACCGAAGCGGCGACTGCGATCTGGGTCGGTCCGACTGCGATTTTTCTTCTCTCTCTCTCGATCTGGGTCTGTCTGCTACTCTGCTTCTTCTGCAATTTGTGCCGAAGCTCTCTCTCGATCTGAGTTTAGTTTTTTTTTTTTTTTTTTTTTTTTTTCTATTTTTGGGGGTAAAAAGTCGGGATTACCCCACGTATCCGATTTATTTACATTCTCACGTATCCGAATAGGATACGCACGTATCCAATCCGTATCCAAATCAGGATACGCGTTTCCGGCCGTTTCTGAGCGTTTCCGACGCGTTTCGTACCCGTTTCCCGTTTTGATACGGGATAGGATACGCGGGCATTTTCGCGTTTCCGTGCATCATAGGTGGCTACAGACTTGATTGAAGCCGTAGACGACGAAAAGAATTCTGTGACCTTCAAAGTCATTGATGGACCTCTTCTGGAGCACTACAAGAGCTTCAGGCTCATTGTCGAAGCTACTCCGAAAGGTGATCGGAACAGCTTGGTTCATCTGATTGTGGAATATGAAAAGCTTCACGACCAAGTTTCAGACCCGCATAGCTTGCTCCAGTTTGTAGCTGATCTCTCCAAAGATATGGGTGCTCACCTCAGTACTCAACCATAAGCAAACACTTGCATGTACAATGAAATAAGGAATCTGGGTGCTGCCGTAGTTTACTAGCTGCATAATAAAATTAAGACTTGGAGCTAGCTAGTCATGTCCTTCTGTGTCTGTTTCTCATCACAGATCACTGACTACTGTGTATCTCTATATCATGTTTTGAAAATTGGAACTTCTGTCCCTTTTATAATGTGTTTTAGTTCACTTATTTATAAGGCTGGATTGCATTAATAATCATCCTAGACAATGTTTTCAAACACCCCGGCCGTCGACGGATGCCTTCGACATCTGGCCGGTAGGGTGCTAGTTATTAATCATCTGTTCACCACCGCTTCTTTGACAAATGAGATCGACCTTTGTTTTGATATATTAATTATTGATTCTAAATGTAGTGCAAAGTTGTGCGTGGTATGATTTGAATTTTTACTAAAAAAATGACTAATTGCACATGAATTTTCAATTTCAAATATAATCTATGCAACACTATGTGGATAGTAAACAATTAACTCTAAACTTAAAAATTTCTTTCCTCCTTGAAATGTAGATCCAAAAATGATTGATCAAGATATCAATGTGGGTTGGTTCAATTGGTATGAGTGTGCTTGTGGTTGAACTCCAATCCAAATCCGATCCCTATTGCCAGCAGTCCCTACGTTGAGTCGCACAATCTGTAAATATCCTGCGGAAATTCATACCTAGAGGCTGTGGTGACAGATATGTGTCCCACGTTAGTTATTTAGGATTGGGGTTGTAGATATGCCTTGACGCGGAGGTGTAGAATAGCCTTCCTCTCTCCAAACTTTTTGTAACAAGAAAAAAATGATAAGGTCTAACCAACAGAACAAGTAACTATTACAGTCTACATACTCTCTTTCACACTCGGCCCAACTTCAAGTTTTCAACTGTCTAATGCAATTCGGGCCCATTAGCCCAATCCAACAGTAGACCCGAACCCGCTTTTCTCTCTTTCTTCTTCTTAGCGACTCTGTGTACTCACTTATTTTTCAATCCCAGTTCTTCTCTGGTTTCTCAATCAAACGCCATGGATTCTCAGACCCAGAACACGTCGTTGCAGAGGCTTCAAAATGTGGAGAAGGTAAGCTTTACTGAAATTAGATTGCTTTCTTTTTTTGGGGCAGAGACTGACTGGGATTCTGAACTTCTGCTTAATTTTGACAGAGAATCGTGAAGGTTTTGGAGCTGGCCGGAAGTGTTATGGACGAGCTTGCAAACCCTACTGGTCCCAGAAGGGAGGCCATCAACAACCATGTTCGCGAGTTCATGCAATTGATCAAGGTACCTCTTCCATACACTGCATCTGAAATTAAAGTAATTATGGAATTTGAGTGGAACCCAAGAATTGAATTGTGAGAAAGTTGCAAACTTGGGTTTTGTAATGTTTATGTTATCAAAAAAAGGAAAATTTAGCACTAGGGTTTTGGGTTATTGTTTTGAAAATTGGGGATGAGGATTTAGGAATATTTGTTTAATTTGTGAATCAGGATATTCAAGTGGCATTGCGGGATGAAATCAAAAGTGCGTGTGATTACCGTCCATTTGAGAAGTGTGATTACAGTTCGAGAATAGCTAACGAGATCTGTTGCAAGAAACTGGAATATGTCATGTCACAGTTGGATGGAATGAAGGAAACAATCGATGATTATCATACTGCGGTTTGAAGATGCGTGGCAGACAATGTAAGATGGTGAGAGTTCCGACTGTCAGGTTTCTCCTCACAAAGGATTGATAAGAAATTAAGATTATCTGGTATTGCTGTTACCAGTAGACATACTTGATTAGCTTAGTCTGAGATAGCTTGTTGGATTTAATTATCTTAGTCTGATGTTTGTGAGATTGAGGCCGAGTAGGTTGATACCTGATAGTCATAGTGTACGACTTTCTGTAGTCATCATAATTGGGTAGGAGTTATGAATTGGTTGTAATTTTTTCCTTTTTTCTTTCTTCCCTCCTGTAATGATGTTATGATTCCTACGAGTAAAAGGTTTTCTCACCAGTCGGCTTGTTTTTGTTCTGTCATCATTTCTTACTATTTGAGAACCATTAGTAATTGGCAAGCAAACCACTTTACTTGGAGGCATCCAGGTGAATCTTTTGCTGTTTCATATAACTTGGAGGCATTCAGTAGCCAAGTTATATGAACAATACCATAAACGAAGCTTAGAGTAGGACATGTTATTGTTGCAGGAAGTAGTCTTTTGAACTAACCTTACAAGCTGTATCCTCTCACTGTAGGATTGTTAGGTGCCTATGTTTTAAAACTACATGTTATCTCACTTCTGTATCCTCTCGCTGGGCGATTAGTTTATGCTGAATCTTTGCACCAGCCTGCTTGTAGTCTTATGTTTTACTTTTACAGACTATAATCACCAACTAAAAATATTGTACAACCATGGTGGTACATGTGATTAAGTTCCATTGATTCTCTTTCTATAGTAGTAATGGATCAAAAGACGAAATATCAAGTATTTGCTACCATGGTAGCAGTCACTCTTAGAAGCTTCAATTGTGACAAAACCATCTTTGGTTGTGGTTTTGTTGCTTGGACCTTGTTTGTTACAACCCTTGGTAATTAGGTGCCTCTGGAGCTCACTGGTCACTAGACCTGCTAATCCTGGGTGAATTCTAGCCAATCAATACTAACTAGGGGTTCTATGGAATCTGCTTCTAGTTTTTGAAGCAAAACATCTGCCCTGTGGATCATTGTATTGCTCATACAATAACTGACTATGTTTCAGAAGTTCTTTACTAGTTACTACTCTATACACCATGAACCTTAATTACATACTATTACTCGGAATGTCTTCTAATTCCACTTGTTCCTATGCTCTGAAATGATGAATTTGGATGTTTTCAGCACTGAGCTCCTTGATTACCAAACGTTCTATCTGCGATAAAAACTTGCCCCAGCTGTCAGGCTTATACTTGAGAGGGATATGTTCATCGGTCAATTCCTCCAAGGGCTTGATTACGGTGCTGGGTTGAGGAAGTATGGAATTGAAAGCCTACTTTCCTTCTTTGAGTCCACTATCACTCTGCGTTCCGTACGGTTGTATTTCTCATTGCTCCAAACCTGCATAACCAAATGCAATTGTTCTCTCGAATCTTGAGGGTATTAAAACCCGAATCAACTCTCCATCTGTTTTTCTCTTCACTTCTAATCCTCCAACATCATCTTGAGCTAGAACGGTAAAGCACCACTATCCTTGTGACCAACACCAAGCGCTGAGGGGAAGGGCAAGGTGGATCCGATTGTACTGGTTTGATCTTTGAAGTAGCTGCTAAACCTGTTTTCTGGTAAACCTAGGCTCAATGCAATAAGTCCCGTCAACTCCATAAATAACACAGAAATCGCATCACACATGTTATCAAACTTCAGTTGAGTAGGAGGCTAATAATATACTGTTACGCAGATTGAGTAAAAAATTCTAGGGTCAAACGAGGAAAGCTTGCAAATTGGAGTATTCACAGAGGGAAAAAAAGACAAAAAAAAAAGAAGAAGAAGGAAAACGACAAAAGAAGAAGAAGACCTAGCTCGATTAACTTCAAGTACATCTTTGAAAAATTCATATTGGAGGGATTGGTGTTGGCAGACAGATAATAATAGACCCCTTGATAACTTGCATGAGTGTAAGATTTTCCTTTCTGGGAAAAGTGACAATTTACCAGAATGTACTCTCTTTTTCTATTATGTATGGCCACATTACTTCGTGTTTTGAGTAACCAGAAAACGTGAGAACTTTGGAAACAGAGATCCTAGTCCATTTGATACGTACATTTACTATGCGTACCAGCAGATTTATATATATGAGGGCCTACGTCTTCTATGGACCGTAAAACATGGTTTACTACATACAGGTATTTTAGAAAGCATTCAACTAAAGTGTAAACTTGCTAAATTATTAAGGGTGTGTTCATCTATTGATGATTAAAACCAAATAAAAATATAAATGCATTTATTTATGCGAGTGCTAGTACAGTAGACTATAGTAAATGGAGATTAACCTTTCGGCTGTCAGTTACTTGGAAAATTCAGTGCAATTTTAGATGTCAGTTACTATGCTAACTTGCAGCAATTCCGACTCCTTAGATGTCCGATATAATACTGAATACAATGCAAAGAATTCCAATCAAATATAACAACTTAACAAGTAATAGAAGTCACTACAATTCTTCCATATGTCTGATCTGTCTGATCAGTTACAAACCCTTAACGGTCACATCCCAACAGCTTGACATTAATTACTTCCGGAGAATGTGAACCGCCATTTTGTTCTTTTTCACCAGCTCGAAAGCACAAACATCTCCAACCACGATTTGGTTATCACTCTCGAACACAGCCCACCCTTTAGGTATGAAGGCTGTTTGACAGGAAGGGACAAGATATTGGTTCCCCCTGAAATCTTCACGAAAGCAACTACATAGTTGCCTGCAGAGAGATGCTTCCTAAGTTCCTATAGAAGGGTCTGGGAACTGAGTGCTGCTAGAGTGACAACCAATCAATAAAATGTAGGTGTGACCGTGTGAGTATCAAATCAGAGCAGAAAGTTCATATAAGTGTTCATAAGTCTTCAAGTAGAATTTGATCGCCTTAGATAGACCCATTGAAGGCTACAATGTGGAATGATCATGCATATCTATTAGATGGCTAACGATTGCTATATTAAACGAAAATGAAAGTGAAGTAAAAGGTTGCTTGCTTACCAGTTACCACACAATATTTTTAATTGATAGATCTTGTGTAGTGAGGAAACTTGGACATGACATATTCAACTATGTTCACGTGCATAGTAAACATCAGAAGTGATAATGAGTTCCAGTAGTAATATGGATCTAGCTAGCTACATCCAACTGCATACCTGAATAATCTTTCCTTGGCCTACCAGGATTCGTTTTAGTACTCTTAGCAGGGGCAGATTCTTCGCGCGGTTCAGTAGTAAGAAAATCGCTTCTCTTGCAACAACTTTTCAAAATTATGTATGCTGAAATGCATACCTCATTCATAGGTGAACACTAGGAAGTCACCTTCCTTCACTGAGTCATTGTTTAAAAACTCCCGCCACCCATCCTTGAAATTAACAAAAAAACCAAGCCAATATGAATTAAAGGTTTAAATACGGCCATTGGTATGCAGATTAAGTGAAAAATGATAGTACGTGTCAAACAAGAAAAGCTTGTATATATATTGAATGGTCTTCAATGCAAAAAGATTATTTGAAAACATATTGGAGTAGATTGGTGTTGGCAGAGAGATAGTAATACACTCCCTTGATGGTCACACTACTGCCCGAATTAACTGAAATTGTGAAAACAAGGACTATTGTGATACATTTAATTCTGATACCATAAGAGTATGGACCATACAGCATGGGTTTCTACAGAAACGTACAGCTATTTTAGAAAGCATTCAACCAAGGGAGTTTTTATAGATAATCTGAACTCCAGGTACCCTATGATAAATTTAAACTACATAATAATCTTGCATGATCTTCATAGCTCTCACTGACTCCAAATAAATCAGCTAGCTCTACACTGCATCTGTTGCCGTAACTTTATACAGATAAAGGCCAACTTTTCTTGGGAAAAATGGCATAACTCTGCTTGCTTGGCTATGCGCATTCTAATCTGTTGTACCATGCATGTACTGACCATCAAAGTTTCAGACCTTGATAGGTTTTTTTTTTTTTCCTATTGGTCTGAACTCTAAAGAAATGAATAATTTCCAACAAAGTTTGGCTGTAAAATTGATTTCAGACACTATTCCTTGGAATGAAAAAACCAATGTTTAACACTAACTACATGACACAAGGTTTACATCTTAGATTATTCAAACAAAGGAAAGAAAAATAGTTGGGTATAACCAACAAATGACGGCTACAAAAGAGAAATTTCTTAACCACTCAACCAATAGCAAGCTCTCTCAAATGCCCGAATGCAACATCCGGATTCCTTGCTGCAAAAAGCTAGCTGGCTATGTATTATGCATCAAACCATGGTGCTAGTTCAGGTAGTTTAAACGAATATCGGCAAAGGGGACAACGAAGATCGATCTCCAGCCACTTAACAATGCAAGGTCCATGAAAAACATGCAAGCATGGCAATCGACTAGTGTTACGTCCAACCTCAAAGCCATCCATACAAATAGCACATGTTCCACGTTTCGTAGCTTGAAAACAATTACGTATGTAGGCTTTAGCGGCTTCACTATAAGGATGGCGCAAAATTTCAATCCCTTCAATTCGTCGCACATCAATGAAATCATTAGGAACCAAGGGAATGGAGCTCTGAACAAGATCAATTATTTTCTCCACAACTTTGGGGACATGTATTTTGTGTTGAGGAGGAAAATGGGTGTCAGTAAAGTCCACAATCCCTGAAGAAGATTGCATAATAGTAGTAGAGTTTGCGTAACTCGGAAGGACGGACCGTAATGACCTCTGTTGTGTTGGGGATCATCCAAATTTCTTGAGTACAACTATCTGGTGCAAGAGTGTGTTTGGTTTCCTTGTACAACATAAATTGGATGCTAAGCGCATCATCATCGCTTGGTCGAATCTGGGACGTGATATCAACAGAACTGCACGGTACACTATTCCAATTCACAGTGCAGTCATCGTAAGCATTGATGTAGAGCGAGCCCATAATTGAGAAATGAAGAATGAATGGCAGGGAGGTTTGTGGTATATATACTGAAATACTGAAACAACTGGGACATCGACTTGGACAAGGCATCCCAAATAGTTTTTCTCTTTCAAGTTTCCTATTTCTACTATTGGACCCGGATTCCATAGTCAGCAACCTCACATAACATCACGTGCGTGGAAGTCAGTTCCAAAAATGTCGGGGCAAGGAAAATTCAATAAAAACTTTTTCATGTACCGTTAGCCACGTCAGCAATGTGACAGAACCAATATATGAAACATCCAACACCTAGTTCTAATTGAAATAACAATTTACACCTCCCTCAATTCAATTTTTTTTTTTTAATCTAATGAAGTGAGCCCGATTTTATAATTCAACAAGCAGTACTAAACGACACATCCTTATAGGATTGACAGAAATATCTGTCATTTAGGACATACAAAATCCTATTATAAAACAAATAGATACCAGCATATCCAAAGTACACCCACTTTTTAGAAAGTCCATGCACCATTATTTTATCAAAGACCTAGATGCTTAGAAGCAGTTTTAAAAGGTTCTAACCAAACATCTTGTCTTTGCGACCAAAACAAAATTTAAACAATACTATGGGCCCTAGAGCCCCAAACTAGCCAACCCCACACAAAAGATGTAGACCAAATTAAGCAGCCCACAGCCCAGTTGGAGTCCCAGATAGCCCAACCTGTCAGACCTTCAAAGGCTAGCCCACAATCACCTCCACCCCTGTGAAGCCCTAGCTCGGAGAGCCCAAAGCAAGGAGCCCAAAAACAGTCTGCCCAACAGGAAGACAAAGCAGCCCAATTAGATTGGATGCCATCTTCAACCTTCCTCACCGCAGATCTTTAGCCAACACCGCCGCTAGTATCTCTATCAAGTGCAGCCCATGCCCAGCGCCGAAACTCTACAAGCACTATTGGCGGAACCTCAACACGATCCTCCAACATCGCTCCTTGCTCCAAAGCCGCCTCAGACACCCGAAATTGGGTCTTGCCAACATACCAACCTCGACGACCACAGTTAGTTCCACAATCAATTCCATCCACCACCAGACTGTTTCCTAATCGGGACGACACCAGGAGCAACCAATGTTTAGCATCCAGCACAACCATTGGACCTAGAAGAAACCGCAAGGAGAAAACAGATGGGCACGTCGGAGAGAACCCCTGCCACCTCGACCCGCGAACCAACCAAACAAACGAAGGGAGGACATCCCCACCATCGTAGTCGAAGAGTAATCGCTGGTGGTCAGATTTGGAAATTTTGTCGAAAACCGTCGCCGTCGAATAAACCCTAGCAGAACTAGGTCGACAAAAAGAACATCAATTCATATTCAAAACCAAATTGCAAGTTTTTTTTTTGGTGCTGTAAAAATAAAATAAAACGGGCGGCAGTCAGCCCAGAAAGGAAACAAATGAAAACAAACTAGCCAACATCACTAGCAGCCGCAGATTCAAGATTTAAAAATATGAATTTTTTTTTCTTTACAAAAGTCACGTAACATTACCTGCTTGACATGAAAGCAAAATGAGTGGGTCTTATTGGACCATAAATGGTAATGGTTTGTGGCATTCACGGCGATCTATGTGCGTGTAAAAATCAGGAAGCGCACGTGTTTTACTTATGTACTGAGGACGGATGATGTGGCAAGATGAGACGTTTCAGACAATTCATGCAACCATAACTTTTGACTCTGTGTTTGTGTGCGGGCCACCCTGCCGGGGCGGGGGAGCCCTTACTCATTGGTGCATGGCTTTCGGAATCAATATATATCATACCTCGATTGTTTTGAATTTCAGATTTAAGTCATTTAACCAGCTAACCTGCTAATTCCACAACTACAGTTATTCCAATTTCGAATGATCATAGATGGAGAAAAAATGAGATCAAGTACAAAAGCAAATGAGAAGCAAATGATCAAATGAGAAGCAACCAAACTGAGAACCAAATGAATGAATGATCAAATGATCAAACTTTCAAAGACTCAAACTCAAAATACCAAGCTGATAAGCAAATTATGAAACTGATAAAGACTCTAAGTACCAAACTGACAAACTGAGAAGCAAATTACATCACCCATCAATCCATCATCCAAGTACCAAATTAAGAACTTGAAACCAGAGAAAAAAAAAACTAAAAAACTAAAACAAGTTAAGCAACTGGCCAATTGCACTCCTAAAAGCAATTCAGCACCACAGTTGCACAACAGGCAGACCAGACCAGCAATTCCATTTCTGCAAAGCAAGGCATGAAAGACCAAACCTGCATAAAAAAAAAAAGGCACAGAATCACATTTTCAAATGCGCATTGAGATGTATGCACTTATGCAGAATCACATTTTCATTTTCAAATCTTCAATTTTAACAATCCACAAATCTGAAATTATGCAATATGATATATATAACAAAGTTGACAAGCTACTTGCACTTTCATTTTCAAATGAAAGACCAAACCACAAATCTGCAAGACTCTGCAAGTTGTTTGATCATTTGATCATACTGTCAAAGACTCAAGACTGCAACCAAATAAGTACCAAACCACAACTTGTTCCAACTTCTAAATTCCAACAACACAAAATTGAGTTAACTAATGGAAGTAACTTTTTGAAGCATCACTAGACTTTAAAACTTTGGAAACCGTTGCAGCCTTTTGGCTTTGGTGAGTGACTTGAGTCTCTTCAACTTCCATTGATGCAGTTGCCTACTCCTTTGCTAGTCTCTCTTCTTCTGCTTGACCTGCATAGAAAATAAAATGAAAAATATTACACATAATTAAATCTAAAAGAAAAGGAGCATAACAATAAAAAGTAAAAAGAAAAAAGAGGCATTGTATACCTCTTTGGCTCTTTCAACATCTTCAAAGAACTGCATTTCCTCAATGGTTGGAATATATTCCAACCCTAATATTGCATCAGACTTCAGCCAGTGTTGGAGGCAGATGAAGGCTTCAACTATTCTAGAGTTAAAGAATTCCTATCTGGATCAATGACCCTCTTCCTGTGCTGAAACTACTCTCACTAGCCACTGTGGAGACTGGGATTGCTAAAACATCATTTGCCACAGATTGCAAGTTAGGATACTTTGCCCCATTAAATTTCCACCAATGTAAAATCTTCTACTCTTTATCTTCTTCAGGCTTCTCAATGGTATCTAGCAAGTATCTCTATCAACCTTCCTCCAATAAATGGACCGGATTTAGAGCGGATCGACCTAAATCCTAATCCGTTTAGTAATGAAAAATTTCAAGTCTACCTGATTCGTTAACCTAGCGGATTGATGGTAGCTCAATTCAAATCCGTATCCGACAGATTAACGGATACCCGATCCGCTAATCTGATCCGTTTATAATAATAAAATATTTTTAAATTTTAATAATAATATTAAATTTTTATCATGATTCTTCATAAAATATCAATAAAATATTTTATATTTATTATTTTATATTTAAAAGTAATAAGTGTTCTCAATACTTGGCTCGTGCGGGTTTGGGTTGTCGACGGTATGCTTGTGGCTGTTCGGATCGTGCGGTGCAGGTCGTGATGGCGTGTTCTGTGGGGTTTTGGGTCGCTGGAAGTGGATCGTGGGGCGCAGATCGGAGCGGTGTTCGTCGTGGCGGCGTACGGCGGGCGGAGCTTGGCTGGCTGGTCTGTGCGACGGGGATGGAGTTTGGCTGGCAGGTGGACTGGACCGGACCAGGCTATTGGGCCTTGGGTGGACCTTTGCTGATGGCATTCTATTTGGGCTTTGAGTTTATGGGCTGGGGCTTGACCCTGGTCTCTCATTTGGGCTAGGGTTTAGGCCATTGGCCCAACTCTATGTTTTTAGCTTTTTATGTCTAATTACACTAAGTTCCCTTGTATTAGGAACCTAACATCCCTATGTGGTAGGGGCCTATATTCTATGTCTCCATTTTATCCATAGTTTATAGGCTCCCTCTAAGTGAGCGGTTAGTTCGAATATAGGTGGTCTATCTCTATGTATCACAGTAGTCTTGCTACAACTTCTTGATCTGTCTAGTTGAAGGCAGCTGAAGGATATGTAATGGTCATCTTGGCATGCGTCAATGAAATCCACATTCCCTTCAAAAAAAAAAAAAATATTTTAGTAACACAAAAATAATACTTTTTTTTTTTTGAAAAGCCACAAAAATAATACTTTATTATTATAAAAGTAGAATGGATCGGATCAACTTTTTTTGTTTTTTTTGACTCTGGATGACAATGTAACTCCCCACCCCACCCTATCCCTGATGTCAGTGAGATTTGAACCCGTGACCTCCACAGTGTTAGTTAGGCTAGCTAACCAACAGGCCACAGCTCATCGACTGGATCGGATCAACTTAAATCCATGTTTGATCCGTTAAATGAACGGATTAACGCATCCGAATCATTAACACATCAACGGATTAAATTTTCAATTCAAACTCGTTCAATAGTCACGGATTTGGAGCAAATATGAATCAAAATCCGGTCCATTTACAGGTCTATGTGCTTTTGTTGGCATTTCCCACCACTTTATTTTTCTTTTGTGCACTCTGATCTCCATTAGAACATGCATAAAGGTCACACAATTTGACCACAAGGTCCTTCACTTCCTCTAATTTTTTATTTCTTCTTAATCTCAATCCTGTCCATGGCAAACATTGTTTCACACACTCTCTCAAAATTGTTTAGTTTATACCTTGGATCCAAGACAAATGCAACAATAAAAAAGCTTATTGATGTATTCTAGGGATCCAAAGTATTTGTTCAACTTGTTCCTTATTTTGTTAACCATTCCAAAAAAAATCTTATCACTCTCACTTGATTGATTGTCTATTGGCTTGTGAAACAGCGAATCTAGCTCTGTTTGTATTGTAACTATGTCATGGAAGGCTTTGTATGATGCAGGCTTCAGTTGTGCACAAATTTCCACTATAACATATCATAGAACACCTTAAGAAACTTCACAAAAGCAGCTGCTTTCTCCCAATAACTGGGGGCCTACCTTTTTCCTAGGCTGTCTTGTTGCCCTACTAATTAAGCCTCTTCAAATTCATCACCCAACTCTTCATCTTCATCAGAATAGCTCAGGTATTTCACATCTTCCTCCTTTGTCAAAAGCCGTCTTTAATTTTAAAGCTGTGTCCAACACAAAGAAGGTGGAATTCCATCTTGTTGGCACATTTAACACGAAGACTTTTTTACGCTCTAACTTCTCTTTCTCAACACAGAGCTTACATCCATCAAGTCTTTAACCTAATCTCCTTACATATCTAACAACATTTCTAATACAAGCCAATGACCTATCCGTTATATGTAGACCAGAGCTCACAATAATGTTTACAATGTGAGCCAAGCATCTCACATGCATAATCCTCATTTCAAACATTGGTTTCCTTGGCCATCCACTCATTTTTTTCTTAAGGTACTCTTTAGCAACCTTGTTTGCTGATGAATTGTCCACTGATATAGTCAATACCCTATTTAAGCTCCACTTAACCAAGCAAGTTTCTGGGATTTTTCCTATGGTATTGCCACTATGGTTTGGTACACCACAAAATTTAAGCACTCTTTTGTGCATACTCCACCCACAGTTTGTCTGTTGTCAAACAGACTTAAAGTGCCCTCAATTCCCTCTTTAGTGTCTTCTTTTTGGCATCATGTATTCGCAAAAAATTCTTAACTACCACATTCCTACAAGGTGCTTCCCACCTTGGTACTGCTACCTTACAAAAATGCCTAAACCTTGGCCTTTCAACAGCATTGAAAGGCAACTCATCCAACACAATCATCACACAAGCAACATCTAGACGTGCTTCTTATAAAATTGCCTTGAAACAAAAGTAGAATTTTGATGTAAGATATCACTATTTAATATTTGTTGACTCTCTTCAAGTGCAGTACCAATCTTTTACTCATAATGCAAAGTTTGGTAGTACTTGGATATGATGCTGCATGGGCTCACTAGTTTAATTATGAAGCATGAATTGCTGCATAGTCACCTATAGTTTGCTTAATTATATGGTGTATTTGTGTGGCTGCTACTCTCCTTTTTTCTTCTCAGCTTTCTTTTCAACTCTTTGGGAGGGGTTTTGGTTGATGTCCCCCTCTCCCTTTTCTGTCTTTTTCCTTTTCTTTTAATAATATTTATAAAAAAAAAAAAAAAAGATTTGTTGACTCTCTTCTAAGTTATTCCTACCAAGGTACCCTTTGCAAACCAGATATGTATGCTTCTTAAGTGAACTAGTACCGTTGTCTCTAGAATCACATGCTAAATGAGTGGTGCAGTACTTACATTGAGCTCGCTTTGTATTGTCGATTACCTTCTCCTTTCCATTAACAATCTCCACTAACGGCTGGTCGAACTTGGTGAAGTGCTCTCACACCATTGACCTCTCTGTCTTCATCTTCTTGTCCCTCTTTCTCTTCTGACTCTTCACAGGCTCAATGTACTTCTTCCCTTTCTGTTTCAAAGAACGGGTTGTCGCTGTTGGACTTGAAGATGGTGTTTCAGCAATTTGTTCATCACCTCCAGGTTGTTCAGCAGTCATAATCTCATTGCCGCTTTCCAGAGAATGACTAGAATCGGAGTTCATTTCTCCAATTGGGGATTTGGGGTTTTTGAATAAGTTTTGTAAATTGGATTGGAGTTTTCAAATATTCTCACCCTCAATTAGAATTAAGGTTTAGAATCGAGTCAAGGAGTTGATGAATTGGGATTAGATTGAAAGAATTTTAAGCTGATTTTAGGGTTTTCGAGCAAGGGTTGCAAGCTGTGAAATTAGGGAAGAATAGATTGTGAGGCTGAGACGCTGAGTTTAGGGTCTTGATTGAAATGGTGAAAGCGGTCTTACTCATAAGCCAATAACAGAAGGACATGAATACTCACAAGCCAATAACAGAAGGACATGTGTTTGGTTTGGGATTTTGTGTTTTTGAATCGCAGGAACAGAAACCGATTTGTTTTAAACTGGTACGGCTAGAGTTGAATTGAAAACATAGTTTTTTTTTTCTTCAAGAACTGCATTGAAACATCAATTTCGGTTTGGTTTGGGGCGATTTCTCAGGTTATTGGGTCTAAAGTCCCAGCCCTACAGTATGGATGGCTGCGTGACGGTAGTGGTTGTATGAAATATTAGGAAAAAAGATTTGAAACAAAAAAATTTGGATGAAAAAATAAAAATGACTAAAAATAATTAAAAGAACGGAGAGTGAGACCCACTGGTCTGACTATTTTTTTGGACCCACACAGACCCCCCAAAACTATAAATATAAAACCTCACTCCGAGTGAGTACTTGTTTTTTCGCTGTTCGGGGTTTAGAAAGAAAGCTTTAAGGTGGCGGACATGACGCTCATCCACCGCCGAGAATGTGCCGGCGAAGGTGACGCCCTAGTCGAAACTGCAAGGTGTAACTGTTGCCGCAAATGGTCATCGGAGAATACTTCAGAGGAGGCGGGGGTTAAATTTAGCCAACATTACTGCCAGAGATTCAAGAAAGACGAAGTCGACCGCTTATCTAAAGCTGCACGCCGTCCCCATTGCCACGATTTCTCATCGGAGACTGGTTTAGAGGAAGAGGACGTTGAATTAGACCAACGATACGGTCGGAGATTCAAGAAACTCATAGAAGAGGGCCTTGGATTCGGCGAAAAGTACCGTCGCACAATCAACAAACCCCGAGATGACAACCATAGTCCTTTTTTCCGGGCCAGAGCTCGGCCGTCAAGGTCATATTCTGATAATTCGAGACTGCAGCCCGACCCGGACAGAGCCAAGCCGGCCAGAACATGTTCTGATAATGGAAGACTTGAAGGTAACTACTGCAAGACTCTTCTAAGGGCAGCAAGCTTGCTAGCACCAAGATCTCAATAGCCAAAGGTTCTTACCTTTCTCACCATGCCGGAGCAACTCCGCAATCCAAGAAGTTCACCGGGGCGGGCACTGACATTTCTCTTTCACGTACGTCTTTCACTTCTCCATGAAGAAGACCCCACGTTGCCGCCACACCTTGCAATCTCAGTTCGCGACTCTCCGCGCAGACCTCCGGTGTTGTCACCGCACTTTCCAATCTCGGTTCGCGACTCTGCGGGCAGACAGCCGGTGATCAAGGTAATATTTTCTATGTTTTTAGTGTCATTTCTCCTACATTTTACTTAGTTATTCCTTTAACAATATCATTTCTAACTTACTTTGTTGTATTTAGGTACAAGTGAGCTTCAAACGCAGGAAATGAGCTAAGAAGAGCAAGAAATGAAGGAAAATGAAGGCAAGGAGGAAATGAGGCGCAGAAATGGGAAAGAAATGGAGAAATGAAGCTTTCCTAATCCTACCAGGAAAAGGAATCCCAGTTGAAGTAGGAATCCTAATGCAACTAGGAGTGAGCTCGGAAAAATGTGCTTGAAAATGAAGAAATGACAGAGTCCTAGTTGGACTAGGAAACCTTATGACACTAGGAGTCTTGGTGGTGCTAGGAGATGCTGTGGCTTCAAGATGACTCAAGAAAGCTCTAGAATATTCTAGAATGAACAAGAAATTTCGGCAATTAGAGGAGTACTGAGCTTTGAAATTGTCCAATTGAGAAGTCTGGCCTAAAGATTGAAGCATGTGACTTGCACATGAGTTTCTTGCCTTCTTGACGTCTTAGAGGAATCCTAAATCAATTATTATTGATTTTTTCCGAAAATAAATAGAAGATTCATGAAGATTTCGGCAAGAGCATATATGGAGAGTTTGGGAGAAATTCTACTTCGTATGCAATCAGGAAAAGAAAAGAAAAATCATTGGAGGTTTCCTGGTTGTATTCTACATGCATGGTGGCCGAATATATCTAATTGAGGAATTTAGGCAGAAGAGAAAGTGACATGTTCTCCAATTCGAATGGAATTTTCTCATTGGTCGGTGATGCAAACAAGGAGAATTCTTAGGGAACTAAACCCTAGGCCATGCACTATATAAAGGAGGGAAACATTGCCGTGAAAATCATCATGAAACCCTGAATCAAAATCGCAAATACCTCCCTTTATTCTCTCAAAGTTTTGGCCTCTCCAATTGTTCAAGACTTTGAAGCCGTGAAGCAGGTTCTTCCTCCATTCTCCATCCTTGCCGTGACTCACCTTGCCGTCCACCACCTTTGAAGGCGTTCTTACGTTCTTGAAGCTTATTTAAAAGTGTAACTATGAACCCTAGAACGTTGTTTTCGGTTTTATTGTTTTGTACTTTAAAAATCAGATTCTCTAGCGTTCTATGTTTTTGGTTTTATTGGATGTTGCGATTTCTTGTTAGATTAAAGTATATGTTTTGATGTTTAAGTTTCCAATCTTGAAGCATGAATTTGTTTTAGGATTTTCAGATTATAGTTTTCGAAATCTTTACCTGTTCGTGAATGTTTGTTGATTTTGTTCTTCAATCCCACCTATCATGTTTTCGATTTCTTTGATGGCCAACTTAGGTTTCGAATTGCATGATTGAATCCATATTAAGGTGCTAGCGTTCTAGGCTTTAATAATTTAAGTGGAAAACCTATAATTACTTAGGTAAATCAACAAAGAGAATTGCATGCTTGATTAGCGTTCTAACTTGTGTGTTTTTCTTAAATCAATCAAACTTTCTAAGTGTTTAATGCGTTGAATATGTGTGTTATTGGATTGATCACTCATTAGCATAACATGTTTAATAGGGTTAACTATGGTGCGTTCATCTAGTTAATTTAACTAAGGAAAGTAAAAAGAACTTATGCATGCGTTCATGGTTTGTTCTTGATTGATTTCATTCAAGTATGTGTTTTGATTCGTAAACTATAATTTGTGATCTTGAATTTGTATTAAAGGTTGTTAACTTCATCACACATTCCCATCCATCCATCTTATCTTGATTCTTGGTTGACTGGTCAATGTAATTAGATAATTAGTTAGTGAATAAACAATTTCGAAATCCCCTCTTTATTTCTTTGTAATTTTCGTACATATTGTATACTTCTAATTAATATTCTTTTATTTGACGTTAAAATGACAGGAGTACCCTCAATCCCCGGATAGAACGATCCCTACTTGCTATATACTAACAATTGTCAACAGAGTTAAATTTGAGAACTCATTTTGAGTCTATCAGCCGGTGCCGAAGAATTGGCTTGCGATAGCAGTGCATGAGTTCCGGCAGCCAAAGACACAGGCGGTTAACTTGATCGAAGCTCTATGCTGGCACGCCGAACTCATATGGAATAAGTCGCTCCGCAGTTTCGCACTGCTGGGTTCTGGTTTTGTGGCAATCACATGGGCCGTAGGTTTTGGATGGCATTACGTCCGGTGCTGCCACCATGGCATATCGTTGAACGGCTGGATTGACATTGGGGCAGCAACGGTGATAGACTAAGCAGTAGGTTCCCTCCCTGTCTCAGCTGGGTTGAAGTTGCTTATGAAGGTTGTGGGTTCAGGAATAATCCGGGTGGGTAAGAAGTTCGCACTCCGTCTTTTAGAGAAGAAGAGAGACACAGTTTTAAGTTAAAAAAGTACTGTAAATATTGTTTCTGGAGACTGTTGTCATGGAGCCGTGGAGGCTGTTTTTCTGAGACGAAAAGGCTAGTCAGTGAGGTTGTTCTTGAGACTAGTCTGTGAGGTTGTTATGAGATAGATTTTTTTTCTTTGTTATTGTTCCATTGCTTCCTCATCCCATTTTAATCAATAAAACACACAGCTTTACATTTTGAGCATTCTCAGTTTGAATGTCCTTGGAAGAATTAGAAAGTGGCAAGTACACAACGTAAACAGTCTGCATTAAACGCTAAAAAATACAACATAAGAAGTGACCACAAATGCAAATGGATGCCATTGAATTTTAATATAAAGTTTCTCCATTCAAGGTTGTATTTTGCGATTGTCCAGACCTGGGAAGCTTGCGGTAACCACAAAAAAACTCACTACATCACACTCCACTCACTTTCTCCATAAATAGCTTTACTTGAATAGAGAGGATTCATCAGCAGAACCGGTTGCATCATGATTCTGGCACCAGAAAATAAAAATAAAAATAAATAATAAATAAATTGTTGAAGCAATATGAGAAGCTCCCAACAATCTGTGCGTCCTTTCAAGTCATGAAAACAAAAAATTACTAAAACAAGTAAAGTAAGTTAGACAGAGGCATTACTTTCAATTAGTGTTCTCAGAGGTATGTTTTACTTTAAGAAACAGACCCCGGTCACTGGGTAACCAAGAAACAAAGGAAAAATAAGAAAATCAGCCGGACAACCAGTTGGAAGTGTATGACCTTCAGCCGACCACCTCGCCTGGAGGCGCGCCACAGTAACACCTCAAACACTGCTTTCAATAGCTTACTAACACCAGGTACCAGGTGGGTTTTAACATATACAGATTATATATATTAACCAAAAGCTTCTAAGTCTCTCAAACCATATTTGCTGTTGTGAACTGACTTGTCACATTAATTATATAATTTCTCCTGTCTTTCAGTGTTGAATTAAGTTTCACGGTAGATGAATATATCAGAAGATAATGCATACCTGTCCATTGTGAATATATACTCCTTGTATGCTTCAAACAGCTATTGCATTAATAACGGACATTGGAGCTGTTACAACCTGGAAAATATGATATAAGACTACAATCAACCAGGGACGGAGCCAGAGATCACAACTAAGGGGGGCCAATACAAGATGGATGAGAAAAAATATATTAAAAAAATATTAAAATATTGTATAATTGTATAATTGATTTGATCAGATTAAACAGGCGTGCTGTAAGGAGGCGTTCTCCATGGTTCAAATACCAATGTGCAACAAGCATGCTCCAAATATTATTTTACTCATGGTTCTGCTTCTAAAATCCAAAAAGTCTTTATTATTTACTATTACTCCAAACTAACCAATCAAAAGATAGGTGAGATATATTATATTTTCATGTGAAGCTAATCACGTGGAGAACTAGGGGGTGCCAATATTAATAATTGTGTGTGTAGAAACTCAAGTCAACTAGATTGCAAGCAACAATTACATATGCAGTCAAAAAGTTAAGGGGTGCCATGGCCCCCTCAGGCCCTTGAGTAGCTCCGTCCCTGCAATCAACACTTCAACAGATACAGTAGATAACTCGGTAAGGATGAGGATGTTAACAATCTCAAAAGTCACTATTGATAGCAAACTGGGTTAATACTTGTACGGGCCGGCCACTAGGGCAGTAAAATCAGCCCAGGGCTATGGGCTGCCCCTGCCTAAGCTAATGGGTGGTAGCCCAACCCATTTTAAATAGGGGAGGATTGGGCTACACTTTTGAAGCTCTAGCCGGCCTAGACCCTGCCCATTCTAATAAAAAACAGGACCGGCCCTGCCCCTTAAGAAAATACAAAATAATCATTTTTGATATAAATTAATTACTTAGAGCATATTATTGTGAATGGTCATCTTTATTGGATTCTGGTAACACTCATTTGAAAAAGTTTGCTCATTTCATGGATGTTAGAGCAAGTTCACCCGTTAGGTCACCAGGTCACCCACTATTCACTGCTTTTTAGTGTTAATTTCACCCTCTGGGTCACGAGCACAGTGTATTTCGTGCCTTGGGTCACCCTGTACAGTGTTCTGGGTCACCATGGTGACCTGCACAGTGTATTTCGTGCCCTGGGTCACGGGCACAGTGTATTTCGTGACCTAGAGAATGAAAATATACACTAAAAAGCAATGAATAGTAGGTAACCCGGTGACCCAACGGGTGAACTTGATCTTAGTGATTCACAGGGGAGTAGAACAAATTTCTTTTTAGATTCTTTTTATTTATTTATAAAGAACGGATTGATTTTTTTCTTCTTCTTTTCTTTATAGAAGCTAACTGGGTTAGAGCTAGAAGAAATGTAACGGTTAGAGCATCCCCATCCTTGTGGTGACCAACACCACGAGCTAAATGAGGGGAAGGACAAACTGTCCTTTACACAGTTTAGTTCACAGGTGTACTAAAGGGTGAAAGCTTTAGGTAAATGACCCTCGATGGGTTCTCAGGCATTGATCACAGGTAATCTATATTTCTTAGCCATTTATTTCATTTTCTGCTTCTTGAAACTTGCTATTGTTATTAGCTAAACGGAATGTATATATTCATCCACTAGTCTGCTACCCTTAGTGATGATTGAGTTAACTGATTTCCGGGGGATACTTGGGCCATTGGTAGTCCATTCATTCTCTTCCTTCTCCTCTAAGGACTAAGGTAGGCTCTTCCACTATTAAATTAAACACCTCCTTCCAGTACTCACTCACATTCTGGGTATTCTCTCTCTCATTAATTGCAACCTATCACGTTTGTTTCATCCCTCCAACTCTTCCTCTTCTCCTCCAAAGGCTGAGCAAAGAACTTCCTAGTAGCAGCCCCAATCTTTGGGAGCTTATCCACCGGCACTCCCTGGTTGATCACTTGGAAGAACCCCCAGTCCTTGCATGGATTTCCTATTCCTCTAACAATTCCTTCAATAGATGCAGATAAAAATTGGAGTCTGGGGAGTTCATTGGAGACAAGTCAATCAATGGTATGCCTTCGACTTCGATGATGGACAGTTTGGGCCTGTGTTCAGGGAGTTTAATGTAAACTTGATCAATTTCTTCCATGGTTGTGATCTTCAAGTACAATTGAAGTATTTTGCTAGCAGGTACATTGCCCCTGTTTTTTAAAATTGGATAAGCAGCAAATGAAAATCTGATTCCTATCACAAATTTCTTGAGTCATGTTGAAATTACCATATATTCCCTCTTTTGTTTCATCAGGCTATTCGATTGGGCTGCCCCTCTCCTTTTTGTAGTTTAGTTCTTGCACTCATTGAACACTTGCCTGTCCTTGTAGTGTTTATAACCTCAAAGCTTTGATCTGTTATTCAGATGAATGTGGATACACTTCATAATGCCAGAAAGTTCCGAGTTGTAAAATCACCCAGTAGCACATCTAATTAAGACTTCATAATGTCTAATTGTTGTAATGGATATGCAAAATTGTGTTGTACTTTGTAGTCCATTTTATTGCTGATTTAGTACAATAACCACAGCATCATATCATGCTCCCAATGTTTCTTACTACTATGGCATTATATACAAATTGGCATTGTTTTCTGGATTTTATGTAAACAGCATGCTATGCACCTGAAGCTGAAATAACATTATTATTACTCGGTAATACTCCCATCACACATACTTGTTCCTATATCCTGAAATCATGAATTTGGATGTTTTCAACATTGAGTTTCTTGAAATTACTCAGCTTTCTGTGAGTCGTAAACTTGCCCCAGCTGTATGGCCTGTACTTTGCAGGATTTTGTTCATTTATCAGCTCTTCCAAGGGCTTTATTATGGTGTAGTGTGCTGGCTCAAGGAAGTACGGGATAGAAAACCTTTCCTTCTCTGAATTCACCATCACCCTGTGTTCTGTACTCTCATATCTCTCATTGCTCCAAACCTGCATAAACATCATTTGTCATTAGAATCATGAAATTAGAAACAACAATACATAAACGATTTATAAGTGATTCTAATATAAGTGTGCTGAAAACAAATTCCAAATTTATATGAACATGGCCAGTTAATATGAGTTATGAAGAGTAGAACCTGAAGAGTGTCGCCAAGATTGATGATATAAGCATTTGGGGTGGGATTTACACTAACCCACTCTCCATCTGTTTTTCTCTTCACTTCCAATCCTCCAACATCATCTTGAGCTAGCACAGTTAGAGCACCACCATCCTTGTGGCGACCAACACCAAGGGCTAACTCCGGGGAAGGGCAAGGTGGATAGTGATTGAGTCTGATACGAGTGGTTTGGTCTTTGAAGTAGCCTTTGAACCTGTCTTCCGGCAAGCCCAGACTTAAGGCAATAAGTCCCATCAACTTTAGAGCTAGCTTTTCAACTTCTCGAGCATATTCTTGACATGCCTCCCTGGTCATGGCAGTCTATTAGATCATATAAATCAGGCTCAGAATATTTGTTTAGCCTATCATGATTCATGCATAGGATCCTTGACAAAAAATTACGTTTCCAAGAGCTAGTGTTTTTGCTTGATACACATTTTATCTCACAGGTGAAGAATATGATGCAAGCTTTTGTGTAATTGAACTTTGATAAGCTCCTAATCATGTTGCTTCAAGGTGAAAAGTAAACTACAGATTTTAAACATTTTTGTTTCATTTTACTTTAATATTATCATTAGCTAACTGTATATATATTCATGTACTATCCTTGGTGATCAATGAGTTACCTCATTTCTGGGGGATACTTAGGCCATTGATTAGTCCACTCAGTCTCTTCGTCGTCCTCAGGATCAGGTGAGGCTGGGACTAAAGTAGGGTCCTCCACATCAAAATCAAACACCTCCTTCCAGTCCCGAATATTCTTGGTGTTCTCAGTGTCAAAGTACCCCAACACATTGTTCAGGTCTCTCCTAATCTTCCTCTTCTCCTCCAAAGGCAGAGCAAAGAACTTTTTAGCAGAAGCCTCAATCTTTTGGAGCTTATCTGATGACACCCCATGATTGATTACTTGGAAGAACCCCCATTCCTTGCATGCATTGCCCACTTCTCTAACAATTCTTTCCATAGCTTCTGGGTCAGAGATGGAGTTTGGAGAGTTTATTGCAGAGAGGTCAATTAATGGTATGCCTTCGGCTTCGATTATGGAGAGTTTGGGCCTGTGTTCAGGGTGTTGGATGAAAGCTGGGTCAACTTCTCCCATGGCTGGTGAACTTAATGCAAGTAATGATCTCTTTTCTAAGAAGAGTTTGTGGAAGAAACAGGAATGATTTGCTTATAATGTAATAAACTTTAGTTTGGGCGGCAGATGCTGATGCCTTTTGGTGCGGCAGATAGAGACTTTACAACTAGTAATGCTGGGATGGAGTCTTCATAGCCAATTAATCAGTGACCAGGTACATAGCCTATTCTCTCTCTTTATTAGCTAATTACAAAGATTTTTGTCTGTTTCATCATTTTGAAATATATTGATAGAACCAAATCACCTGCACGTTTGTCTTCATCTTTTAATATAATCAAAACCAAATTGTATAACAGAGAAATCCATGACTTTTCTTACTTCACTGGAAATCTTGTCACACTGTGTTATTCTGTGTTTCATGTTGTGCTAGTACACCATCTGATTCGTTTATTAAATCATGTTTATATATATTAAGAGTAAACGCTTTTTCTTAAATAATATTACCCTGTGCAGGGTAACCTTCACATATTGAGAACTAAAAACTGAAATTTAGAATTCTTTTATTGCTAATCTGACCTGCTTCTTACCTGTGTTTATATATACCAATTCTTTTTAGTGGATTTGTATTTTTTTTTTCCTGAAATATCATCACTACTTTTGTTTTTTTTCAACCTTTGATAATAGCTAGCTGTAGTGCTGATTGCAATATTTCACCCATTTGACACTCCCTACCACCTAAAGTGCCTATACCCTCAAAGCGTTTTTTGCTCTGTTTTTTAAAAAGAATGAAGACATATTTCCTAACGAATATTTTTGTTTAATCAATTAGTTGCACACATAATTTAATACATAGTATCTAATAAGTTGGAATGGACAATCCTAAAAATAGTTCTGTACAATATTTGTTCAAAGCTTTCAGCAAAACAATGTCTTTGTAATTTTATTGCTAATCCCATACACGAAACGGACCATGCTTCCAAAGTTTCTTACTACCTTATACATAAAGACATTATTTGCTGGATTTGATATAGTGCATGTGATGTACAGGAAGCTTAAATAACATTATTATTGTTGTAAAATGGAAATGTTTCAGAAAATGGAGAGAGTTTTGCTTCAAAGAACTTGAGAGAGAGAGAGAGAGAGTTTTGATGCAGAGAGGGAGTGTAGTATTTTCTGTTTTCTCTATCATCCATGGATGAGAAATGGATTACATATATAGTGGAAGGCAAGGAACATATAGCCTAAAATCCTCCATAAAACAAGGACCCTTAAAGTCCTCCTTAAAACATGGATCCCCTAAAACTAGGAAAGAGGAAAGCATCTTCTAATATACAATAATTTACATGATATATCCATAATAATTTACAACACTCCCCCTTGGATATTTCATGTCAATAGTGTTGCCTAGGCTGTGCGCTTTTAAGTTGTCTCGTCAAAAACCTTGCCAAGTAATAAAAACCCTGTGGGAAAAAACAACCTTGGTCGAAGGAGAAAAAGAGCACAACGCGCATGAGTGTGAAGTAGTAATATCACAGCTTCGGAGATAAGTGGAGTCTTCTTATCAGCATCAGAAGTAAGTAGCATGTCTACGAGAGGGATGCATTTAGAGTTGCTACACCAAAACCTTGCCCGGTAAACCCAGTGGGAAAAACCCGTGGTCGAAGGGAAAAGATGAGCAAATGCATATATGTTGAATCAAAAACATCTTCAGGATGGAGCGACCATACTAAAAATGTGCCTCGTTAAAACCTTGCCAGGTAATAAAACCCAGTGGGACAAAATAACCCTGGACGAAGGACAAAAGAGTACACGATGGTCAAGTGGGTATGCTTCTGGATACTCCCCCTGATTCAACTCCTCCTGAAAATTACATGTTAGGTAATTCAGATAATTTACGTAGACCAATACCTTGTACATGCTTCTGGAATGTAGATTTTGGTAGTGACTTAGTGAAGAGGTCTGCACGATTGTCTTCAGATCGAATCTGCTTGACCTCAATCTTCTGATGCTCCTGTTGTTGCTGATTGAAGAAAAACTTTGGTGCAATATGTTTTGTGTTGTCTCCTTTGATGAAACCTGTCTTCATTTGCTCGATGCAAGCAGCATTATCCTCATGGATAGTGGTTGGTTCATCAGTGGTGGAATGCAGTCCACATGTGCTTTGAACATGCTTTGTGATGGCTCTCAACCATATACATTCACGTACTGCTTCGTGAAGAGCTATAATCTCAGCATGATTCGAAGAGGTAGCAACAAGGGTCTGTTTTGTAGACCTCCAAGAAATTGCCGTATTCCCAATGGTAAAGACATAACCAGTTTGGGAACGTGCCTTGTGTGGGTCTGATAGATAGCCTGCATCAGCATATCCAACAAGGCGAGCATCATTCTGAGGATCAAGGGGGTTTGATCCATTTCTTGATGCATAGGGATAAAATAAGCCCATATCAATCGTACCTCTAAGATAACGAAAAATATCTTTTATACCATTCCAGTGGCGGCGTGTTGGTGCAGAGCTATATCTAGCTAACAAGTTCACAGAAAATGAAATGTCTGGTCTAGTGCATTGAGTCAAGTACAATAATGCGCCTATTGCACTTAGATATGGGACTTCTGGTGCCAATATCTCTTCGTTATTATCTGCGGGACGAAACGGATCTTTCTTAGGATCTAGACTTCGGATGACCATGGGTGTGCTTGAAGGTTTCGCTTTATCCTCATTAAAGCGTCTTAACATCTTCTGGATATAGTTTGATTGATGAAGCAGAATCCCATCAGCACGGTGCTCAAGCTCCAGGCCGAGGCAGTAATTCGTTCTCCCAAGATCTTTCATTTCGAATTCAGACTTCAGGTGCTTGGCGGTTTCTTTGATCTCTTCAGGAGTACCAATCAGATTCATGTCATCGACATAAACTGCCACAATTACAAATCCAGAACTTGTTTTCTTAATAAACACGCATGGGCATAGTTCATTGTTTACATATCCCATCCCAATCAAATATTCACTTAGACGGTTGTACCACATCCGTCCAGATTGTTTCAATCCATAAAGTGAACGCCTCAAACGAATGGAGAGGGTGTTCCGTGGTCTAGAACTATTTGTATCGGGTATCTTAAGTCCTTCAGGAACTTTCATGTATATCTCTGTATCAAGATCCCCATAGAGATAAGCTGTGACCACATCCATTAGCTGCATATTCAGTTTTTCGGAAATTGCCAAACTGATGAGGTAGCGGAACGTTATAACATCCATTACAGGAGAATATGTCTCATCGTAATCAATCCCAGGGCGTTGAGAGAATCCTTGCGCCACTAGACGAGCCTTGTATCTTACAATCTCGTTTTCCTCATTACGCTTCCTTACAAATACCCATTTAAATCCTACAGGTTTAACATGGTGAGGTGTGGGAACGACAGGTCCGAACACTTTTCTCTTTGTCAAGGAATCTATTTCGACCTGGATTGCTTCTTTCCATTTTGGCCAGTCGTCTCTACGTTGACATTCATCAACAGAGCGAGGTTCGACATCATCGCTAGTTATAATTTCAGTAGCTACTGCGAATACAAATATATCATCGATGATAATCTCATTTCGATTCCAAATCTCACTTAAGCATGCATAATTTATCGAGATTTCTCTATTCTCGAGAGTGGGTTCAAACGTTGGAGCGTCCCCCAACGTTGTCTCTTCTAGGACGGACCCATAATCTGGAATTATCTCGTGAGATGGATCAGTTGAGATCGCGATGTCTAGTGGATTCGTTTGTGCTGGTTTTACCCTCTTCCGGGGATAGGAATCCTTCGAACCTAGTGGTCTACCTCGCTTCTGGGCAGGGACATGTGACTGGTTAGCCGCCATGGTCGTACCTCGTCCATCCGGGACAACGCGTCCTACAGGGACATCTATTCTTGCAGGCACATTTGCAGCAGGTATATGTGATCTCGTCACTTTAGCTAGATCAGAGAAAGCGTCTGGCATATTTTGGGCTACACTCTGTAGATCTAGAATTCTTCGCACTTCATTATCGCATTGTGCGGTTCGGGGATCAAGATGAGACATAGTGGGGACATTCCACGTCAATTCACGTCGTTCATCAGGAACGGTAACGTTCTTATCTCCCCCTAACGGCGGGAAGACTGTCTCATCAAAGTGACAATCCGCGAATCTAGCGGTAAAGAGATCGCCTGTCAAGGGCTCTAAAAAGCGTATAATGGATGGGGATTCATAACCGACATATATGCCCATCCTTCGTTGAGGACCCATTTTTATACGTTGTGGCGGCGCAATTGGCACAAAAACTACACACCCAAATACACGTAAGTGCGAAACATCAGGTTCGTACCCAGTCACCAACTGTAACGCGGAATAAGGTTGGGTGGCAATGGGCCTTAGTCGGACCAACATGGCAGCATGCAAAATTGCATAGCCCCACGCAGATACTGGAAGCTTGGTGCGCATTACCAAGGTCCGTGCGATCATTTGTAATCTTTTAATGAATGCTTCTGCGAGACCATTCTGGGTGTGAACATAGGGAACTGGATGCTCAACATTAATCCCGAGGGACATGCAATAATCATCAAAAGATTTTGATATAAACTCTCCGGCATTATCAAGTCTTATGGACTTGATTGGATAATCTGGGTGGTGAGCCCTTAATTTAATGATCTGGGCAAGGAGTTTAGCAAAAGCAGCATTTCTTGTGGACAATAGTGTAACATGTGACCACCTTGTCGATGCATCAACCAAAACCATGAAATATTTAAATGGTCCGCATGGTGGTTGGATAGGTCCACATATATCCCCTTGTATCCGTTGTAGAAAAAGGTTGGAGTCTTTTTCAGTCTTTGCATATGATGGTCTTATATTTAATTTTCCCAATGAGCAAGCTTGGCATAATGTGTTACTGTACACAAGATCCTTATTGGTAAGGGGATGCCCGTGGGATGAATTTAGGATACGGCGCATCATACTTTGACCTGGGTGTCCCAAACGGTCATGCCAAAGCAAGTAGTTGCTCGAATTGGTTAGCTTCTGGCTGGTTATGTGATTCGCCTCAATCGATCTAATGGTAGCCATGTAGAGACCACTCGAGAGGCATTTTAGCTTCTCCAATGTCCGCTTCCGGCCATACAAATTGGAGGTTATGCAAAGATATTCCACTCCTTTTTCCTCAGTGGTTTCAACGTGATAACCATTGGCTCGAATATCCTTAAAACTCAATAACGTTCTTCTGGAACGTGGAGAGTATAGGGCCTCATTAATGGTAAATTCAGTACCATTGGACAACATAAATTGGGCTTTGCCATGGCCCTCTATCAGGTTGGATTGTCCTGATATAGTTGTCACAGAGGTATGAGTAGGCAATAAGTTTAAAAAAAACTTCCTATCTTGGAGTATGGTGTGCGTAGTAGCACTATCAGCCAGACAACAAATTTCTCCACAAGACATGCCTATTCATATATTTAATTCAATGGATCACATGTATGAAAATAAATAATTTTATTGAATTAAACATCCAAACATAACAAAATTATGCAAAACTAATATTCCAAAGATCACCAAAGATAAACTGAAAAATAGAAAGCATTATTCATAACAATAACATAGATATGGCACAAGTGCCTATTATGTCCATGTCCTCGAGTTTTCAATCCTCGATGTATCCATTAGCTGCTTGGAAATCAGTAATCTCCAAGGTGGTATCCATAGGGAAATCAGTAATCTCCAAGGTGGTATCCATAGCTGCTTGGAAATCAGTAATCTCCAAGGTGGTATCCATAGGGACTGACTCTTCCACAAGGTTGGCCTCTTGAGTTCCGCGTCTGGCGTGATACTCTCCTATCTCTTCATCTGTTGCACGACAGGTGCGGGACCAATGGTCAGTGCCTCCACATCTATAACATAGATTATGCTGATTTTGAGGGCGACGGGCCGGACCAGGGTTCTCTCTAATTTGAGCCTGTCGGACTTGGGCATTTCGGTTTCCACCACGTGGGCCTTGTCCACGTCCTCCTCGACCCCTTGGGCCATTGCCTGGGTGGTCGCGGTCATATGGGCCATTTCTGGGTCCATTTCTTCGTCCATGCCTTGGACGTTCAGACCTTCTTCCCCTTCCACGGCCCCGGTTCCTCCTTCCACGATTATTTTCGTGATGGGCAATAATATTTGCTTCAGGCAAAGGAATTGCTCTAGTACCGGTGGGCCTTGCTTGATCATTCCTCAAAAGTAGGTTGTTGTTCTTTTCAGCGAGCAACAGGATGGTGATTAATTCAGAGAATCTAGCAAAGTTTCTTTCCCTGTATTGTTGCTGCAGGACCATACAGGAAGGAGGGAAGGTGGAGAAAGTTTTCTCCAGTAGGTCAGCTTCTGTGAGCTCTTCTCCACAGAATTTTAGGAGTGACCGAATCCGGCAGATTTCAGAGTTATACTCATTGACAGTCTTGAAATCCTGGAAGCGTATGTTCTGCCAATCGTGTCTTGCTTCCGGCAAGTAGATGGCTCTTTGATGGTTGAATCGCTCTTCTAGAGCGACCCAAAGAGATCGTGGGTCCTCTTCAGCTAAATATTCCACCTTGAGTGCTTCTTCCATATGTTTCCTGATGAAAATCATAGCCCTTGCCTTCATGTCTTCAGGGGTGATGTTGTCAGCAATAATCGTTGATCTCATCTTATTTGCAGTCAGATGAAGCTTGACATCTTGGGTCCACTTGAGATAGTTCCTTCCGGAAACTTCCAAAGCAACAAAGTCAAGCTTGTTGAGATTTGACATTCTCTACAAGGATTTAAAGGACAATAGTTAGTGCTATGGGTAATAACTTCCATAAGCAATCAATAAGAACTTCAGGTTCCATAACATGATACTAAAAATCGGATTAAACATGTATAGTGAATTTGTGAAGGAAACTTCAAGTTCCTTTTATGATACATGTGAACTTCTGGTTCAATATTTATGTATGAATTTTTTGGTTCAATGTTTATGTGTGAACTTCCGGTTCATTAAGTACCTACATTCCTCACATATATATTCTTAATGCAAAGAATTTAAGCGGGTAAAATATTTAAATTTAATATGAGCAGGTAACACCACAAAACATTATCATAATAAATAATGAAGGAAAGATGTATCATTATCACAAAGTCCAAACAAGTATATATAGATATTCGTCACAATATACATGAATTGATAGCTAAATTAAAAGCTATTGATTTTCCTCTTTCTTTCCCTTTTTTTTCAATCATGCCAATTATAATGCAAGAGAAATAAGTGTCTCTCATAGAGGATTAAGTTAAACTAGATGCTTCAACAAAAGTCATAAACTGTGACTGCAGTTCCTACTGAACAACAGTCAAAAAACGAACTGAAACACTAAGCAAAACTACCCAGAAAAATATGAAAATTTACAGAGATGTACTAAACATATAAGGACTCCAGCATACAAAATTTGGTGAATTTTGGAGTTGAATTACTATTTTAAATAAATACTGGAACACAGACATCAGAAGGTAAAATGAAACAGCGAAATTGGTTTTTGTTTGGAAAAACCTACTTGGTTGTAGAGCTTGTAGACTGATGTTGATTGAATGATGAACTACCTCTTCTCTGCAACCCAAGAGTTATTCACCTCTTCTCTTATCAATCTGCAATCCGAATCCTAGAGCTATTCGTGCTGATAACGTGTTGTAAAATGGAAATGTTTCAGAAAATGGAGAGAGTTTTGCTTCAAAGAACTTGAGAGAGAGAGAGAGAGAGTTTTGATGCAGAGAGGGAGTGTAGTATTTTCTGTTTTCTCTATCATCCATGGATGAGAAATGGATTACATATATAGTGGAAGGCAAGGAACATATAGCCTAAAATCCTCCATAAAACAAGGACCCTTAAAGTCCTCCTTAAAACATGGATCCCCTAAAACTAGGAAAGAGGAAAGCATCTTCTAATATACAATAATTTACATGATATATCCATAATAATTTACAACAATTATCACTCTTACAACCTAAAATCATATATTTGGATGTTGTCAACACCGAGCTTCTTGAAATTACTGAGTCTTCTGTGAGTCATAAACTTTCCCCAGCTGTAAGGCCTGTACTTGGCAGGGTTTTGTTCATCGATCAGCTCCTCCACAGGCTTCACTAGTGTGTAGTGTGCTGGATTGAAGAAGAAAGGAATGGAAAACCTTTCCTTGTCTGAGTCCACCATCACCCTGTGCTCAACACTCTCATATCTATCATTGCTCCAAACCTGGATAACCATATACATTTGTTACTCGAAACTGGCCACAATATATAACCTCAGAGATTATAGAACATATCTTAAAAAGTAACTGTTATTGGACAAGTTACTATGAACAATTTCCAATAATTTAACACAGCAAGTCGGTATGAAGTTTGATGAGAGTACTGGTACCTGCATAATATCACCAACATTGATGATGTAGGCATTTGGTGTAGGTTTAACCCGAATCCACTCTCCATCTGTCTTTCTCTTCACTTCCAATCCACCAACCTCATCTTGAGCTAGGACGGTTAAAGCACCACCATCCTTGTGGCGACCAACACCAAGAGCTAACTGAGGGGAAGGGCAAGGGGGATAGTGATTGAGTCTGATACGAGTGCTTTGGTCTTTGAAGTAGCTGTTGAACCTGTTTTCTGGCAAGCCTAGGCTCCTGGCTATAAGTCCTAATAACTTTAGAGCAAGCTTCTCTACTTCCTGAGTATATTCTTCACATGCTTCCCTAGTCATGGCATTCTATTAGATCATAGAACCAAAGTTTGAAATACGAGTTTGGGAATCATTAAGTTACCTTAATTCTGGAGGATACTCAGGCCATTGGTTAGTCCATGTTGCCTCTTCCTTGTCCTCGGGATCAGGTGAAGCTGGGACTAAAGTAGTGTCTTCCATTGAGAAATCAAACACCTCCTTCCAGTCTCGGATATTCTTGGTGCTCTCGGTGTCAAAGTACCCCAATGCGTTTCTTTCATCTCTCCTGATCTTCCTCTTATCCTCCAGAGGCTGTGCAAATAACTTCCTAGCAGCAGCCTGAATCCTTTGGAGCTTCTCCAATGGCACCCCATGGTTGATCACTTGGAAGAACCCCCACTCCTTGCATGCATTCCCTATTTCTCTGACAACACCTTCAATGGATTTGGGGTAGGAAATGAAATCTTGCAAGGTTACTGGAGAGAGGTCAATCGATGGTATGCCTTCAGCTTCGATGATGGAGAGTTTCGGCCTATGCTCAGGATCTTGGATGAAAGCTGGATCAACCTCTCCCATAGCTGCTGACCTTGATCTGTGACAAGCTAAGCCAGTATACTACTTGCTGCAAAAATAAAGGCTGGTTTGTAATGTGGGTGGTGGAACATTTGGCTTGAACCTGGACAGCTTTTTGTTAATTGTTGGGTAGAGATTATCAAGTGGGGCACGGTTTTGTTTTGGAAGGTTGTGATTCATGTGACGTTTGTGCTTGCATAAGTCGTCATTTTCTATGTCTTCTACACAGTGCCAAAGGATTTTCATGTCATACAAGTGTTTATAAACTTTATATGAAGAAAATATAATTTATTTTATATGGATTTGATGAGTCATATCGAAGTTTATCACATCTCCTTTTTTGTTGTGCACTCAGTGAAGACTCCCTGGTGCCTTTGCCCTGGAAGCAGTTGACCATACCCTCAATAGTTTTTGCAATTTTTTATTGGGTTAATTTCATTTTTCCTCTCTAACATTTACACGTTAAATCAGTTGTGACCCTGAACTAGACAAAAAGAGTCGGAAGAGTTATCATTTTTATCAGTGGCATCATTCTGTTTTTTCTCCTTTGAGAGGGGAATGAGTAGCGGCCACAACAAGTCCCATCTCACTTATTTAGAATTTTCAATTACCTTCTAAAGTCTGATTAGTCTCAATTACCATATAGATCCAGGTAACCACAAACGTCACAAATCTCATGATCTCAAAACAAGCCGTGCAAGACTTTGTAATCTTCCCAACAATGCATGATAACCTGTCCAGGTGCAAGATAAAAGGTCACGTCCAGGTTCACGATAAAGGTCACTGACATTATTATAAAAGCAACATTTCTTTTAACATATCTAGTATTTTACAAGCTTAGATTGCTACAGACCAACACCAAGATCAAGATTTACGGCCATGGGAGAAGTTGATCCAGCTTTCATCCAAGACCCTGAACACAGACCTAAACTCTCCATCATCGAACCTGAAGGCATACCATTGATAGACCTCTCTCCATTAAGCTCCCCAGACTCCATTTCTGACCCTAAAGCCATTGAAGTGCTTGTTAGAGAAATAGGGAATGCATGCAAGAACTGGGGCTTCTTCCAAGTGATCAACCATGGAGTGCCACTGGAAAAGCGCAAAAAGATTGATACTGCGGCCAGGAAGTTCTTTGCTCAGCCTTTGGAGGAGAAGAGAAAGATTAGGAGGGATGAAAAATGTGTGGTAGGTTACTATGACACTGAGCATACCAAAAATGTTAGAGACTGGAAGGAGGTGTTTGATTTCCTTGTGGAGGAGCCTACATTAGTACCCTCCTCGACTGAGCCTGATGACAAGGAGGAGACACAGTGGTTTAATCAATGGCCTGAGAACCCCCCTGAATTAAGGTAACCTGATCAATACTCAATTGTTTATGATGTGTAACTGTATCAATACCCCATGTCATAAATCATGAATCCGAATTTTATGCTTATTTTCTGCGTTCAAATTGTGGTCATCATCAGGGAGGTGCTTGAAGAATATTCTCAAGAAGTAGAAAAGCTATCTCTAAAGTTGATGGGACTAATTGCGTTGAGCCTAGGCTTGCCAGAAGACAGGTTCAAAGGCTACTTCAAGGACCAAACCAGTTTTATCAGACTCAATCACTATCCACCTTGCCCTTCCCCTCAGTTAGCACTCGGTGTTGGGCGCCACAAGGATGGTGGTGCCTTAACTGTACTGGCTCAAGATGAGGTTGGAGGATTGGAGGTGAAGCGAAAAACAGATGGAGAGTGGATTCGGGTCAGACCTACACCAAATGCCTATATCATCAATGTTGGTGACATAATTCAGGTAAGTAACTCCACACTTCAAACTTCAATCAACTTTTCTATATTCAAACTAATATGAAATTATCTTAATGTTTAGTAGCACAGCTCACTTTCCACTTCTAATAGCTAAGCCTAGTATCTCAGTAGTCAGAACAAAGGAGCATTTACAATATTAATGAAAAAATTTAGTAGAATCAATAAACAGTAATTAAAAGGTTAAAACGAACCAGAACATATGTTTAACTAATGTATTAGAAAAAAAGCAAAAAGATTGATTTATGAACTAGAATAACTTGAAGTTATGTCAAGAAATGGATTCTGCAGCTTATACACTTACACTGTCCAGTATTGAATTCAACCCATTAGTTTATGACACTACTGCAGGTATCTGATAACAAATGGATATGTTTATGCAGGTATGGAGCAACGATAAATATGAGAGTGTGGAACATAGGGTGATGGTAAACTCAGAGAAGGAGAGGTTTTCTGTTCCCTTCTTTCTTAACCCAGCACACTACACAGAAGTGAAGCCTTTGGAGGAGCTCACCAATAAACAAAACCCTGCCAAGTATAGGCCCTATAGCTGGGGCAAGTTTCTGACTCTCAGAAAGCTCAGTAATTTCAAGAAACTCAAAGCTGAAAACATCCAAATCTATCATTTCAGGGTTTCAGATCAAGCGAGTTAGGTGTTTACTGAGCGACAATAATGTCATTTCAGCTTCCTAAATAACGCTGAAACTGAGTGATAACAATGTATGGAGTATATTATCAGTGTAAGAAAATAATGTCATGTTGTATACAGAGTTATACAGACTAGAGTAGTCATAAGATTCTTCACAAACATGGTGTGATTAATGTACCATGTCAGCAATAAAATGTCTAAAAACATATTATTTGTGTCCAAATTTAAGGCCATATTCTAAAGAATCCTGTCAAGCACAAATACAAATGTTTTAGCAATGAACAGTGTACTAGCTACTGATTAATCTTATAAACATGATAATTTTTAGCATTATGAACTATCTCTTCTCTGAAAAGACAAAAAATAAAAAAAGGACAAATTTCATTTTACCTCCTTGATCTTTAAATCCTAAATCATTTGTGCCCCTGCACTTTTAGTTTCATCACCGATGCCAATGAACTTACCAATTTCAATCAATCTTGTCTAACCCTTGGCTTTTTTACCAACTATTGTGTGATGTATTTTGAAATTGTAGTCACATATGATATGATTTTGCATGCAACTTTAGTGAATCATCATCATACAAGGGAGCCCATAAAAGCCACATTTTCAATTTGTAAAAACTTGATAAAAAAAAACTAATTATTGGACATGATTGATTAAATTGGAGAGCATAGTGATACATGTGATGAAATTAAAAGTACAGGGCCACAACTGATTTAACGTGTAAAGGTTATGAAGGTAAAATGAAATTAACCCATTATTATATTACGTGATGAAAGAGATAGACACATAATATATGATTGGTATGTGATCGGTGCTGGATTGTTCACTCTATCAGTTTAGATAACATTTTCCAATGCAATTCATGCAACAATACTTAGATTTGTTGGTGGATTAGTGTTAGTCTGTTGCGCTAACCGTTCTCTATATTTCTAACGTATAGTTGATCATGAATATTTCCATGATACAAAAACAAAACTACGAGAGAAAAACCCTAGTATGCGCCTCTGCGACTTACTCCCTTTTTCAGGGCTGTTTCGCTTGTCCGACTGCGCCGCCATGCTAATCAGGCCTCTAACCTTGCCGGCGTGTGTTGTGCGTGGTCGGACGAGACTAGTTTTATGGATGCTTCTGGATGAGCGGCAAGGCTGCAAGCGTGAAGGAAACCTGAATCGGGTTGGTGACCAGATCGATTCTGATTTGGCTACGGACTGGTGATGGGATCGGAAGCGTTTGGTGGCTACTGGTGGCGGTGTGCAATCTGCTGTGACCTCTAGTTTTGGAAGAAGATGTGGCTCAAATGCAGATGAGATGGTTGCGAGGACGAATTTTACAGGATCCGTTCTGGTGGAGATCTCGTAGTCTGGTTCAGCAGGGTCGTTGGCTTTGGTGTGTTGGTGAGGTGATCAACCAGTGTGCTATGGCGATGGAGACTTCGTTGGATGTCAGTGGCGGCAGCGATTTCAATGGCTGTTAGTGGCGGCGGCGTTGGCGTTTTGGGTCGTGGTACGGGTATCTGCTCGTCACCAATACTTCAAGGCTGGTCCTAGTGGTTGCGGTTAGGCATTTGGGCTGTGTCCTTGGGCCAGGTATGTTGGTCATGTGGGTTGGACATCTGGTGTTAGTTTTCTTGTCTAGCTTTTCTAGTGGTCTTAGTGGCTTCAGCCTATTTCTAGTTTTCTCTAGTTTTTTAGCCTATCAAATGGATTTTAGGTCTTTATCGGTTTAATTCTTAGTTTCTCTAGTTGTATATCAATTGAGGTCTCTAGGCCACTGGTTTTACTATTTTGGAGGAGTTAGGTTGTGAGGGTTTTAATCCTTTGATTTTTAGGATCGAATAAGTGAGCTCATTCTATTTACAATGAGGGTTACCTGTCAATTTGCTTGGCGGCTTGTGCCATCTATGATTTGGTATAACACAGCATTTGATGTACGTGCCTTCTGGTCATGGATAAGTAATGAAATTATCTATTCTCTAAAAAAAAAAATGAATATTTCCATGGTACGGTTTGTTAAACTGAACCGATATTAGTTATAGTTTACCTGCTTGAATTGAATATTCAATTGTCCAAAAATTAACTTAGAGTTGGAAGTTGAGATACAGATTAGTTTTGAAGATGAAAATTTTTATTCTCACATTACAAAATACTAGATACCCATCTCCTACTTAATACACCTTCTATTAAGGGTGTGTCCTGTAACATTTTATGAAATTATTTTCGTAATATTGGATTGTAGAATGAAAACGGGGAATTAAACTATAAATACATGTTCGGTACAAGTATTTCAAAACTTGAAATATTAAAAACATATCTATCATCCCCTTTCAAAAAAAAAAAAAAACATATCTATAGCACTTAGTTTAGTTATTTTGTTTGTATTGATTATGAATCCTTTATTGGTTGTTATGAGAAAAGAAACAGAGTATTGTGAAGGAGATTGAACAAGAAGAATCAAATCCCTCAATTTTGTTTATAAAATATATCATATGAAGTTGCAAGCTCTTGAATCTTTAGTTCAAAAAGATAATTCAATCAAATGTCTCAACCTTAGTTGTTAATTCCTCTTGCCCATGAGATAATCCAATTATATTGAAGCATAAAATACCGAAGCTTTCACTCTAAATCATCAGTATAAATTAGATCTGACACGTGAAAGAGGGATTTTCTAAATCCTTCATTCTTCTCTACTGCATAATTCTGCAAGTTTCAATTGATTGAAAAAGACGGGGAAGAAGAAAGTTCAAACAGCAGATAAAGTAGATGAGATCATGAGAAGAGAGGATAAGTCTCAATGGAAATTGTGGGAAAGAAAGAGAGAAAGATCAAAAGAGAGGAGAAGAGTTTGTGGATCTATGTGCTTAAAAGTAAAAAAATATGTATCACTTTCTCTAATTGCAGGGCAGGTTGTTTTCAGGAAACATTGAAAACGTCAAAAAGTCATTTCCCATATTTATTCATAGTTCTTGTCTTCTTGAATTGTTTCATAAAATTCGTTTTTCTTGTTTTTCAAATTTAATGCACCAAACGCAAATTACATAAGTTTTTGAATTCGTAAAACAAAAAACAGTATCGCAAAATGATACCGAACGGGCCCTAACTTTTTTATTTTTTCATTTTATTAGAAACACATCCCCAAACTTCCTTAACTATCCTCATTCACAATACACCATACCTATTTACTAAATACACATCCTTTTTATATATATACCACCTTAACTAGAAAAGAAAAGAAAAAACAACTTCGATAAGAACAAGTTCTTCCTTAGTTGATGTTGAAGATTAGCATTTAATGTCTTACGGCATAAACCTGCGCGTCTTCTCATTTTCTGTCTTGAGTCTATCTTTGGAACCAAATGAAATCACTTGAACTCAAGTCTTTGACTGGAGTTCAACGATATGATGTATGCAAAGGTGAAGCATTGCTGAAGAAATGGAGATGCATGAATACATTACTTCCAAGATCTGTACTTACATAAGCATTTGCCAAACATAATTAGCTATAATGAGCCACGCTCATACTACCGCCAGCGGTACCAACAACTACTAACGGTGTGACCTACGGAAACACAGCCAAGCAGGCTATCACCTGAGCCCCGGCTCACCCCCAGATCACCGCTGACGCGCCGCCACACGCCGCGCCAATATCGCCTCACTGAAGCATCAGAAGCTGGGAACTGAAGCATATCAGTCCCACATCGAAAACAAGGAAGAGGTCAGCCTCTTCCCCACCTATAAAAGGTCCACTCCTCTCTCCTCATTAATCACGCATTTACTACTTACCTACTGTTATTCTGTCAACATAAATACATTGACTAACTTAGACATCGGAGAAGAGAAGACCGGTAACCGCGGTCTCCCTCTGACGCCCTTTGTATTTCATTTGACAGGTAATGGGAACAATAAGAATATCACAAGTAGCGGTTCGCCCCTCGAACAAGAGTTAACCAAGGTTTAGCTACCGCTGAATCTTAGACATTAATATTGGCGCTGTCTGTGGGAATCCTTGAGCAAAAGGCCATCCCACCACAACAATCACCATGACTAATAGTAGCGGGGGAAACGCCGAAGAGCAAGTGGACCAGTCCGTCAACCCCCAACCCACCAACCCAGCGGATAACGTTAACTCAGCGGCTAACGTTAACCGCGCCTTATTTAACACTCCAATCAATCCCAGTGTGGAGCCCCAGGCCACCCCCCAAATCCAACAAACCCAGGTCTCAGCGGAGGCTCATCCGGGCAGCAGTCGTCGCCCACTGGGCCAAGACCTTGCCGCTATTTATGAGTTGGCATTAGCAGACCTCCACAAAGCAAATAGGGAGCGCGAACAAGAGCGCAAGGAAAAGGCCGAGGCCTAGAAGCAAGTGGCCAGGCTGATGTCGAAGTTCGACGAACTGAAAAGGGCGTTGGAGGTAAACGCTAACCCAGCATAGAGCGAGCAATCACAAAGCACCAGGCATAGCCTACCCAACGCCAGACGATTAGTACCCGCACCAGTAATGCATATGCAGGTACCGCTGAACCCGTCTGAGCTGTTGGGAAAGGGTCATCCACCCCCACCAAGATTGATGTTGGAGCGAGAAGCGGAATCACAACCGCTCCGCAACTAGGGCAAGAACCGAGGGCAATCCACATGTCCCTAGGCGGGAGTTATCTCAGCCGAACCTCCAGGCAGGATCCGCTGCCGACGCAACCGCCCTAATCTTGGAGGGATGCAACAATTGGAACAAAGGCTAATCCGAGCAGAGGCAGGCCCCCCAACACCAATTTAGAATCCTCTCTTTGCGTCAAGACCAGGGCCATTCACCGCCAGGATCCTGCAGCCTGCAGGCCGTCAGGCCAGCACATGTAAAAATGCCAAAGATGCCGCAATACAGCGGCCTGACTGACCCTTTCATCCATATGGACACCTTCAAGAAGGTTACTAACAACAAGGGATTCGACGACGCCACCCTTTGCCATTTGTTCAGCGAAACGTTAGATAGTGAGGCAATGAGCTGGTTCTTTGAATGCCCGTCGAGATCCATCGAATCATTCCATGCACTATCAAACGCTTTCCTGTCGCAGTTCATCCTGTTGGCCACCAGACATCACAACACAAGCCAGTTGTTCAACGTCAGGCAGGGCGAAGAGGAAACACTGAAGGCATTTGTCACCAGATGGAGAGCAGCGGCATCTCGGTGCTGCAATCTTGATAAAACAATGGCACTGGCAGCCTTTAAGCAAGGACTCCTGAAGGGACCATTTCTCTATCATCTCAACTACAATCATCCAAATGCCGCGTATGACCACGTCATGAGCCAGGTCGTCCTCCAAGCGCAGGCAGAATTCATCACATATGGAGAAACCCCACCACACCGCCAACGCCAGCAAAGTCCACTCAACCCTTCTCTAGCCAGCAGGAGACCGCTAACAAAACCTCTGCTACGCCGCCAACTGAAGAAAAGAGAGAGTGGCAACAGGGCAACTACCAAAGCAAGCGGCAAAAGGACTAGCATTACCACAAGAGCAACCGCTCGTCCCATCGGGATAACCGTAACAAACATACAGAGTCTTCCCAGCGGTATGAAGTCCTCACGGCCTCGTATGAAGAGATATACAATCAGTGCAAGGACCAGATCCCACCACCACCTCCAAGAAAGTACCCAAGAGTGGGCAAACCAAGGAACACTGACAAGTGGTGCAAGTACCACGAAGACAATGGTCACAACACCAACAATTGCAACGCTCTTAAAACGGCAATAGAGACTTCGTATCGTGAGGGCAAGTTGGAACAGTTCAAGGTACGACAACCACCGCCGGTGGTAGCCAATATCGAGCCCATGCGCCGTATTAACACAATGAACGGCGGTGCTCCTATCACCAACATGTCCCATAGAGCAAGAAAGCATTATGCACGCGCTAACCACCCCAAGGAAATTTGCAACATCCGCTATGACAGATCCCCTAAACTACCAAAATCTGGGTGGGAACCCATTACCTTCTCTGAAGAAGAAGAGTGCGGAGCACATCTCCCCCACGACGATCCATTATTGATCGACGCCATGCTCGATAAATGGTCCGTGGGAAGGGTCCTCGTTGACAGCGGATCCGCTGTGAATGTCATCTTCAATGGTTGCTACAATCAACTCTAGCGGAACAGAAAATTACTCCAAGATCACGAACCTTTGCTCAACTTCTCCTGTGACGTCACACAACTGCTAGGTTCAGATTACATGCACCTGGCCATCGGCGTTAGCCCATGCACATGGGAGTTACATACAGAATTTATTGTCGTCGATCGCTTCAGTTCCTACAATGCCATCATCGGCCGCCCGACGCTCAATAAACTGAAGTGCATTGTTGTCGGGTCTATGCTTCTCATGAAGTTCCCCACACCAAACTGCACAGGCTGTGTGAAAGGAAGCCAATAGTTAGCTCGAAAGTGCTACTCAACAACGGTTGCACGGTCCACTCGCCGCCATGAGATCCTAACGGTGGGAAATCATGTACCGCTGACGGATACAATGGAAGATCCTCAAGACGACGAGGAGAAGTATGTGAAAAAGGAACCTATCAACCCGGAAACCTCCCTACAGGTCGTCAGTATCTCAGATGAGCACCCTGAGAGGACGGTCCGCATCGACGCTCAGCTCGCCCCCGAGATAGCGGCAGAACTCACACAGTTTCTATGAGATAACGCCGCCGTCTTTGCATGGTCCTACGCTGACATGCCAGGCATCTCCCCTGACATCATCATGTACAAGCTAAGCATCAAACCATCTTTCTATCCGGTCAAACAGAAGAGAAAGGCCTTCGACGAAGAAATATATCGTGCAATAGGGGAAGAGGTCGCCAAGCTACAAGGCATTGGGTTCATCTGCCAAGTCAATTATCCTAAATGGATTTCCAACTTGGTCATGGTAAAGAAGCCTAGCGGTAAGTGGCGAATGTGTGTGGACTTCAAGGGCCTTAACAAAGCATGCCCAAAGGACAGTTTCCTGCTGCCCCGTATTGACCAACTGGTTGACGCTACAGCAGGACATGAGCTCCTCAGCATGATGGACGCTTTTTCCGGGTATAATCAAATCAAGATGCACCCCGGCGACCAAGAATGCACCACCTTCACAACCGACAAGGGCCTATACTGCTACAATGTCATGCCTTTCAGATTGAAGAACTGGGGCAACATATTAGCGATTGATGAACGCTATGTTGGCTGAACACCTTGGCAAAATAATAGAGGTTTACGTGGACGATATGCTGGTCAAAAGCATCAAAGCCGCCGGACACGTGGAAAACCTCCGCATCATATTCGCCATTCTCTTGGCCTAGGGTATGTGCCTCAACCCTGAGAAGTGTTTTTTCGGCGTCACCGCTAGCAAGTTTCTGGGATTCATAGTTAGCAAAAGAGGCATAGAGGCTAACCCTGACAAGGTTCAAGCCATCATTAACATGAAGTCTACGGTGTGGAAAGTGCACGTTCAGAGCCTCCAAGGCAAGCTAACCGCCCTTTCTCGGTTCATCTCCAAGCTCACCGACAGATGTCTCCCATTCTTCAAGGCTATGAAGAGGACCCATAAGAAAGAAATTGTGAGGCGGCATTCCAAAGTTTGAAGGAGTACTTAGCGGCAGTCCCACTTCTCTCCATTCCTGTACAGGGTGAAATACTCTACATCTACCTAGCGGAAACACATTGTGAGAAGGAACTCTTGTCCATTCTCACAATGTGTTTCCACATGAAAACCATTGGCTCTTATATCTTTGAAGTAATAAAGTCGAAAAATATGTCCAAGACATGAGATAAAATAAATCGATACTTTATTAATAATAGCCAATGATTACATCAAAGTTTCGTGACCAAAATCTAATCCAATATAAAAATCAAATCGTAGACAAATCGTAGTCACTCTATCCGTTTGGTAACTCTAATCAAATATGATCAGGGAAGTAGAGAGATGTCGGTGGAGCGAGGCTCTCTTAAGTACCACTAATCTCAATTACTTTCCTAGACATCATACTTAATTGAGTACGCCTAGAGGAAAAGAGATAATACAATAAGTCATTTTATTGATTAAGGCATAATTGCCATTACATAATTCTTGGAAATTAAAAGACTATTCTAAATAAAAATCTACGGCATTCTATCTTCATCGCTAGATTTAAAGTCTTTTATAGCTCGATATCTTGATTACCATTGATCAGGTACTCCATAAAATACCATGAAGAGGATGCTCTCTTGATTGAGATGTATTGACACAATACATATGGTCCCTAGGACCAATGGCATTGGAAATAGTACTACCATGGCCAAAAGTGGCGCCATGGTGTCCAACCTTATACCCTCAACGTCATGACTCATATGGTCATGTTAGGGTTTTCTCAATCAATTTGTTCTTTTGTGTTTTTCACAATCATGCATAAATAATATGATGCAGAGAGCCTCTGAACAATATTTCATAACTCTTTCAAAGTTTAGAGAAGCGGATATTATTCCATCATGCTTCTAAGTTCGGAAAATTGTGAATGTTACTAAAACGTTCACGAGGCGCAACCCAAAGGTTGTTAGTGTTATCCTCATTCATGTACTCAAACTGGAGGGCCATCTTCATGTGGCGCTTCATCAGGGTAAATGCCCTGGAATTATCTATCTCAGTTTGAGGGCCTTGAGTGGTTCTTTTAGAACAAGACTCCGGGATTGTAGGCAATAAATCAAGGGCAATTAGGTGGAGCTCAACATTATGAGCCCACATGAAAATTCCGTGCCCGTAGAATCCAATGGAGTAAAATTGAGCTCGTTCAAGTCTTACATCCTGAAAAGGAAAGCAAGAACGTATTAGTTTCGGAGTCAATGCTTCCACGAAAACTAATATAAGATTTCTGAGCCTTAATGCTACCAAGAAATCGATTTCCAAGAATATTTGGATTAGACCGAAACAATGATGTTTAGATGGTCATAAATCGATGCTTATGGACGCTCTTAGTCCGAAGTCTTACGAACGCTCTTAGTTCGTTAATAGCGTGAATCCCCACGATTCCGCTTTCTCAAAGAATCGAACCCACGTTACAGAAATGTGGGATGAAGAAGAAGGGAGGTTGCAAGTCCCCGAAGAAAAGAAGGAGGAAATATAAATTTCGAAAGCGGGAACTTTAATGTAAATACTTACTTGGTTAATTGAAGCTTGAAACCTTGATTCTTGAACTTGTAGTTGATGTAGGTCGAATATAGAGAACTAGGTGGGCTTGGGGATGTATGGCAGCTGCGAAGATGGTTGCTGCGTGGACTGCTGAAGGTAGGAAAGCCGAGATGGCTTTGGAGGTGCGGCAGGTAGGTCGGCCAAGAAGGCTGCAAGTGCAACTGGCGAAGAGGTGCTTGGCGGAGACGCTGCAGGGGCAGCAGATGTGCGGCAGGGCTGCAGTGGCAACAGCAGAGATGGGCGTAGGGGCGCGCTAGCAGGTATGCGCGCGGGCTGGCAGGTATGCTGGCCAAAAAGGGCTGCAGGAGCAGGCAGGCTAGCAAGGGGCTAGGTGCAGGGATGCTTCGGTGGTAGCAAGCTGGAACGCAGGGCTGCAGGGAGGGGGCAACAGGCAGCGACGCAGGGGCGCGCAAGTGGGCAGCAGGGGCTGCGGTGCAAGGCTCGGCTAGCACGGGCTAGGGGCTTCGGTGGTGAAGAAAGATTTTCAGGTTTTTGGTTTTTGGCTTTTGTGGTTAGAACTCGTGCTGATAACGTGTTTAAGTAAAATAGATTCGAGAGAGAATTGTTGGGAGAATTGTGTCTTATTATTGAGAATAGGAGCCCTATATATAGGGATTACAAAGTACATATTCTAATGTTACAAGGAATACTAATCCGACTAGGATTAGGAAATCTAGAACCTTCTCTCCTATTACTACTCCTAGTTTGATAAGGCACACTAAGTCGATTTTCCTTCAACAAAATCTTATTTTTGGTTTCCTCTACAATATTACCCGAATTTGATGAATTAGACCTCTCAACCACAATCACACAATTGTTTTTCTTTCCCATTGGATGGATCCATTAAAGTAAAGGTGGTTCTAGTTGGACCTCCAAATTTGCTATTTGGACCTCTCATACTTAGTATACCTCTAATTTACTTTTTAGAATACTTAAAAGGCTAAGTAGACCTCTTTATTTTTACCAAAACACCCTTGAACATAAGATACAACAATATGTTACTCTACTTTTTATCTCTATCTTCAACATGAGAAGAAGAATGAATCAAAATCACATGATATTGCTCTCTTATGAGTAGGTCTCTCCTCCACCAAAATTAATCAGAGGTTCTCGATCTTGATATGTTGCTGGGATCCTTTTGAATTTGCTAAAAGAAGGAATTTCAATGGTTTTGAGTTCGAAAATCGAGTAATAACTATATCATAATACTCAATGAATTTAGTTTAAGGAAATTCCAAATCAAATTGTTTTGAATTTATTTTTGTATTAAATGATGGGCCATTTATAGAAATTATTGTTTTTACTTAATTATTTTAGGTAAATTTTAAAACAATATGTCAATATAAGGAAATTCCGGAAAAATAAAAAAATTCAATTTAATTGAATGTTATATTTAGGGAGGTAATTTAAGAAGAGTATTTTTTTTTTATTTTTTTTTTTCAATTTTCTCTCTTTGTCCTTATTTGTCTTTTCATATGACTTGACAAAGTATATTAATAATTGAAAAAAGTTGGAGGTCCAAATATCAAATTTGGAGGTCCAACTAGAATCACTCTTAAAGTAATGCAGCCTTACTTTCAAATATCTGTACAAAGCAACACATTTAATTTGTAATCCAACTTAAATAAGGTCCATTAATGATTTAAATAAAACTGAATGAAATATTACCGGTGCGTTGTGAACTCATTGGTATAATTATGTGAACATTCTACTCTGATTCCTTTGATGCATCACCATGTTGGATTTCAGCCTAAGATTTACAAAAGTTAAATTAAGTGAAGAGTTTAAATTCTTCTTAAAAATGCAAGAACATAGTTTATGACAAGTTGAAAACCCAAAACATGTAAAAAATAAGCCTTCTCTATTGAATTCCCTTTTATGTAAAATAAGTCCTAACCATTAGAATTCGCAGGGGCAAACTGATCCTTACAAACCTTTGACTGTATGACAAACGTAGAGGCAAGGATTGCTAGCAATTGTACCAACATCAACAAACTTAACATAGTTATTTTCATTCTTAACAAAATAATATGCACAATTTATATTTTCTCAACGAAACAATAACGAAGCATGTCTATGTTCTCCTATTCTTCTTATCACTACAGACCTTTTCACAAGTTTATGACAAGATGAGAACTCAAAACTTGTGAAAAATAAGTGAGACAGACGCACCAATTTCTGGTATTTTCAAAAACCTTGTACTGCTGTTGCCTCTGAAAATCACCTCGGCTAGAAAGCCGAGAGATCAAGGAACAAATGTCCTTCTTGGTGAGTAGATTGCGGGGCGTGCCAGCACACGGCCAGAAGGCCAAGTGTGCAATTGTAGTTGTAGTAGATGTAGTTCTGATTTATCAAGCAATTGTTGGCCGAGGAAGGAACTGATTCTCGGCCGATAGTTCGCTGCCTTTGGATCAAGGACTTGATGGCTGAAGGTCGGGTGAATTGGGTGTGGTTGTGAGAGTGTGAGTGAATATGAATTGTCTGGTCACAGGGCTTAAGTCAATTGGATCCAAATAATAACAACTGTAAAGGTGAACTCGTAACGAATGAAATCTTCAAGATTAATAGCTACTATGCGACTACGAACAATAAATAACATGATCAAACAAGTAAAGCATAAAGACAATAAGGAAATAGAAAGCAGATTAAAGACAAGACTAGTAAACTGAAATATAGAATGGCTAAACAAATAAACGAAGCAAACCGAAAATTATTAACTATTGCTTGAAAGAGAACAATGAAAATAATTCAAAATTGATACTAGGCTACAAGAAAGGTAAAGTAACTGAAATTGCAACTAGCAGAGCAAATAAACTAGGGAAACAGACGGAACTTCTACCTAAGCAAAAGGTAATACGAAAATAAGAAAAGCTTGATGGCTTGAGTTTCTGGAGTTGTGTGTGTTGTCTTCTGTCGATGCTTCTTTATATATTGGCTGCTTTGTGACTTGAACTGATCTCTTGGCTCTTTGAAGTTGAGTGGAATTCGGCCTCCTTCTGGCTCAGTGACTCTATCATACTTTGGCTTCAATACTTATCGTCGGCTGACTTGACGTTGGACTCTATCTGGATCGGCTCTGATGGTCGTCATCAACGGCTGCAATTAATCTTGAAGAAGACTATCTTGGATTGAACTCTCCTTATCGGCTAATGAACTTCAATTCGATTGAAATACTAGATTCCACCTCATCTTTATCATTTATTAGCTTCTCTGACAATCGGCCATTATCTTTCTAAGTTGAGTTCGGGTTGGAAACCAATTAGAGCATTGGCCAATGGGCTTTTAGACAATAAACCAATGACCACGTGCCGGCCGATAACCAAAGGCCTAGCTTCGTCTGACTCATCTTGGACCAACTGAAGTATCCACTTACTCATCGGCCACCATTTCTTGCTATCAGCCCAAATTACTTGTTGAGCAGCTCATTGTAATTAGAAGCCATTCAAAAACTATGCACATTAGCTACGTCGAAGTGGACATGCAAATGTGGGTACAAACAACTGCATACACGCCACATTTATTGTGTCGGTACTTGAAGCTTATGGCTGGCTATCTTGGTTACTCTAATGCTGCTAAACCCTGTTGCCTATTACTGTAGCCTTAGTTATATGGTTGTTTGTTTCTGGGATAGTAAATCTCAATAATAATAGACATTGGAACTGAGCAAGTATATGAATTGAAAAGCACTTTAATCACATCCTTGTACAGCACAGAATATTTGATCATGTAGTGATCTCGTGGATAGATATGAGTTGCGTATGCTTTTTATATAAAACGTTAGTAAAGTTGTATCAGCAATGCACTATGCACTAAAGATCCAACACCTAACTTAGAATTAGCTAGCATCATGTCTCCTGTACTGATCATTTAAGAGAAACATTGATTACTGAGTGTAACTAACAAAGGAAACCAGAAGAAAATCTCCAAGGACAAGAAATCTCCAGTCACGCACTTCCTGGAAAGAAAAGACTTGGTGCTCGTTGCAATTTGACAAAAGGCGTACTTCCTCCATGTCTTATGAAATATATCACAGCTCTTTAGTTCCAATAACGATAACAAACCTAGCCATTAAACTAATTAGCCCAAATAGTAATTGCAATTGAAAATCTAAATTTTGTAGTAGATAAAATTCAATCAAAGATGGAGAAGTCATACCTCAATTAAGGGTTGAGAAATACCAATACCAGAATCCATTACACTTGTACATACCTCCAATAATATGGAGTATTTACTACGTCACCAAGCATAAGTAACACCCACTTTGGAACATCCACAAGACATGGCAAGGCCCAACCAAGACATGCATCGTGTAGCCCTATGTTCAGGCTACGCGGCGGTATCCGGAAGTAGCAAATCCGCCACCGGGAAGCCACCTTCCCGCCCTTGCCAACATGCCTCCATAACATAGCTTTTTACATGTTAAATAGACTAGAAATATGTGGAAACTTGTCCCACATCGAAGAATAAGTAGAGGAAGGGCATTCCTTCATCTATAAAAGGAATGCCTCCTCCCACAACTCAACACATTCATTACATCTCTTGTAATCTTGTTAGGCCGCAAGGCTCGACACACTAGTATAGCTTTCAAGTGGACGTAGTCTCCCGCTCATGCGGAGGCGAACCACTATACATCTTGTGTCAATCTCTCTCTCTCTCTCTCTTTATTTATAGCTAACTAGAGATCCCCACGGATCACTAACGTTAACATCGGGCGGCAAAAATTTCTCTGGGCACCCAGACATTTTTTCTGGACACCCTTGCAACTTCTTCTTCGTCGCTGCGTTGCCTCCTGCCTCCCCTGCAACTTCGCCGTCCAACTTGCAGTTCCGCCCAACTTGTAGCTCCGCCAGCTGCAACTCCGGCGCTTCCTCCGCCCAGCGACACTGCAGCAACCCTCTACACTGGCCATCAAACCACCGCTGCACTCCAGGGCTCTGCCGGACTTCTCAGCTGGCCGAGCTCCGCTCCGCCGGTCAAGAGCTCTGCCATCCATCTTCTTCAGCGGCACTTTGCGCTTCCGCCGAACTCGGAGCCTCCGCCGAGTCCGCTCCGCCACACATCCCTCTGCCCAGTTCTCCAAGTTGACAGCTCGGACTCCGCTGAGTTCCGCACTGCTCCGCCCAACTTGCATCTCCGCCGAACTCCGCTAAGCAAACGCTCCACCGACCGCCGCTGGTCTTCACCGCCCGGTCCCCCAACCGCTCCGCCCAGCGCTCCGGACCCAACCGCTCCACTGCGCTCGAGGCACCGCTCCGCCGGACCACAGCAAGCGACTGCAACACCGTTGGACAACTCTCCCCCCGCCGGCCACATCCCCTGCTGGCACCATCTCTGACCCGGCGACCCAGGCTGCAGCTCTCCTGCATTCAGCAGCTCCAGCAAGCCTCCGTCGAGCGGACTGTACACCGCTAGGCAGCGGACTGTACACCGATAGGGACCGCCGCTGGTCACCACCGCCAGCAGGCCGGTACACTGCGCTGGCAAGCTTTGCCGGATAGCCTCACCGCTGGCCTAACCTTCCTCCGCCTAGCTATGTCGGCAGCAGCACCAAAATTCTTCCGCCGAACTCCGTCAGCGGCTCCGCTCCGCCAGCCCCGCGTAGCCTCCGCCAGATCCTACCAGCATTAAAGCCAGCACCTCTGCTGATGTTGCACCGCCAGGCCTTACCCACCAAGTCTCCGTTGCACCAACAGCAGCCAAGCACCACCGCTAGCCCGAGCTCCTTCCGCTAGCCACCTCCGCCGGAAAGAGCTCCGCCAGCCACAACTCTGACGAGCTACCGCTGACCAGAAGCTCTGTTGCAGGCTAAAACTCAACAAGCACCTAGTGCAACGAGTGCCAACACCAACTCCGCTGGGAGCGACAACTAGCAACCTCCGCTCCTCCACACTTCTTCAGCGGCACACCTCCGCCGAGCTTTTCCGCTGTGCTTCACCGCTGGCCACCTCCGCTAGCAAAAACCACACTCTGCCGGCACTCCGCTGACCAAGAGCACCACTGACGGCCCCATACTTTCGATTTCTTGATGCATCTCCTCACCCAGGCGTCGATCGGAGATGGAGCTCAGCGCTTTCTTTCTGAAAAGCTGGAAAACAGATAAGTTTTTCTTTCTGTGCTGCAAAGCTAAATTGCGAAAGCATGCATATGTCTATTATAATCATCCAAGGCATATATAGTATAATATATTCTCATCACTTTGCTACACGTCCATGACCAAACATATATATATTATATTCTCCTTGCTGCAAAAGCATACACATGCCATGCATTTAAAGGTCGGCAGCTCATGATGCCACGCATACGTCCACAACTCTACATATTATAAGCACATGCCATCTGTTAAGCATTCTTATAAGACAAACAGTGCTATATGACACCACGGCCATAGCTTAATTGCTAGACACATGCTACCATGCTCATAATATTATGAACACGTTCAAATGGGCTTTTGCTTATTTCTCCCATACAATTGAGTTGTTCACTCCAAACTTCACATTTCATGGTAGAAGCCCACAAATGAAACAACATTGCTTATACACTTTGCTTACAATTTTTGTCAAAGTACATATGCAAAATACTAGTCTTGATTTTACATATTCATGTACTAATCACCCACTTTGTTTCAAGGAGATATAACCACCGATCACTTCTCCAATCAGCGAGATTATAATCCTTCCACTAGGATGTTCCGCCAAGGCAGTGGACCGTCATGCTTGGACAACTCCAACTTCAACTCGCTCCAAATCGGCACAAGATAAGTCACTATCTTATCTCTTACGCTCTTGCAATTTGAGCTCCCGCCGATGCCATGACTAAACATGTCTCCATGACCCTTAAGCATGCCTACGACATGTTTTTGGCCACTTTACTACTTGTACATGCTTGCTCTATGTGTTTGTCATTTTTTCATGCAAATACATACTTTACACATCCACGGTCTACGACCAAAACCGCCAAGCGGTCAGGCAACGCCTCATAATAGCCATTGATCCGGCAGCAAGGGACTAGTTAACACAGCCTACGGCAGCCATTGATCCGGCAGTTAACCCCGACGCTTGGGTACCAAAGATTGGGATCGCTTCCCAACACCCTCTGCTCCGTGCAGCTCCCCCTCAACAAACATGGCTGGGGAGTCGGGGACTCTCTAGCGGGCCTAGCAGGGGCCCAACCCTTGAGCTTCCGCTCACGAGCTTCCCGCTCATGCCTTCCCGGCAACCATTGAGCTTCCGCTCACGAACTTCCCGCTCATGCCTTCCCGGCAACCCTTGAGCTTCCGCTCACGAGCTTCCGCTCATGCCTTCCCGGCAACCCTTGAGCTACCGCTCACGAGCTTCCGCTCATGCCTTCCCGGCACCCCATTGAGCTTCCGCTCACGAGCTTCCGCTCATGCCTTCCCGGCACCCCCTTGAGCTTCCGCTCATGCCTTCCCGGCACCCCATTGAGCTTCCGCTCATGCCTTCCCGGCAACCCTTGAGCTTCCGCTCACGAGCTTCCGCTCATGCCTTCCCGGCACCCCATTGAGCTTCCGCTCACGAGCTTCCCGCTCATGCCTTCCCGGCAATCCTTGAGCTTCCGCTCACGAGCTTCCGCTCATGCCTTCCCGGCACCCCATTGAGCTTCCGCTCACGAGCTTCCGCTCATGCCTTCCCGGCACCCCCTTGAGCTTCCGCTCATGCCTTCCCGGCACCCCATTGAGCTTCCGCTCACGAGCTTCCGCTCATGCCTTCCCGGCAACCCTTGAGCTTCCGCTCATGCCTTCCCGGCACCCCATTGAGCTTCCGCTCACGAGCTTCCCGCTCATGCCTTCCCGGCAACCCTTGAGCTTCCGCTCATGCCTTCCCGGCACCCCATTGAGCTTCCGCTCACGAGCTTCCCGCTCATGCCTTCCCGGCAACCCCATTGAGCTTCCGCTCACGAGCTTCCGCTCATGCCTTCCCGGCACCCCATTGAGCTTCCCGCTCATGCCTTCCCGGCATCCCATTGAGCTTCCGCTCATCCCACCACACATTAATGGAACATGGAATTTTTCTACCATTTGTCGCCCGCGACAAATCAAATTCTTTTTGCGTTCCATTAATACAAGCGACAACCAAACAAACGCTTACCTTCGCAGCGCTCATACAACTTCCATTTATCATATGCAATCCATATGCTCACACGGCCATACGCGCTCTCGAGTTTGTACGTCATAACCGATCGTACTCGACGCCATTCGCGTGTATACATCAACATGTATCACGCACCTCATACGTTTATATATGCCAACGCATATCAATGCAACTCACATTTTTTGCCCAATGCAAACGAGCATTCTACGTATGCCTGCTTTTTGTTTTTGTTGTGCAGGTTAACGAGTCCCTTCTTGCTTACGGAGTTCGGGGACTTGTGGGCTCCGTACCGCCCGGTTACTTATGCTTGATGACTTCATGATTTGAACTCCCCAACCAAGAAGCTCCTCTTACTTGGGGACTTCGGGGACTTGTACATACCTCCAATAATATGGAGTATTTACTACGTCACCAAGCATAAGTAACACCCACTTTGGGACATCCACAAGACATGGCAAGGCCCAACCAAGACATGCATCGTGTAGCCCTATGTTCAGGCTACGCGGCGGTATCCGGAAGTCGCAAATCCGCCACCGGGAAGCCACCTTCCCGCCCTTGCCAACATGCCTCCATAACATAGCTTTTTACATGTTAAATAGACTAGAAATATGTGGAAACTTGTCCCACATCGAAGAATAAGTAGAGGAAGGGCATTCCTTCATCTATAAAAGGAATGCCTCCTCCCACAACTCAACACATTCATTACATCTCTTGTAATCTTGTTAGGCCGCAAGGCTCGACACACTAGTATAGCTTTCAAGTGGACGTAGTCTCCCGCTCATGCGGAGGTGAACCACTATACATCTTGTGTCAATCTCTCTCTCTCTCTCTCTTTATTTATAGCTAACTAGAGATCCCCACGGATCACTAACGTTAACAACACTGTTGATAATTTTCTTTAGAACTAGGGATGTTCATCGATCAGTGTCGTTAACTATTTCTAACTGGGGTGAAGTTTGCATCGTCATTCACGTCGAGGAGAAGAAAACTCTAAAACGGGATAGTATGTTCCAACTTTTTGATAACTTCTCATAATCAGCTTTAGAGAAAACTTATTTGGACCAAAAGCAGCTTTAGAAAATTTTACCAAACACCCTACTCTAAGCCCAAAAGCAGAAGTAGCCCAAAAAGCAGCTCAGGAATCAATCCCAATTGCTGGGCCTATGTTTCTTTATTTTTGATATAAATGTATGTTTTGGTAATTTAACATATCCATAAAATCTGAGGTGATCTGATAACTAAACAACTTGTTCTAGTTTCAAAACAAAGGAGCCATAGGAGAGCATCCAACGACATGAAATTTTGTATCACATAACAATAATAAAAAACCCTAGGAGAGTTTTCCTCTCAATCTAGTTCTTTCTATGGCACCCTAGCCTCGCTATCGCTTCCTTGCCTCTCCATCCCTCCATGGCCTCCATAGATGTTGTCACAGCAAGTTTTGCTGCTTCTCTTGCTCTCGCTGCGGGTGGTAGCACCCTGATCCTGGGTAAGATTGGTGGTGGCCAAGTGCGTAAGTCATCTCAGTCTTTTCTACTTGGCAAACCTCTGACCCGCAAGTCGGTGGATCCCAAAGCTTTCAAGGCTCACTTCCACCGTACTTGGATGGTGGATAAGGATTTTAGGGTTCAGGAAAAGGTAGGAGATGTGTTCTTGTTCTCCTTTGAATCGATTTGTGATCGTAACAAGATACTACAGGGAAGGGTTTGGTCCTTTGATCGAGCTCCTGTGTGCTTTGAAGAATATGATGGCGTAAAGCCTCTGCATGAAGCCCAATTCAAGCATCTACGTGTGTGGGTTAGGGTTTCAGGGATTCCTCCTTTGTATGAAGAACCTGAGAATTTTACTCTTATTGGTAATCTCTTGGGTGGTTTCTTAGACCATGACAAGAATGAATTTAAGAAGGTTGTGATTCGGATCTTCTTTACCCATGATATCTCCAAAGCGTTCTTACTTGAGCGGAAGGTTTTCTTGGATGTTGGCGAACCGGTGCTACAATTTCAGTTTGAGCATCTGAAAGGGAGACGCTCACAGTGTGGACTAGTCACGCATGCTAGGATTCCATGTGAGGAGCCGAATACTGCAATCTTGACACCTAGGGTTTTGAATTTTTCGGGACCGTCAACCTCAGGAGGTTTGTTTTCTTTCTCGGCTCAGAACAAGCGTGAGTTCTTCACTGCTTCCTCATCTATTCCCAAGAAGAAGAAACCAACCATTCGTCGAGTCGAACGCCCTAATCCCCCATCTACTTCTCCTTCGGGGTCGCCTACTGTTTCGAACCCGGCTGCTAGTAATGGTGAGAATATTGTTCCGGAGTTAGAGCATGGTTTGGAGCAGAACTTGAGTTCGGTTTTGGTCCCTGATGTTGTGACTGGTTCTGGTACAACTGAAGCTGCAGACATAATGCAGGTTATGCAACAAGATGTAGTGGTTTTAAAGAAAAAGGATAGGAATGGTGGCTGCGATCCGTCTCCAAAGAAGTTGAAGACCATTTTGGGTGGTAAAATCCCAACTTTGCAGGCTGATGCTTTGGGATTGATGGGAGATGACAATGATACTCCTCTTGTCACTCTAAAGAAGAAGATGGGTAGGCCGCTTGGCAGCAGGAATAAGAGCCAACGCTTTGGTAAGAAGGCGGGAGTTGCCCCTCTGAGACTCACCTACCCTGCAGTGGGTGTTTCTGTTTCTAGCCCTAGAGATAAGGGCAAGGGAAAGCTTTAGACTTTCCTAGTTCCTTTGCCTACTACTAGAAATTGAGTTCTTTACTACTTTCTTCTCAATCTACTTAGTTGTACATCAATTGTTGTCTCTAGGCGACTAGGTTTTCTTTTCAAAAGGGGGTTAGTAGTGAGAATTTGGTTTCTTATTTTTTAGGCTCAATATGTGAGCATATGTGTTAACAGTGAAGGTACTTGTCTTTTGCTTGGCGGCCTGTGCCATTTAGTTTTTAGGTATGAGACAGCATCTGATGTACGTGTCTTCTAGCCTTAAGTAATGAAGTTGTCTTTTTCTCAAAAAAAAAAAAAAAAAAACATATCCATAAAATCTGATATGGGTATATGAAAAAAAAAATGTGTATCTAGTATTTTGCAATGTGTGAATAAAATTTTTCTTTAAAGATAGAAGCAAAAGTAAAAGATGCTCTAAGAAATTATTGACATAATGTCTTTTGACATCGTGAAAGATGCACTATATCAAATAGGAAGATAGTATTTTTTTTCTTGGAGCATCGTGAAAATAAAATTTCTCTTACCATAATAATATGTTTGTAGTCATTTTATTGCTGACATCGTACAATAATCAAACCATGTTTGTGAAGAATCTTATGACTACTCTAGGCTGTATACCATGTTTGTCAACATGACATTATTTTCTTACACCGATGGCGATCGATAATATACTCCATACATTGTTATCACAGTGAAAACATTATTTAGGGAGCTGAAATAACATTATTGTCGCTCAGTAATTAAACACCTAACTCGCTTAATCTGAAACCCTGAAATGATAGATTTGGATGTTTTCAGCTTTGAGTTTCTTGAAATTACTGAGCTTTCTGAGAGTCATAAACTTGCCCCAGCTATAGGGCCTATACTTTGCAGGGTTTTGTTTATTGGTGAGCTCCTCCAAAGGCTTCACTTCTGTGTAGTGTGCTGGGAAGAAAAGGAAGGGAACAGAAAACCTTTCCTTCTCTGAGTTTACCATCACCCTATGTTCCACACTCTCATATTTATCGTTGCTCCATACCTGCATAAACATATCCATTTGTTATCAGATACCTGCAGTCATAGACTAAAACTGGACAGTATAAGTGTTATAAGCTGCAGATTCTTGACATCTCTTCAAGTTATTCTAATTCACAAATCGATCATTTTGCATTTTTGATAACATTAGTTTCTGGTACGTTTTTTCAATTACTGTATATTGATTCTATTAAATTTTTCCATTAATATTGTAAATGCTCCTCTGTTCTGACTTCTGAGATACTAGGCTAAGCTATTAGAAGTGGAAAGTCAGCTGTGCTACTAAAATTTAAGATAATTTTATGTTAGTTTGAACATATAGCAAAGTTGATTGAAGTTTGAAGTGTGGAGTTACTTACCTGAAGAATGTCACCAACATTGATGATATAGGCATTTGGTGTAGGTCTGACCCGAATCCACTCTCCATCTGTTTTTCGCTTCACCTCCAATCCTCCAACCTCATCTTGAGCTAGCACAGTTAAGGCACCAGCATCCTTGTGGGGACCAACACCGAGTGCTAACTGAGGGGAAGGGCAAGGTGGATAGTGATTGAGTCTGATAAAACTGGTTTGGTCTTTGAAGTAGCCTTTGAACCTGTCTTCTGGCAAGCCTAGGCTAAACGCAATTAGTCCCGTCAACGTTAGAGATAGCTTTTCTACTTCTTGAGAATATTCTTCAAGCACCTCCCTGATGATGACCACAATATCAACACAGAAAATATAAGCATAGATTTCGGATTCATAGATTTCGGTATAGAACTATAGATACAGTTATACATCATAAACTATTGAGTATTGATCAAGTTACCTTAATTCAGGAGGGTTCTCAGGCCATTGATTAAACCACTGTGTCTCCCCCTTGTCATCAGGCTCAGTCGAGGAGGGAACTAATGTAGGCTCCTCCACAAGGAAATCAAACACCTCCTTCCAGTCTCTAACATTTTTGGTATGCTCAGTGTCAAAGTAACCTATCACACGTATTTCATCCCTCCTAATCTTCCTCTTCTCCTCCAAAGGCTGGGCAAAGAACTTCCTGGCCGCAGTCTCAACCTTCTCGCGCTTTTCCAGTGGCACTCCATGGTTGATCACTTGGAAGAAGCCCCAGTTCTTGCATGCATTGCCTATTTCTCTAACAAGCACTTCAATGGCTTTAGGGTCAGAAATGGAGTCTGGGGAGCTTAATGGAGAGAGGTCTATCAATGGTATGCCTTCGGGTTCGATGATGGAGAGTTTAGGTCTGTGTTCAGGGTGTTGGATGAAAGCTGGATCAACTTCTCCCATGGCTGTTAATCTTGATCTTGGTGTAGGTCTGTAACAATCTAAGCTTGTAAAATACTAGATATGTTAAAAGAAATGTTGCTTTTATAATAATGTCAGTGACCTTTTATCTTGAACCTAGACATGAAACCTTTTGTCTTGAACCAGGACACGTTTTCATGGATTGTTGGCAAGAGATTACAAAGTGCTGCACGGTTTGTTTTGAAGAATCATGAGACTTGTGACGTTTGTGCTTACCTGGATTGTCCTTGATATAGAACAACATAACTGAGACTAATCAGAAATAAGTGAGATGGGATTGAGATTGTATTAGCTTTGTTGACTTGTTGTGGCCACTAATCATTTCCCTCTCAAAGGAGACAAAACAGGGGGATGTCATCGATAAATCAAAGTCATGATAACCCTTCCAACTCTTTCTATCAAGTATATTACGTCATGAAAGAGGTAAACACAAAATATATGACTAGTATGTGATCGATGCTAGATTGTTCACCCTAATAATTCAAATATGTTTCTGTACCTTTTCCAATGTGATTCATGCGACAATTATTAGATTAATTTGTTCTTAGATTTGTGTTAATCTGTTGCACACACCGTTCTCCATATTTCTAATGTATAGGTTAGCATGAAAATTTTCCATCACGTGGCTTGTTAAAAAGTGAACCATCGTTACTTGTAGTATACATGCTTGAATTGAATATTTCAGTTGTCCAAAACTTTAAGTTACGAGTTGGTGGGTGAGAGAGACTGATTAGTTTTGAAGATAGAAGCAAAAGTAAAAGAAGGTTTTATTAAAGAAAATTCCAAAGCCTGTGACCTGATTACATACCACAGAAATCACAATAAGCGAAAGAACTCTTATACTCTTATATACCAAGCCATATATGGCTGACATTTCAACCTATCATCTACTGTGGTAACCTGAAATGATGAATTTGGATATTCTCCGCATCAAGTTTCTTGAAATCACTGCGGTTTCTGGTAGCGAAAAACTTTCCCCAGTTGTATTCCCTGTATTTGGCCGGGTTCTCATCATTTAATAGCTCCTCCAAGGGCTTCACCATCACATTGTGAGCTGGGAAGAAGAAGAATGGAATCGAAAACCTTTCTTTCTCTGAATTCACCACTACTCTGTGCTCCACACTCTCGTATTTGTCATTGCTCCAAACCTGCACAGACACCATTCACAAAGTGAACTTATATATAGTCATAAATTCTTTCACAACTTTATTGTTGTTGCACAGAACCAGTAATTTGCAATATCAATCTCATATTTCTCACTCATGATTATGGATTATGGTTATTTTCTCTGCCAGATATCTTATTTCTAGTATGCTATGCTGTCCGATTATCAATTCCTCACACCACATATTAAAATGCAAATTCACCTACTCAATTGGCAGTGTAGCAACATAACATAATGGCAGTCTATTTCACAACATATCTAGTATGTTATGATTCCGACTATCTAACTGATAATACTCATTGGTCCAAATTTGAAAGTGAAGCAACACAACTTGTAAGTCTAGAAGAAAAGGTGCATTTCCATACTGGTATATCTGTGTAAATTATTGATCATGAGACATGATAGAGAAGTTTCATTTTATTGAAACTACAATATTCATGAATGGTACCTGAACCATGTCACCAACATTGATGATATAGGCATTTGGGGTGGGTGTAACCGGAATCCATTCTCCATCTGATTTCCGTCTAACTTGCAGTCCTCCAACATCATCTTGGGCAAGGACAGTTAAGGCACCGGCATCCTTGTGCCGGCCAACACCTAGAGCTAAGTGAGGAACAGGGCATGGAGGATAGTGATTGAATCTGATCAAGCTCGTTTGGTGATCTTTAAAGAAGTCATTGAACTTGTTTTCTGGCTGATCTAAACTCAAAGCAATTAGTCCTAACAACTTATAAGCTAGCTTCTCCACTGCTCTAGCATACTCCTGGCAAACCTCTCTGTTCAAGTAAAGGCAAAAGTTAGCAGCAACGAATATTAGCCAGCAAAATACAAGGTCCTATGTCTAAGTAAGATCAAGGAAACTTCATTCATTATCACAATTTTATTTTATGTGCATGGAAATAGAATAGAATTAATCAATAACATGTGATAGGATTCAAAGTTTCAAACCCCCCTGCATAATTTCGAAGCCAAACCAGTTTTGCTTGAATCCTAACATGTCGAAACTTGTAAATCTTCTAAAGCCTGGTCAAACTGAATATTCTGATGAATCAAGCATGAGCACAGAAGTTCTTGTAATGAATTTAGGAAAAGGAAAAATCAAAGAGGCAGAATGTTTTAGTCAATATTCTTTCTTTGCAGTTCAAGTTCTTTTCAATTCAACTAAACCAATCCAAAAAAATTGGCCAACTTCATTGAAACATTTCTATAGCAAAGTATTTCATCATATTATCAACTGGGATGAATTTAAAACTAGAAACCAAGTTAATCAAGAAACTCACCTGAACTCAGGAGGGTATTGAGGCCACTGATTAGTCAATATCCTCAACTCCTTATCATCAAGCTCATGTGATGCTGGGACCATAGTCATATCTTCCACCAAGAAATCAAACACTTCCTTCCAATCCCTAACATTCTTGGTGTGCTCACCATCATGGTACCCCAATGCATTCACCATGTCTCTCTTCACCTTCTTCTTTTCTTCAAGTGGTAACTCAAAGAATCTCTTACCAACCTCCTCCATTCTCTGAAACAATTCCAACGGCACCCCATGGTTTACAACCTGGAAAAATCCCCACTTTTGGCAAGCATGGCCTATTTCTGAGACTAGTTCTTTGGTATCACCATGACTGATGCTTAAAACTGAGAGGTCTATTACGGGGATCTCATCATCAACTGGGATGGTGGGTTTGAGCTTTGGCCTTTGATCAATGGCTTGGACAAAGGCTGGATCAACTTCTCCCATGGCTTAAGATTCAAGGACAGATTGTAGCTAGAATTCTGTGTTTGTTGAAACTTGAAAGTGGTTTTTCGTGGAAGAAAGTGGTGATGGTTTGGTGTATTATGTATCTTTTGGATTTTTCTGCGTATGATTTTGTCCTTGCATGATGAATATAGACGGGTTTTGAGGTTAGGAAACGTGATCGGATAAAGACATACGGTAGCAAAGCTACAAGTGCATATTTTGGAAGGTTAGCACTGCAAAATTGACAGGTATTCCAACATAGTGACATACATTATTAGTGAGGCAGGTTAGTCATACACAGTAATATTGACAGGTATTCAAATACTTGCCAACCAAAAAAAAAAACACAACAAAATTGTTGGCAACATGATATGGATGCACCGTGCATGAGCAACAAAGACTCATCAAGGACTTTTTGAACAATAATGTTGAAAATATCACAAACACTCATCTAGCGATTAAAATTAAAAATCTTCAATGTGTCCTTGTTATTTATAATTCATTGGAGAGAGCCCTACGGATGCATACCACAATTATTATGACCTTTACCTCATATAACATGCCACAATTTATGATCCGACGAAATGGTGATAAAAATTGAATCAAGTGTTGAATAAATCCTTAATTCAAGCAATATATGATCTCTAACCTTCCCCAATGTTCTAAATTGTAAAAGATGGCTAACATTTTACAATTCTAGAAAAGAATATTGAACTCATATTCAGTGGTACAACATAACAGTTCAAACAAATGAGAACTCAAAGCCACTTTCCAGATGCGTGGCGACTATTTACAAAGCTAATCAAAATATATAGCTTATGACAGGTCAAAGGAACAGGGTTTTTAAGCTGCAGGCATAGAGGTTGAAACCACCACATAAGACAAGTGGTGAAGCCCGTCCTGGATTTTGCTCAAAGCTATGGTCTGGTCGCCACGGAGATGTTCAGAGAAGGAATTTGCTTTTTCCTGCATTGATGTCTGTGGAAGCACTTCTTGGGATTCTGCAGCACCCTTTATGGCTGCTGCATATGCTTCAGCAACATCAGATATGCCTGAAAAGTTCCTTAAACTGTCAGTATTCTTCTAAGATACATATATTCAGGAATATTGGACAGTTATAACATGAAACATGAATAATGAATCAAATGACCCATGACTCGATAGGAAAACCGGTATGCTTTGAAACAACTATATAGATGTTATGACTAAAGAGTAATCAACTTGGTCATATAATAAGCTAGTTATAACAAATCTACAATAAAGACTAAAAGAAGTACAAGTGAACATGGCAGCAAATAGCCAGCAACTATACCCATTCAAGTCAAAAAGAGCAGGGCAGAAATAGGGTACAAAAAATTATCAAAGACATCATGATAAGAGTATTTTCCTCTTGACTATAACAGTAAACACTTATCATAGGCCTCATATTTCTAATATAGTAAAAAGTAAAGAATATGTCTATGACCCCAGAGAATAGACCACCCAGAAAACCAACCTGTAATGAAACTGCTGGACACCGCTTCCACATATCCTGTCATTGCTTGTGCTTTTGATCTGATTATCTTTGCTTTTTCAACAGAATCTTCAGGCCAGTCAATATTCCCCAAATCAGCATCCACGTCTTCAGCCTGAGCTTTGTTTGCATTAGATATGATGGCTTTACCAAGCATTAGCAGTTGAGACACCGCAGAACAGCAAAGTTCAGAGAGTCTCTGCAAAGACATAATTATGTCAAAACTACTAACCCCAAATCAACACAAGCAATGCCACTAGAATACAATATTACTATCATACATGAACCCCCTCCGAGTGAAGGCTCTCTAATCTGCCAGTAGTTCTTTGAATTATATCATTAACAGCTAGTCCTGCTAAGGCACTCGTGAACCTGAAAAATGTAAAGTACAGAAAATGCTAAGAGGGTTTGTAGAAAAGACCATGTACCATGAAACAGATAATGCATCTATATAAACTTAATAATCAGATAACGAGAAAATAATGAAAGTTCAAAAAGTAGTAACTAGAGCAGCAGTTCAAGAAACCATGCAACTAATTATAATCTTATAAATAAAAGTAGGAAATGGACAAGGTAAAATTACCCAGCAGCCATATCAGCAGCTTTGCTGACACTTGAATCATGTAAGCTCTTCATCTCATCACTATTTCCATCAGCTCCAGTCTCTTTCTTTTTGCCTTTGTCCGACTCTGCCCCACTTCCATCCAATTCAGAGTTCAGACTGAAAATCTGCTGAAACAGCTTAAGCTTTCCATCATAAACAGATTTCTGCTCTGGTGATAGTTTTCCTTTTCTCCGGTTAAATAGTAGTGCATAATGACTGGACAATGCCTCAAGTTCCTGAAAGTATTACAGTATAACTGCTTCAACAACATTATTCCTCAAGATAAACGAAATTTAACTCGGAGTTAAAAAGGGTAACCTCCAAGTGTTCTGGACCTCCATATATGTAGAAACATCGATCAAACCCCACTTCCTCATATAACTGATCCTCTTCACCTTCTTGATCAGAGTGCTTAGAATTCTTATCAACTTCAATACCAGTTTCAGTAATCAGAAGATCCAAGGTTTCCTTGCCTACTAGCTCAAGCGCTTGCATTCCCTTTGAGGTAAAAGCTTTTCCAGTCTGTAACATTAAACCAAAAAATAACCAATGATGCAATATTAGTTAATAAGCCAACGCAAGGAAACCTTTAAAAAGTTGACTAGACGACTAAAAGGGGAATGCAAACCTCTAACAATGATGGTGCAACAGAACCAGCACCATCTCGCTGAATAGATTCTGCTAGGTTCACAGCAGAATGCTCAAGCCTAGAAACATACAACAAAAAATTATTTGTTACACCCTTACAATACTGTCAATGGAACAATATATAACTTCAAATAACTCTGCATGCAAGCACCCGTCCTCAACTTATCAAACCATCTTCACTACATTCTACAATCCTATTACTAAATGAAACTTACTAAAAGGTAAAGGAACAGTCATATGAAATTTGTTTTTCATGTTCAGCGACCAAACCTTAAAAGTGTTTTTGTGTTTCATGTTCAGGAACAGTCATAATTGTCAAATAAACAGTATTTCACTCAAAGAAAAATATATAATTATAACTGTTCAATTGATTCTAACCAAATTCCAGAAAACAATTTGTCTTTCTAATTTGGTATTCCCACTTTTAAAAAAAAATATCATCAATTCCATAATCTAACTTAAATCCCCGAGTCCCATCGTTCATTTAGACTTTCTTAGTTAATTTCCACAAGAACAAGAGAAAATATCTGGCTACTAAGCATCTGTTCATTACTAAATTAAAATGACGCACAACCCTAACCGAACTCCTGTTCTCCTCTATCATATTGGCAGATATACTAATACATTCAAGTGCAGTGGACATACTTGTGAACTAAATCGGTACCCCCTCTAAAAGCGCTTCCTAAAGCCTGCCATGCTCCTGAAGCAAAGTTCTCCACAGAACTATCAAGTACCTTCAGATGCTGCAAATATGAAAAAGTTTATAGCAACAGCACACTTAGTGAGCGAACAAACAAACCATTCTCCAGTCATACAAAAAGTGCAATATAAATTTCCTAAATCATGTGAACGAAAAACAGCAAATGCTGGATTATTAAAAGAAAATAACTTTGCACATGATTGATTCATTCAGCATAACATAAGCAATAAACAAAAAGGAACATAACGAACTCAATAGAAGAAACTTCTCCTAACATTGCAAATTAAGATAATTACAGCAATATTAGAAAATAAAAATCAACCCCTTATGATTTGATTTATGACTTGCCTGGCTGAGAAACGAATCCTCACTAGCTTTCTCCAATTTCTCTAGAGCAGCCTTTCGTTGCTTCTCGAGCTCATCTTGGCTTTCCTTTTCAGTATCCCCTTCCTCCTCCTCCTTGGAAGACTCTTCAGAGTCTTCGGCAGGGGTTTGCATGTCGGCAATGCTCTTTGCTGCTGTCTGAGCAGCCGCCGCAGCCTGAATTACACAAAGCCACCACTCAACACAATTACACGAAACAAACCGAAAAATGCAGCAACCCTAACCCCTTCAATTTGGATTGAAGAAACAAATCTTTTCTTCATTTTCTAAATAAAAGACTAGTTTAACACTTGAACTGCCACAATGGCAGAAAACACCAATCTAAAAGTGACGAATTTACCAAATCCACAATAGCATAAACCCTAATTAAGTCAAATTGGGATAGAAACTGGAATGCAGTTAGTGAAAACCTAGAGAAGCTTACGTTGCGAGAGATCTCTTCAGCTGCCTTCTGGAGATCTGTGAAAACGGAGGAGAATCCCCAGCCTCCTCCCCATCCTCCTCCACTTTTCGCTGCCGCTGCTTCTGCTTCTGCTACTGCCTTTTCTTCTGCTTTTGGTTCTTGTTGTTGCAAAGGAGGATTCTCGTCCTTAAGTTGCTGCTTCTCTTCCTCCATTTCTGATTGTACCCAAGCCCAATCAGTCTGAGATCTTAAGCACTTTTGGGAAAATGGAGTATTGCGAATTCGATTTTGGAATGAGAACCGTTTGGGAGTTCAAATGTGTGAAGGTTGTTGAAATGGACCAGACCTTTTCTACTTGGGCATCTGCTTCCACCCGACGTGCTTTCGAAGGCAACGGAACGAGGCGACGTCGTTTTCCTATTCCCCTCATACGACAGTGGTTAGTCATGTGTCACATGTCGCTCCTTTTGGAACCAAAAATCCACTGCACCACACCGACGTTTGTGCTCCTCAGATTTTTCTTTTGAAATAATTAGCCATGAATTCAGAAGTTAGTATACCAATTGTGGTTTTAGACGGATTTATTAGTTTGATCGTTCGAGTAATATGACACCCGAAGAGTTAAGGTTATTTTTTTGTTCTTTTGCATTTTTGCTTTCAGTTTTTTAGTATAGGTACGTGGAATAAGTGAGCAGGTAGTTCTTCAATGAATCTTACAAGTTAGGGTATTTTTCCTAAGGATTAAATACTTGTTACTCCTCAAACTTTTCCCTGAAAAACAGTTTAGTCCCTCGCGTTTCAAATTAAACTGGATAGTCTTTATTCTCTTTAATTCTCACACAACAGGTCCAAAACAGGTCTAAAATGACTATTATACCCCTGAGATCCTTTTTTTTTCTATTTTTTTTTTCTCTTTTTTAAATTTCTCTCTCTTTTTTTTTCCTTTTTTTTTTCTGGTTCTCTCTTTCTCCCTCTCTCTCTCCCTCTCCAAGTTCGTATATGACCTCGAGTTTATCCACTCGATCCACCTCCGTCGTCGTCCCCACTAAGATCAGCCACCTCTCCTCCTCCTCATCCTCCACCACTCCCACCAATAAGCCCCGCCAGAATTGCAGTTTCCCAACCGAAAACGGAGCTGTGACGCCACGCCATCGGCCGCCGGAGGTCGACCTGGAGCTTCTGTGACGAGTCCTACACCTCACTCAAGGACCTCCTCCCCTCCTCCTCCTCCTCCTCCTTCGTGGCGGTCCAGTCCCCGATGCCCAACTTAACCACCAACTCCGGCTACAAGATCTCCATTTGTAGCCGCCTCGTCAAGCAAGTCGCCTGGGCCTATCTCCAGTCCGTGTCCTCCACTTGCGGCCCACACTTGCTCCGTCGCCGGAGCATTGCCACGGTTTTGAGCCATGGTTGATCGAGAATAGGGTAGGTGGATTCCAAATACGCCCTCTCTCTCCTCGAGTTTTCTCTCTCTGCTGTGTCTTTCCTTGATATGAATTCGATGAACCCATGGAAATTTTTTGGGTCTGAGACAGATGTGAAAGGAGTGAGGGAGTACGAGTGGTGAAGTGTAATCGGGCAAGAGAAGAGTTGCAGCGATTGTATTGTTGCAGGTGATGGGTCTCCACGAAGAAGAAGGTTTGGGTTCCCAGAGAAAATTCTGGGTACCTGCATGTTGGCGTGTGGACCATTTTCCGGTGTCGCTGGATGATGCGGAGGCAGGACCAGACTCGTCGGAGGCCGGTGAGTACAGTAGTGGTGGAGGTGAGCTGCATGGTAGTGTGAGAGACCAGTCATGGAGGAGAGAGAAAATCTCAATTCCACTTTCTCTCTCCTCAAAATTTTCTGTCAAATTGAAACCCAACAACTTAATTGCTTGATTTTCATGTGAAGGAGATAAAATCAAGAAGGAGACATGAAGAAGATGAGTTGCAGGAGTAGTCGGAGCATTTGTGGGTCTTGTCATGAAGGCCATGGCAGAGGATCCTGAATCCCAAAGAGAGATAGAGAGGAGAGAGAGAGAGAGAGAGAGAGAGAGAGAGAGAGAGAGAGAGAGAGAGAGAGAGAGAGAGAGAGAGAGAGAGAGAGAGAGAGAGAGAGAACCAGAAAAAAAAAAGAAAAAAAAAGAGAGAGAAATTTAAAAAAGAGAAAAAAAAAATTAAAAAAAGGATCTCAGGGGTATAATAGTCATTTTAGACCTGTTTTGGACCGTTGTGTGAGAATTAAAGAGAATAAGGACTATCCAGTTTAATTTGAAAGGCGATGGACTAAACTGTTTTTCAGGGAAAAGTTTGAGGAGTAACAAGTATTTAATCCTTTTCCTAATTATGCCGAAAATACATAGCAGTTATGTTGCTTCAGAAGCTTCGGCCCTAGTGATTGTAATTTTCTGACAGTGACCCCGTGAAGTCGTGAGTATATATTTATATTCATTCCCCTCACTCATTCAACTATTAGATCTAAATAATGCATTCAACTATTGAATTAGCATGTGAGGAAGATAACATGAATTTGAATCAATTTATAAACAAAAGCTTCAATACAAGCAAGTTTGGCAAGGGCTTTCAACCCTAGCCCCAACTAGTTCACTACTCACTCAGGGCCAGACATACAAACTTCAACATTCTACTAAACATCAAATACATAAAGAGATAGAGAATAAAGAGTGATTATGGATGATGCCGGAAGAGGTCGTGGAGATGGATCTCCAAGATCATGATGTGATGGTAGTCACCTCCTTCTCCTTGCTCGAAGATCTTGAAATCAGTGAGAATGGTGAATTTAGTCTCTAAGGTGAGTTGTGATGTTGAGTAGTGGTGGAAGTGGTGGTTGTAGTGGTGAAAATGGCGGTTGTAATGGTGGAAAATGGTGGTGTATTTGGGTCTTGGCTAAGATGAAGATGATGGAATGGAGTCAAGAATGATGAAGAAAAGGCCTTGTCTTCTTTTCATTTATGTCCCCTTGGTCCCAATATGTGCAAGAGATGCCCTTTACACACTTGTCTCCCAAAGGTCCTAAGATGTTCAACATGACAAAAGGCAAGATGTAGGGAGATGTTTGAATTTCAAGTGCTGGGGGATTCTCATAACCATGGTCCTGCTTGACAAGAAAAAGGCCCTCCATGAGTGGCGACTCACCGGAAAAGTTTGCGGGAAAAGTCCACGGAAACTTCGATTTGCAATTTTCTTCCAATTTCCGTGTCTTCTTCGCTTACCTTCAAATCTCCGCATTTCAAGCCCCATTTGATCATTTTCTTCTGAATGCATTGTTTCCTACAAATACAAGGAAATGGACTAAAGAGGTAAGATAGCACGGAAGATAGATCAATTTATATAGTTTTAGGGCAAAAATGTATAAGTAATTTGTGACATTAACTCTACTTTATCCTTTATCAGCTAAAAGATACAGCTGTTATTCTTTATTTATTGCTTGGGCTTAATAGCCAATTTGCTACGTTAAGTTTTCTCTAAATATTTTGGGGGCATAATAGTCAATTTGCTACCCTAAGTTTTATCATAGTGTCACTTTGCTATTCTAGATTTTATTTATGCAAAAGTTTTCGCAATTAGCTAATTTGCTACCCCTTAGTTTTGTTCAGCCAATTTGCTACCATATATATGTTTTTAAAATTAGTCAATTTATTACCCTTCCATCAAAGTAATTTGTCTTAACTCGTTCATTCCTTTGTCCAAATATTGGTTAATTTTGAAAATATAGGATAACAAATTGAAAATTTGAAAATAGAGGAAAGTAAATTGGCTAAGTTTGAAAGCTTGAGCATCTTTAGCAATGCAAGCTATTATTGAGTCAAATTTTATCAAAAGTAGCTAAAAAGCTATTTTAGCCGGCCACTTTTAAAATACGTCTGTATCAGTTCTCTCTATTTTAGTTCGTTTTGAATTTATATTATTTTTTTAATAAGAAAAAAAATAGTTTAAATATATTTATAAATTACATAAAATAACTTAAAATAAATATTTTAAATTAAGAAAAATAATAGACATCCTCATCTCGCTCTCTAGCGAGATAGATATAAGTTACAAGAGAGTCACTTAGGAGCCTGGTACGAGCGCAAAACTTGATAAAAGGCTAAATACGCTCTCCAAAATAGCTAAGAAGCCAAGACAGCAAATTGACTCATTTTAAAAACTTAACGTAGCAAATTAGTTGAAATAAAACCTAGGGTAACAAATTAGCTAAAATAAAACCAATGAACAAATTGACACCAAAGTGAAACATAAGGTAGCAAATTGGCCATTATGCCTCTTAGTTGTACATGTAAGTTAAGTTCTCTTCCTTGTAAAAACTTACAAGGATTAAATACTGTTTAGTCCCTGAACTTTTGCCCAAAAAACACTTCAGTCCCTGGCCTTCTAATTTCACACGTTTAGTCCTTGTACTCTCAAATTTTGGACCAATAGGTCCCTTCCGTTACTCTCTGTCCAAAACCACCGTTAAATTGCTGACGTGACAATCATTCCGCTCCAAAAGGTCTATTATACCCTCATTTCAATTTTTTTTCTTTTTAATTTCTTTTTTTTTCTTTTATGTTTATCTTTCTTTGTTTTCTTGGTGCCCGACCCACAACCACAATGACGTGGTTTTCCGCCTCCGAGCCCTTTGACGAAACCCTTGGCCATTCTCCGACGTCGTCCTCAGCTCTCTTCCTTCCGCCGACTCTGACAGATCGCTTTCTTTCCCTTCCAACTCGCTCCGGTTCTTGCCGCTGCACGAGAGAACTTCACCTTCAACTTCTTCCATCAAATAGCTGCCATCAGAGTGGGTATAAAATGGTGGAGATCGAATCAAACTCGTCTCCACCGCCCTTTAACCCAGTTCCTTCAAATCTTCCAAACCCCACACCCTAACTGCCGAAGTTGCCATGGTTGCTTGGCCGGAGTAATGGAAGAACTGTCGGTTGTGGCGGCGGCCTTGACGGATAAGCCGTGGTTTCGGAGGGGGGCAAACTCGTAGGCGGAGTCAGAAGGATTAAGTCTTGGTCGTGATCTTGAATTGTTGAATGTGGAGAAACGAATTGGATAGGAAAAGGAGCGAAGGGATTTAGATCTTGATTGAATTCGAGGAGAAGAGAATTGAAGTTAACTGAAGAGAAGTGAATTGTTGACCATCGCTCCACTCTTCGACTCCTTCTCTCTCTCTATCTGTTCAAATGCAAATTTGAACTAAAATTGGGAGTGCGTTTTGCTCAGATTTTGGTGACTTAGATTGGTTATGGTATTGGTCTTAGGAAGTGATTTTCTGAGCAAGAGGATGAGTTGCAATTTTCAGCTTCAAATCGTGTCTTACTGCTTCCTATTTCTTGGAGCTAGAATGATGTCTGTACTGGAAATTTGAGAGTTCATTCTTTTAGTTAATGTTCTTATTACAGTGTTTAAGCTTTTAGTGATTGCAAGTGTGATTCTGTTCTGGTTTTGATGCTCTAAAATGTTTCTGGTATGATTTGCAGCTTGAGGCCGGGTTGAGGATCGAGGCGGGTCTGAGGTCTGATCTGGTGAATGAAGGATTGGTGCGGAACAGAAGACCTGGCCGGAGTTGAAGTGCTGATGCCGGTGAAGTAGTCCTTGACCAGAAATTTCGTGGAGCAGGAAGAAGAAGAGATACAAAAATAAAAAATAAAATAAAACAAAAGAAAAAGCAAAAAGCAAAAAAAAATAATAATAATAAATTAAAAAAAAAAAAAAAGTAAGTGAGGGCATCATTGACATTTTAGTGCGGAATGATTGCCACGTCAAGAATTTAACGGAGGTTTTGGACGGAGAGTAACGGAAGGGACCTATTGGTTCAAAATTTGAGTGTACAAGGACTAAACGTGTGAAATTAGAAGGCCAGGGACTAAAGTGTTTTTTGGGCAAAAATTCAGGGACTAAACAGTATTTAATCCAACTTACAAATAGATTACTTTCCAGTTTTAACCATATGTTCTTTCTCGAAGAGGTTGTAGTCTCTTTGTGAAATTTTAGACTTCATATTTTTGTAGTTTTCTAGAATCTTCGTTGAGAATTTTACGTCACTTTCATTAATAATTGATGGGTATATACGCATTTTTGAGCAACTGAGTAATTGGGTATTTAATTGGAATTTTTTCCTTCCTCAGTCTCTACATATTCCTTCCTCCTTCCCCTAACTCTTCAGCTCCAGTGGTGGCAGATTATTTTGTAAATCCTTTTATGTTTAGTTTCTCTCTCTTTTCATCAACTAATGGATTCCCTCCAATCTTCGAACCCAGATTTCTCATCCCATTTTTTCCCTTAGTTGTTAACTCTCTTTGTCATCTTTCATTCCTCATCTATTCAATCATGTCCCCTCTCTTTGTTTTTTTTTTTTTTCATTTATTTTTTTATTCCCATTTCTACCCACTCCACTCTACCTTAGTCATTCCTAATACCAGTGTGATTTGAACTCGTGACCAGGCTCCACGGTATTAGTTAAGCCAGCTAACCAATATGCCACGACTCACTATAGAGAATTGTGTTGATTATTCTCATTCTCTTTATTGAATAGAAGTTATTTACCATTAGACCAAATGATAGTTGACAATGTCCCTTCTCTTTGTACTTTCTTTCATTTTTTAGTGTCTTCTATGTTTCTCCTAAAAATTTTAAACCCTAAAGTATTCCTGTGGATCTTCCGAGCAACCAACATTAATTTAGGTGATTAATCGCTATGGGCACTTCATCAATTTCATTGTTAACTCTCTCGATATCTACTTATTCTATTTATTTCGTAATACTGCAATTATTAGTTATTACCAAACATGAGAACAAAATCATTTCTTATTGCTTCTACAATTTGTAGACCAAACAAAGCCTCAAAGCAAATTTAATAGTAGGGAAGTGTTGATACCCGAAAATGTAAACCTATTTTTCATGAAAATTTTTAAGGTTGAATATTGGGCCTAGACTCGATCTAAGGCCCATTATCTCAATATTGGGTCAATGAGTGAAGCCCAAAGTAGTAAGCGTAATTATACACCTACTACGCCATCTTTCTCATGCCTAGTAAGCCGGGCTTGTCGCAAAGTTTGTATTTAGAGCCTAAGGGAGGCAAGCCATGTCATGTCTAATAATAAGCAAGGGACATCACAAAGGCCAAGCCCCTCTTAGGACAAAGTCACACAAAGCCCATTTGAGAGTCAGGTCAAGCTAGTCACGCTCAAACATGCCCAAGCTCACATGGACATTGTTCCATGACCAAGCACACTCTCTTTCATGGACACACTGTCTCTCATTGTTACGTCCCGAACCTTAGTTTACTGATTTACCGGTCATTTGGACGGTAAACAACAATTACATTCACCTTTTACTCTGTTTCGATACTTTTAGTGGCTTGAAAAGTTGACTTTTTGTTCGAGGCAGGTTTTGAAAAAAATTTCTTTACGAAAGTTGTAGAGCACGTTAAATTGAGTCCGTGGACATATGGAACGCTTAAATCAAAGTTCGTATGCGAAGGTTATGGCCAAAATACTAAAGTTACTGTTCAAGATAATTTTTCTATAAAAATGGCGAGTTACTGTGGTAAGTTTCCATTTCGGAAACTTAACTTACCCGAGCTTCTCTCTCTCCTCCCTCTTTCTCTCTCCCCAACCTAGTCACCTTCTTCCGGCCATATCTCCTCCGTCCGGCGATGGATTTTAACGCCACAGGTACCGTTCGAAAGCTCTCTTCCTCCTCTTCAATTCTATGATGGGTTTGGTGACCTGGATTGGACTGTATAATGCTCAGCAAGGAGCACTACAGCGCCGTTTCTTCAGATTCTCTGTTTTTCCGGCGTTTCTCCGATGTTCGGTCACCTAAAGGCATGCCACCGGTCTTGTTTGAACCCTCTCCTCCTTCCGCTCAAGCCTATGGTGGTGAGTCACTTCAATTTGGCCTGAAAATAGGGGATCGAAGCAAAATAGTTCACTGTAGCAAATTGGGGTTTTCCGGCGATTTCTTCCAATTCCGACCACCATCAGCGACGAAATCGGTCTCATTAGGAGCGCCTTGGGACGCACTTGAATCCCTCCAAGTCTCTTGAAGCAAATCGAAACGTGGAGGACGAATTGAAGCCTTGAATTTTTGCACTGTTCACGTCCACCCTTTGCTGTCAAACGTGATTTCCGACCAACCAAGGTATTTCTATACTTTGTCGTAGTTGGGAAAGATGTTAGACTTGATGAGAGGAAGATTTTGGCATAGGTATTATCCGCCGGTTTGGGGTCTACCGCCCACGCGCCGCCACTACTATTGGTGGCGTGTGAAGGCGCGTAGGGCCGGTTCTGGTTTACTGTTTTTGGCTAGATAAATTAATTGTGAGTTGTAGAACTTGTAGATATGATTCTGGTGGAAATTGGAGGAAGTTTGATATCGATTGGGAATTTACAACGTTTTGGAGTTTTGAATGTTTATTTCCAGAAATCCAACTGTTGGATTTCCCTCGTTTTTATTCTAGAATGCTAGAATTGATGAATCGACGTTGTTGGTGAAGTTTGGAACTTGTAGATTTTGGAGGGTCAAAGATAACGAGTTTACGGTTTCATTTTAGAATCATATCTAATTTGATTTGCAAATAGATGTTTACGAAATAAAATTGTGTACAGGGCGACGTGCCGAGCTACTGCTCGACGAAGAAACCCGTATGCGTGGTCACCTAAATCATACTGTGAGTGGACATTTGCTTTTAAGTTAATTGTGCATGCAGTATTTTTATTATTTTCTGACTAATATTATGAGTTTATTATATTCGAGATCTTGTGATTTATCGAGATTTTTTTATTTATGTTTTCGACAAGTATTTATGATTTATCGGCAAGAAGTATATTTTGGGTTATGGTGGATTTACGAAGTTTTGCTGATATTTGATTTTGTTGATTTATTGTTGATTTCTATCGAGATTTTGAGTACTGAGTCATTGAGAAGAAAATGGAGATTTAAATAGTACGAGTATGATATTGAAGTATTTAAGCAAGATCGATTTCTCGAGAGTTCACGAATTATGCTTTCGACGATTATTATTGAATTACCGAGTTAATATTTAGTTTCTTTTCCGAAAGCATTTATTAATGAGAAATTTATGAGTTAGATTTCAGAGTATTTAATTAATGAGGTAAATATGTCAACGCATGCATGTATTACCTGGTCGGCAGTCCCCTCCTAGTAATAGTCTGGTCAGCAAAACCCTCCAAAATATTCCGGTCGGTAGTCCCCTCCAGATTGCATGAGGTAGTTAGTCGACAATACCCTCAAGCCATCACCTCCTCGTCCGGTGGGTAGTCCTCTCTGATGCGTCCCTGGTTGGCAGTCCCCTCCAGGTGGTATGAGATGACTAGTCGGCAGTTCCCTCTAGTCATCGCTTATTTTTGAGATACGAGTATTTTAACGAGATTTATGAGAGCATGAGATTTCAGATATTTCTGAATGATTTTGAAGTACTTGATATGAGATTTTAAAGAGATTTCGATACGGTTTTCGAGAGTTTTACATTACGTGTTTGAGATTTCAGTAAAGAGAAGGATTAAGAATATTTTCATGACTTTACTGCATGCGGGGTTTTTAAGAGGATAAATTGGGGAAGCATTAGGCTGTACTTATTTATTTTGAAATTACTTATTTTTCGTCCACTCACTAACGGTTTTTAAATGCTTTTCCCCTGGGCCTTTCGGTTTCAAATGCCCAATTTGCAGGCTAGATTAGTTGAGGTTGGGTGTAGATGGTGTTGAGGCATAGCTGTCACTGCTTCCGCATTGTAGAATGTATCGATCCTTTACCTTTCTATTTCATCTTCCTGTATACTTTGTGCATTAGATTTCTCTGATAACTCGTGTGATTAATATTCTTAAGTTGAGAATTATTTTGTGAAATGGGAGATGTTGTGATTTGGGGAGCAAGGTGGCTTCAGAAGAATAAGGACGGATTGTTTAGAAGTGTAATTGCATTTCTACAGGTTTTGGGTAGTCCATTTTTAAGGGAAGTTCCGCCAAATTTTTGGTAGAATTTCTTCTAAAGTGGGCCCCGCAGGGCCACTTCAGATTTCAGGGTGAAATCCGAGGCAGAGCAAGTCCTGTCACTCATGAATATCCCTTGGCAACCACATGCTAGCGCAGGTCCAGCACTTGCTAACACATGCCAGGCAAAGTTGCACATGATAATTCTCAATGACATGCCTCGACTCCCCTCTTATAACAGGCCACGCGATTGACTAGCATCGTGGACCTAAGCCACTAGACCAAAATGGGGCTTATTAGTGAGTTGTGGTGTGGAATGAAAATAATTTTGCAAGGCCCATGGAGGCTAAATGTCAAGTGTTCGTGGTGTCTTGGGAGTTGAGGACCAAACTTGAATTTGCGTTTCCCACGCATAGGCTAGTAACTGATACCTCATCTCATCACCCCATTGGCTTATAGAGCATCTTTCATCACAACCCACCTCAAGCCAAAACATATGCTTCCACAATTTTCACATTATAAGCTCAAGGCAAACCCAAGACCAAGATTTATTCTAAACCCTTAAACATGAATAGCTTGATAAGAAATCGAGATTATTGGTCCCAAGAGAATCATGACAAACGGTAAAAGAAGTCTTGAATCACTGCCTAGTCTTTACACCCTTTCAACTTAGTGCTTAAGAGATAGCAGTGAGAAAGATAAGTCTTGCCTTTGCTAAAATAGGGAGTCACGGACCATTTTGGAACCCTCAAGCTTTTACCTAGAGCTCTATATAAAGAGAACAATATTGGGCAAGAAAGGACATCACAACACGTATATGCAAACCATCACCACTCCCTTCATGCACAACCAGTTCTAAGCTTACCAAACTTTACTCATTTTTTCCCAAATAGTCACCCCTTACTACCAATTCATAACCCTTTATCCACACCAGTGTTCTACAAAATGGTATGGTCGCCAGCCTAGGCGCTAGGCGTCCACTGATTTCTCTGATTAAGGGTTAGGAGACGGGGAAAATCGTTTAAGAGTTGGACCGGTGCCCAGGCGATCTAGGCGGGTGTCTGGACGGTTTGGGTGTGCTGGGCACTGGGGAGATTGACGCAAATCAAACCCACATCTCTCTTCCACCGCCCCTTTCTCTCTCTTCAAAGGCTCTACGACCACACATCAGTCCTTCTCTCTCCTCGACTCACTGGGATTCAGGACCGGGTTGGGTTGGGAGGTGGAGATCGTGGTGAGGAATGTTTGGGATAGATGAGTGGTAGTCAGAGGGAGTGGTGGTCTTTGACAATAACGAGAATGGGAGAGAAGCAGATAAGAGAGAAATGAGACATGGGAGAGTGAGTACCTTGATTGTGATGATGATGATTTGATGTTGTTGCTACTGCAACAAAGATGTTTGGAGATGTCTCTCTTCTGTGCAATTAACAGATGAGATAAGATCATTTTCAAAAAAATAAATAAATAAATTGTGATAAGATATTAGATGTATTGGGCTAATCTCTGGGCTTTAACAATGTAGTTGGGTCTGAAAAGGTAATTGACTCTAACAGGTCATTGACTATAACATTTTTTTACTCTATTTTGATTATTTTGACTATTCTCAATTAATTGTAGACTTCAATTCTTTAATTATTTTTATTTATACAATTATATGTTATTAATTAATATAAAAATTAAAAAAAAAAATCCAGATCACCGCCCGACTAGTGCCCAGTGTTTTTTAGAACCTTGGTCCACACTAAACCCTTTTATGATGAGCATGCATCCTGTTACACTTGCAAAATCCTAGCTCCCACACCAAGCACACTATTAAGCCTTTTTCTTTTTCGATACCGCATGTTTGGAGCCTCACCATCACAACAAGATCTATCCTAGGAAGACTTTCGGCCTAGTCTTGTAACTCAAGGAGAAGATTTTATCATCAAGCCCAATAACGACAAACTTCTAGGTCCTCAATCTCTACCCCAACAAGAAGAAAACAAAAACATGATACCAAAATTTAAGGCTAGGCGCGGGCCAGGACTTACAAAATTTTGGTGAGCCTGAGCATGACCAAATTATTTGGGTCGGGCCCATTGTTTATTTATGAAATCTAAGGACCGAATAAAGCCCAACATAAATTTTTCGACCTGATTTTCTAGGTTTAACTTGGGCCCAAACAAGCCTATAGAAAAATAGGGGAAAAAAAAAAACTGAAGTTCTTCGCTGAGAATGGTCATGTCTTCCTTGGCCAAAGAGGCCCGAGAGTGCTTTGAGATTGGTGAGGGCTTAATAGAAGAGAGTGAAGAGGAGGAGAGACGCAAACGCTTGGTGGAATGAGTGGTGTGACCAGACGAAGATGAAGGGGCAGCTAAGAAGGCCTTCGCTAAAAGAGGAAAGACGCAAGCGAAGAGGTCTGTTTCTGATCTGATTATCTCTTGCATTACAACAATTCAAGCCCTATAATCAATATAGATCCAATTCACCTGCAATTAACCAAAATCCTCAATCTGAAACCCTAGAGTCTTTCACTCTTATCAATTTCAAAGCCTAGAAACCCGCAATTGAACACAAACCTTTAAAGCTTAGGATATGAAATTGAATAGATTGTACAACGTGTGCTAGGGTTGCAGTGAATCAATTTAGTAACGGGGACCTGAACACTAACATTATGTAAAGCAGTACAACTGGGTTGGCGAAGATGAACTGATGAAGACTTAAAAAGAGAAGTGCAAGAGGATGAAGAATTAAAGAAAAAGAGAAGAGTTTTCCTCTTTCTGAAGAAAAAAGAGACAAGTGCCTCCCCTGCGCTCGTCTCTTTTTTCTTCAGAAAGAGGAAAACTCTTCTCTTTTTCTTTAATTCTTCATCCTCTTGCACTTCTCTTTTTAAGTCTTCATCAGTTCATCTTTGCCAACCCAGTTGTATTGCTTTACATAATGTTAGTGTTCAGGTCCCCGTTTTGGGCCCACTGTTTGGGTCTGGCCCAAGTTGTTTTATTTTTATTTTTTACAATTTTTATTTTGTTATGTTGTCTAGGTTTGATGCGTTTTATGGGCCCAATAAAATCCTACATATATTGTGTAGGCCTAATCGGGCTTTGTGCCTGGGTATGCACTCTAAGTGCCTTATCTGCTCTAGGTCGGCGGCAACTTATTTGTTTCGTCAAATGGGCGCTGCCGCCTAGTGGCAGAGTGAGACTAAGTGTAGTCGGATTTACTTTTCAGCGGCAACATAGGAGGAAAGCTGTGCTAAAGCAGGTAATTATGTTATGTTGTATACGGGGTACATATCGAGTTATCTTTCTGCTATGTTAAAGCAAATGGAGTAGCTATTGCACTCTTTGATAGTTGGTGCTTGTTAGAATACAAGTCTCCTGTAGAGATTTCTGATATTATTTCGGAAAAAGTTTCTAGATGCTTATGGTAATCAGGGGTTAGGCTCAATGTCCCCCCCCCCTTGTATCCGACAATTTCATTAATCAAGGCTTGAGGGCAGCCGCACCAGCCCTTTATTCAAAAAAAAAAAAAAAAAAGACGAGTGGAGGAAAAAAAAAAATGGAGACGCATGGAGAAAAATAGAAAGACTGAAGATGTGTGGAGGGGCAAAAAAAAATAAAACTTATTAATTCAGCTGGGCCCATTGGGGTTTTTAAATTTTAAAATCACCGACTGAGATCGAACCGAGTCTGAGCTGATTTGAACTGACTTGTTCAGGTTTAATAATTTCTTTTAAAATCCAAACCGGAACAGCGGCCGATTTAGTTTGATTCGGGCTTATTTTTTGCATTTTTTTGCCCACTCCTACCAAAATCCTCTTAAGGCCCACAAACCTAAGAGAAATATAGGCCATTTGGAAGTGAATAATGCAATAACTAGGAATTGTTTGACCAAAATAAAAGAAAAAAACAATAGGTAATTGCCAAACTTAGCAATTCTCGCCCTTTTTCAAAATAAGAAAACAAGCATAATTCTCAACTAAGTAGACTACTAATCACATGAAATCTTATGATTCAAAAAGAAAAAAAAAAAAAAAAAAGAAGGGAAAATATCATCATGGTTATTGAGTTATGACTCGTTCGATACTTAACTCACTATATCTTCAAAAATATCACTTAACTCACTTACTTTTAAATCCATCTTTCACTTAACTCACTGTCGTTTAATCTACCGTTGGAAACCGTTAAAGTTAAGGGTATATTTGTCAAAAAAAAAAGACAGATATTCTTTTCTTCCAAATTAAATTTTAATTTTTTTAAAAAAATTATTTTTTATTAGAAAGTTTCAAAAAGGGAGCTTCTATTCATACCTCCAAGATTGGTATTTGAACCTCTCTCTTTTTCCAAGTAATAGTTGACTTTGTCAACTTATATCAAATTACAAATAGGGACACAAAAGATGGGAGAAAAAATAATAATAATAATAAGTCTTCAACTTGGAGAAAACTTTCTCCTCCAACATAAACCCTAAAATCATTAGCAACAGTTATTCTTTATCTCTCAAACGTCAATCTTGGTGGTGAGATTCTACTCCCCGAGTCAGAGGTGAGACAAAATCTATCAAGCTTAATACCTAGTTAGAAATTTATACCTAGTTTTAGCATCTTTTCTGTCAGTTTTCTACGTAGAAATTTATACTTAGTTATCTAGTAGAAATTTGAATATTTATGTTTGATTTTTGAAAAATCATATGATGATTATGCACATTCATATGTTCTACAGTACCTAGCTTGTAAGACCTCGGAAATTTGTTATTAATTCCTAAATATTTCCTGGGATTAATAAAGTGTTCGTTTGTACGATTTCGTAGTTCGAGGTTGGAGTGGAATTATTTTCGGACGAATAATTATTCGAAGTGCACGTTTTAGGGGGTTACGAAGTTTGACTTTTTATACGTTTAGATTTTGTGAGAACTTCCTTCACAAAAGTTGTAGAGCGCGTTGATACGAGTTCGTGGACATGTGGAACGCGAAAATCAGAGTTCGTATGAAGAAGTTATGACTTTTGGAAAAAGTTTCCATTTTGGTTAAATAAGAAAAAAGTCAGAAAAATCAGAAGTTTCCGAAAAGGGAAACTTTTTCTCTCTCTTCGGTCCCGACCCCGGTTCGCCCCCTCACCTTCGCCGGCGTCGTTCTTCCTCCTCCGGCCACCTTTTGCTTCTATTCCAAAGGGAATCCTGCTCTCCTCAGTCCCCTCTTGAGTTCTGTGGAAGAATTGGAGCATGAAACGAGCTTTGGAGGGCGGTGCAAATTAAGCAGGGAAGTTTGGCGGCGGTGATGCTTTGAACCCAGATCGCAGATCACGTTTCCGGCCACCATAGCCGGTGATTCTTGAGGGCTTTTGCAGCCCATAGGACGTTGATGCTTCCCTCCAACCGGATTGCAACGATTCAAAGTGTGGAGGTCGAATTTTGAAGATTGTGATTCTAGGGTTCATCGGTTTTCAAAACTTGCGAGGTAAATTTCGGCCAAATGGCTTTGATTCTGACTTTGTGCTAGTTATGAATGTTTCAATTGGAGTTGAGATGAAGAACTTTGATGTTGGAAGTTTTGTCAAATTTTGACTTTGGTTTGGTGGCGGTGCCGCCACTGTGGTGGTGGTTTCTGGCGGCCTCCGGCCACCTCTGGGGCAGTTTCTGCTCCTCAGTGCGATCTACTCGTCGATACGAGCATTTCAATATATAGTTTGTAATTTTTGGAAATCGTATGAGCATGTTATGAATTTTCCAAGTTTTAGGGTTTTCGGTTCGATCAACGTTCGATCCGTGAGGATTCGGCTGTCCGATCGACTTGTAGTTTTGATATAGTGATCGTAGAAGTGTTCCGAAGACGTTGGATGGTCTCGGATGAGGATCCGACTGTTGGATCGTCGTGTAATTGTGTTTAGTGAATTGTGTGATTTGTGTTGTATTGAGTGTGACCTTGATGTGATTTGGTGATTGACAGAATTGTGTGAGCGGAGTTTGGATGATTTTGTGCTTGTCTTGGTATTTGTGTGAAGACGCAGCTGGAGTTAGAGGTGAGTAAATCTCACGTGGTTCATTTATGAACGGATTTATTTATTACTCGGAATTACTTGTTTAATTGTTAAATCATTTTCGAAACAAATTATTTGTTTTAAAATATATGAACTTGATCGACAACGGTTCATGGGTAGGTTAAAACAATGTTTTGATATAAAATTATTTTCGAGAGGAATAATTTATAAAACTATAGTTGGTATTAGTGGTCATTCTTGCGTGAATGACTACATATATATATATATATATATATATATATATATATATATATATATATATATATATATATATTTACATGGAATATATATATGGATGTTGTGGCGTTGTGATATGTATATGTTTGATGATTATATTGTTGAAATAGTGAATTGAAAATGTGATGTGACATTGTGAGTCGTGTGAGATTTCCTTAAAAGGTTTTGTTCTGAGGGCCAAGTGGTCCGAGGTCCGACGGTTACAGTCATAACCTGTTAGGGGGGTTTTGTTCTGAGGGCCAGGTGGTCCGAAGTCTGATGGTTACAGTGGTAACCTATTGTTAAGTCATCGGATGCTTGCACTTTGGTCAAGGGGGCAGGTTACGATATAGTTATCGGATGCTTGTACCTTGGTCAAGGGGGCAGGTTACGATACAGTTAGGGTGTAAGTCATCGGATGCTTGCACCTTGGTCAAGGGGGCAGGTTACGGTTCAGTTATCGAATGCTTGTACCTTGGTCAAGGGGGCAGGTTACGATGCAGTGGGTTGTTGTGAGATGATTTATTTGGAGTCGATGGGTGAACATCGACTATCGACTTTGGTGTTGATGGGTGATCATAAACTCTAGTGTGAGTTGTTGATCTGTGTGATGACATGTGTGGTGGTTGGCGTGGTTAATAGATGTTTTAGTAAATGTTTCTATTTATTTCTATTATTGAATTGTTGTTTTCTTGGTAATCTCCTGAACTAAATTTTATGCAGGGATTACTATGATTTTATTGATTGTTTTAATGTAATTCCCTGAACTAAATTTTATGCAGGGATTACTATGATTTTTATTATTTGTTTTAATGTGATCTCCTAAACTAAGTTTCTATGCAGGGATTACAGATTTTGCTTAATTCTTATTGTGGGTACAGTTGTGGGTTGTGATCTGTAGTGATTGGAAAATGAGTTGGGATGACATGATTTTGGCAACCGCGTTATGTTGAGGGGAAGTGAGTGTGATTTGTCGTTGAGATGATATGATATGATATAAACTTGATGTTTGGTTGTGTTTTATGGAATTAAATATTGTTGCTTTAATTATCTCACGAGCTGAGAAATTATAAGCATGAGGGACGTGAGTCACTTTAATTGAGTTTACTCATACGGGCTGAAAAGCTTACCGGGTTTGTTTTGTTCATTCCCGGTGCACTATTCTATGGTGTAGGGGTTTTTGTGCAAGTTTGATTTTCGAGTGATCATTATCAAAGCTGAGGTGTACGTTCGATGGCGTGGACGTGGAAAGGTGCTCTTAGTTTTAAGTCTTCCGCTGGGTAGTGAGTTGTGGTGGGTGTGTTTACTTATTGAATTGTCATTCAGTTTGATTTGTAAACTATCTGTAGTGTAATATGTGACTCTAATGAACGAGTCGGTATTGACATTGTGAGTTCAGTTTGTTTGTTGCTTAGTTTAAATGAAAAATTTTCTATATGTGTTTTCTTGTGTTTGTTCTCGCGCTTCAGATTTGAATTTTCTTTATTCAAAATTCGGGGCGTGACATAGCTAGCTTTTGAACTTTTGATATAACTCGTCGACGTCACATGCACAAGTTCATAGAAGAAACACTAAAATACGTATGGAATGAAAGAAATAAAATAGGAGCGACAAAATTACGTGAAAGAGAGAGACTACCACCTGGAGATTTTTTTTAATTTTTTTAAAGGTAAAATAGGATTGTGAATTGTTCAACAATTGAAGGAGGTCCATTTACCGATTTTGAAGGTATGAATAGAATCTAAAAAAAAAGACTTTTATTGATTTTATTGGGCAATGGGCATTTTGGGAAAATTAGGGAGGTGTAGATAGCATATTGATTATTTTTAAAAGTAAGTTAGAGGTCTATTAAGTGGAGAGGTCCAAATACCAATTTTGGAGGTATGAATAGAAGCTCCCTTTCAAAAATTACAAAAAAAAAATGAAAAAAAAATCTAATAATTTGAAGGAAAAAAATTTCAAGCTAGATATTGATTTTTAAGTGTTTAGACAAATATACCTTCAACTTTAATGGCTCCTAACGAGAAAATTAACGATAGTGAGTTAAGTGTAAGATAATGTTGAATGCGAGTGAGTTAAGTGATATTTTTGAGAAGTCAATGAATTAAGTGTCCAACAGGTCAAGACTCAATGACTATTAGTGATTTTTTTCCAAATAAAAATTACTTGAAATTTTATTGAATGTATTTTATTTGGAGTAATGGTTTTACAATCGTTCTTGTCGGAATTTTCTTAAGTACTCAGGTGCTTGCCATACATTCTAACACTCATTTTGTTAAATATTCTGGACCATTGGATTAGTAATATATTCAATAATCCAAAATATTTAAAATTTGGTGACCTGTTTAGCCCTTAACAAATTATTGTTTGATTATCAATTGAAAATTGACAATTACATTTTTTTTCTTTTAATTTTTTTTTTTAAAATTCTAACCTAGGCTCACCGAATTACTATTTGTTAACTAGTCTTTATTACCAATTAATTTATCATTAGTCAATTATGTTTGATTAATGCTTGATTATCAATTGAAAATTACATTTTTCCTCAGATTTGCTCACCTAAGGGACTGTGAGGGACAAATGCATCTCAACCACATGTATTAAATATAAAAGCAGAAATTATAACAACTTAAAACTGTACATTTATTTTCAGCCATCGGATTCACTTGTTCCTCATAGTCCCTTAAAAACTGTCCCTTAGGTGAGCAGGCCTTCATTTTTCCTTATTAAAAACAAAAACCTTCTAACCTAGGCTCACGGAATTAGTATTAGTTAAATAATTTTTATTATTAATTAATTATATCATTACTAGTTTTCTTAACCAAATATAATTATTCTTACATGCATTTTACGACAACCACAACAATTAATGTAAAAATAGATAATTTGTTTTAGATGTAGTAATTACTTCATGTATAACTTGTTATTACTTCTTTTTGAACTAATTTACAAATGCTACCACAATGTGTTATCATATAGGTAAACCATTATATTTTGACTAAAACCACGTATATATGTTCTCATTGGTGTAATGAAGTTCTCCCTTGCATAACTAAAGTAATATATTATGTAATTTCCATTGCCGAAGTCGTAATTACTTTCAGTCAACATAATTTACCACAAATTATAACAATTGATATAAAAATGATAATCTTTGTTCTAATTGTAGTAATTACTCCACCTACAACCTGTGTACTAGTTTATAGACAATTTAACATGTGTGACAACCAATTTGTTTTTAATGACCATGCATTTTGCTATGATCTACGTCCATTGATGTAAAAGCAGTCATTTTTGTTATATGGACAATTTACCAAATGTGACAACAAATTTGTTGTCAAAGTGGTAAATTTTTATGTCTTTATCACACTACTACAGAAATTGAAACAGACGACGGGCAAAAACTGTCGTCTGATATGGAGGCTGACCGTCGTATATCGAGGCGCCGTCTGATGAAGGTCGATTGTAGGGAACCGTCGTGTGAAGGGCTCGGCAGCATGCCGGCAGCCTATCGACAGCATGCCGGCAGCCTGTCGACAGCATTGGCTGTTGTGTACTATTCTTTAGACAACGGGCGATTTTAAAAACTGTTGTGTGATTGCGATTCAGATGTCGTTTTATTTTATGGTCATTGTGTGACTTATATTCAGACGACAGTTTTTATTTTGTAGCCGTCATAACTATTGTATACATTCGACAGTTCTTTTAGCAAAAAGTGTGGTGTGAAGACTAACAATTAAATGTATCTGTGCTTTAAGATGACACATTGAGCTTTTACAATTGTGCTATAACATGTTGGTCAAGATATATAACAATCAAATTAATTCAAATCCCACCATATGTAAAATGAATTCAGTAAATTGATATCAAATAGGGAGTATTTCCCAAATATTCATACACAAATTTAAGAGGGTCATTTGTACATTTGTCTTATTTCTCTGTTTCTGTCGACTTTTGCTATTTTGTACATCATACAATGGCCGAGTACCCTTGCAGCTCCATGTCTACAAGTCGAGCTACTGTCTGTGATCCTTGGGACTAGTAAGAATGGGCAGCCCTTCTTTGAGTTCCAACTGATATCCCAATAACCATTCCAACAACAATTGAATAGATGCAGAAGTTTTCAATTGATGTTAAAAGCTGCAACCATCAAACAAACATTACTTTTTGTTTACATTTAGCATCGGTGAAATTGGTCATTAATACAATGTATAGAAATTGTTCCCATCTATTAATCCATAAGATTAGCTCATCTATGATTAATACATGCAAGGTGGAGAATGTGAAATAAACCTGCTGGAAATAGCTAACGTGTATTGTTTTCTCCACAAGATCAGCTGACTTTCCAGAGAAAGTATGGATACATATTTTCTAATAATCATGTATAGCCTTGGCACATGCAAACATATGAAAATATAGGTCTACTTTTAGCATCTGCCTTCTCGATAAGGTATTAGCCAGTTTGGTTAGATCTTTTCCTTACTTTAATGAGGTCAAGAATGCAATTACCTGACTTGAGTTGCAAAGCATGGTTTCAGTATGTGCACAGAGTTCCTCTGACAATGAAGCATGATAGAGCCTTATATACTTTTTTTCCAACTACCTGAAGATAAGCAATCAATTCGAGTCACATAGATGTTTGATCATAGAAACTAGTAATTAACTTGCCAAAATATGCATCAATGCACACACAAACACATACATCCACGTGGAAGTACATGCATACAACATATGCCTTTGTATATGGAATTATGATTCATGACATATATGCATGGTAAAATGGTTCTGCACTTAAAAGTTAAAACAAATATGTTTCATGGGCACTAAAAATCTTAGTCTTCACAACAAATGGAGGTGTGCACATCTAGTATAAGTGAGGGTATAGTATGACTGCACATTGATAGAGCTGTAAGAGGACGTATGAAGTCTTTAGGTACCTTACTTTGTATAAAATATGAAGCTAGGTAGCAGCTTGACATATATAAAGAGACACTGATGCAAGAACAATAACAGAGAGATATTTAGTTAAAAGAAACAAAGAGAAAACTGCATCTTGATCCTACTTTCTTTCTTTTGTTTTTTTGTTCCCAACCAAATAATCCTGAGAAGATTGAAACCAAAACAATCCTATTTTTCTTTTCAGTAGATTAAAAACATCTAAGGCAACTACTTCCGACTGCAATCATAAAACAGATTTGCGAGTTCTGTAAGACAGTAAAAGTAATTAACTGCACTATGCCACTATGGGAACAATATAACAACACTTTTTACATGACCTTTACTTCTCCTCTTACCTTTCGTGATTTTGGAATGAATCAACCTCTTACTTTGATATTCTAGGACCATGCTTTTCAAAAGTACAGAAAACATCACAGACATAAACTAATGATATGGTTGGTACCAAGATGATTATATGCACCAAAGTAAAGCTCCCTCATAAGTGACAAAGACCTCAATATGCTAGATACAATTGATTACAGCGCCTTTATATTCACCACCATAATCTTAAAAATAAATAAGAAAGACCAATTTTTTCCCTATCAGATGTTCCTATACTTGCAGGACATAAAGATATATATATATATATATATATATATATAAGCAGCTGTAAGCGTTCTGTATAACAAAAACCATGATCAAATAATTCCTTAACAGTGCTGATATCAATGGTATATGAACAGATCTACAACCGATTCATATTTATATGTTCAATTGAGCAATATTCCCTACAACCTACAAAACAAAATGTTTGATACACCAAGGCAAGAATATATACTTCAAGAAATCAAATATTGCAAAACTTAAAACTGAAAATAGTACCTGTATTGGAATGTACAAAAATGAGATAACATCAAGTTTCAGTATCTCCAAAACGGAAGTGCTAGCTTCTCTAAGCAGCTGAAACTTAATTCCAAAAATCATTGTCATGTAGAGGCCAAAATAATGATGAAAATAAATAAGATCACCAAAACCAATATAGAATTCAGCAGTGGCACAGTACATGCATAGCGTAATTCAATTTACCACAAGTCCACAACTGATGCAATTCAATTTACCAAAACAGATGCAGTTCTATTAATCAATTCCTATCCAAAACTGCCAAATTTCATTAATTCAAAACATATGCAGTTCTATTAATCAAGATAGGCAAAACTGCCAAATTTCATTAAACCAAAACATATACAATAAGCATTAAGCAAACTAGGAAAGTCCAAAACAGATACAACTCATACAAGAATCTCTGAACAGAACACCAATCAGAAACTTAAGAACCAGAACAGATGCAGAATCAGCTCGAAGAATCAGAGATTCAAAATGCCCAGCAACAGCAAGGCAGCAACTTAAACATTCTAAGTTTCTTACATTCATAGTTTCAAACTTTCAATTGAAGAATTAGCGAGTCAGCGACTCACCGAGCTTGAGCCTTGAAGAATCAGCGACTGACTGAGCTTGAAGAGTCGAACCCAGAATCTGCTTTGTTGCTTGACGGCTTCAGGAAGAGACCGAAGAGTTGAAGAGAGCAAACTGCAAACCAAGAGTGAAAAGTGAAAACCCAGAAATTCGTGAGAAAGAGAAACTCAGATTCATGAGAAATTCGACTCACTTGCTCAGTCGATGTGTTTTGTCGATGTGTGACCATGCTGGAGCCTGGAGAGGGAGAGAGCCAGAGAGGACAGAGGAGAGCCAGAAAGGACAATGGCGATGGCGACTTCGTCATTTTGAAATTTGAACCCAGACTGAAGAGAGGCGATGGCGATGGCAAGCGACGGAAGGAGAACCCTAATCTTCGAGACAGCGACTCACCGATTTGGGCATTTAGCTTTTTAAATGCCCAGAAATTACCCAAATCTCTTTCTCTTTCACTTTGTACAAAGCAAAAAACACACAGCCGATCTCGGAAATTGCAAGAGAGATAGTTGGATTTGATGTTGGCCTGAGCGCGGTCAGAATAGAGCTCGGAGTTGTTGAGGTCAACATCGATGAAGGGCTTCACTATTTCCCAGATCGAATAACCCATTAGGTTTTGGTCTGGGTTTTGTCGAGAAGAGAGAGAGAGAGAGAGCTTTGGTTGGGGTTTGTAGAAGAAGAAATAGGGTTTGACGAGAAAAGGTTTGTCGAGGGGGAGAGAGGTCGGGTTTTGCCAAGCAGAGGGAGTGTTGGGGTTGCCAGTGAGTGCAGAGTGTGAGGCAAGTCGGGAGAGAGTTTTCGTCTGTCGAGAGTGAGGCGCTGTCGAGAGAGGGTTTTGATTTTGGTCTTTTGGGTATGTTTGTTCTTTTGTTTTACTCGAGTGTTAGGGTTTCAAACTCGACCCTATCAATTTGGACAAGGAATGACACAACAGATTTGTGTAAAAATGTGGTCTGAATGCAACCATTTAAATTTGAGGGTTTTCTCGTCGAATGTTTAATACCTATTAGGGGGGAATGTGGAGTTTGATATGAGATTTGGCACCACATACATGGCAGAAAATTTGCCACTCAATTTTTTTTTGGTCATACAACGGTTCTATCCTTAAACGTCTTCTGAACTCATTCGTAATTCCTTATCAGACGACGGATATTATAAAATCGACATCTAAAAAAATAAAAATCAATCAGACGACGGAAAATTGTGATGCGTCGTCTGAGAGGCGTCGTCTGATTCAATTTTTGTAGTAGTGTCATTAGTGAAATGATTACTAAATTGACTACACAGTTTACCATAACCCTCGACAATTGGTGTAAAAGTGATAATTTTTGTTCTATTTGTAGTAATTACTTCAAAAACTATATCATTTATAAAATTATCAACTATTTTACAATTCCAACAACATTTGTATTGTGAACATGGTAAAATTAATATAGACCAAAAGATATGTGAGTACTCAATACTGCAAGAAGGTACTCCATTTGATAATCAATGTTCTTCATTTGATAAAAGTTGCCCAACTACGTTATTTAAACCTTCCATTACTCAATTACAATAACCACAATAAGTGTGGTCATAAGTCGTAATTTTAGTTCTATTAGGTGTAGTTTATTTTTTTTTTGACAATATTTGTTACATGTTTATGAACAATATTACATATCAAGATAGAATATATTGTTAATATGGTAAATTTTATTTTTAAAAATGACACATGTCGACATTTAAGTTGGTAACCTATCAACTAGTTCAAGAGGTTTCCACTACATTAATTATTAAAAATAAAAAAAATTAGGGTATAGCATACATCAAGGTACCCTAGACGACCCTGTTCTTGTCCATAAATTCTTCTTTTTACCTAAATTACATAATATATTTTCTATTTTGTTGAACTTAACTGTTAAAATTGTGAACAATGACAATACTAATGAATGGTACTAATGGCTTACAGAAAACAAATTTTGCAATTTGCTTTTGGCATATGCTCTAAGATCAATGGTTTTGATCATGTAAATTATGAACCATCACAGTTTAACTTGATTCATAAACCACATTCTCCCTTTTGTTGATATTGTGTGTCCTCTCTAATTCTTCTAGTATTTTATGATTCCTATCATACAAAATGCACATTGGAACAAAGAGAATCAATCAAAGTAGTTGGTTATAACTTGCAAGTTATTGTAAAATAGTAAGAACTTCATTCGACTACTCATCTAGCACATAAGTAGTAAATAAAAGAAAAAACTTTAAAAAAAAAAAAATGTTAATGATAAACTAAACTAGGACTTAATATCCTGGGAACATTGGTGGCGGTGGTGATGAGTACTGTGCGCCAATGTTTGGTGGGAGGACTACATCATCGTAGGGTGGCGAAGCCTGCACAGGAGCAGGGGGAGGAGGAGATGGAGCTGGAGCAGGAGGAGGTGGTGACGGGACAGGTGGTGGTGGGGGTGAGTGAACTGGTGGTGGAGGGGAGTAAACCGGAGGTGGGGGAGAATGGACCGGTGGTGGTGGGGAGTGAACGGGTGGCGGTGGGGAGTGCACCGGTGGCGGTGGGGACTGAACCGGTGGCGGTGGGGACTGAACCGGTGGTGGTGGGGACTGAACCGGTGGTGGAGGGGAGTGCACCGGTGGTGGTGGCGAGTGCACTGGTGGCGGTGGGGACTGAACCGGTGGTGGTGGCGAGTGAACCGGTGGCGGTGGGGAGTGAACCGGTGGCGGTGGGGACTGAACGGGTGGCGGTGGGGAGTGCACCGGTGGTGGCGGCGAGTGAACTGGTGGTGGTGGGGACTGAACCGGTGGCGGTGGGGAGTGCACCGGTGGCGGTGGGGACTGAACCGGTGGTGGAGGGGAGTGCACCGGTGGTGGTGGGGACTGAACCGGTGGCGGTGGCGAGTGCACTGGTGGCGGTGGAGGGGAGTGAACCGGTGGTGGTGGGGACTGGACCGGTGGCGGTGGAGAGTGCACTGGTGGTGGTGGGGACTGAACCGGTGGTGGCTCAGCCTTTGGCGTTGGAGGTGGTTCAACCTTAGGCGTGGGAGGTGGCTCGGCCTTAGGGGTTGGAGGTGGCTCAACCTTTGGCGTTGGAGGTGGTTCAACCTTAGGCGTGGGAGGTGGCTCGGCCTTAGGGGTTGGAGGTGGCGCAACCTTAGGCGTGGGAGGTGGCTCGGCCTTAGGGGTTGGAGGTGGCTCAACCTTAGGCGTGGGAGGTGGCTCGGCCTTAGGGGTTGGAGGTGGCTCAACCTTTGGTGTAGGAGGTGGTTCGGGCTTTGGAGTGGGAGGTGGTTCGGGCTTTGGAGTGGGAGGTGGCTCGACCTTTGGTGTAGAAGGCCCGCCACAATTCTTGCTACAATCCACAAGCTTGGTCACCACAGGGAAGCAAGTCTTGGTATTCTTCTGATTGGGTCTGCCGGGGAAACAGTTGCCTTCATCGTTCAATGCCAATTTTGCGTTTGGATTAGGCAAACATTTCTGATGCTCCCCACTAAAATAGTTGTAAGCAAACGTAAAATTTTCCAACTTGGGCAAGCTGCATATCTTCTCCTGCACAAACCCTGTCAACATATTGAAACCAATATCCAAAACCTCAATGGTCTTCAGGTTCACAAGACTCTTCGGCAACGGCCCTATGAGCCCGTTATTGCTCACATCCAGAACAGTCACATTCCCTAGATTCCCTATCTCCTCAGGAAAGCACCCACTCATATTGTTGTTCATGAACATCAACTCCTCCACATTAGGCATCTGCCCAATGCTGCGAGGTATGCACCCACTGAATTTGTTAAAACCAAATGTCACAACCGTTACCGTCGAGTTTCCTAGCGTCTCTGGGATATTAGATGTAAACCTGTTGTGGTTCAAGAAAATGGCATCGAATGGCTTCCAGAATAGATTCGGAGGCAACTCCCCTTCGAACTCGTTGTATCTGATGTCAAGGTACTTAATCCCCGGCCATTCTAAAACGACCATCGGAAACTCGCCGACGAATCGGTTGTTGCTGATGTCGAATTCAAACATGAGTTTGAGCCTCCTGAAGCTCCGCGGCACAATTCCACAGAACCTGTTCGAGTTAAGGTGGACGAGAGCCAGATCAGTCAGGAGCCCGAATTCGACCGGAAAGTGAGCGGCGATGTCTGCATGGTTGAGGTCCAGACCAGCCACAACGTTCAGTTTCTCATCGTCAAGCGCCGGAGAGCAGAAAACCCCATTGTATTTACACACATCAGGTCCTTCCCAATTGGCCGTGAAGTTAGTCGGGTCGGAGTAGATGGCGTTTTTCAGTGCATGGAGGCCCACATAGGCTGACTTGAGCCTGTCATTGGCGAATGTGAGCTTCGCATCGACTTCGATTTTGTAGTCATCTGGTAGATCACCATTTTCAGGGAGTGCCGTGAGTTGGCGTTTCGCTATGTATGAGGCTTCGTCATCGGTCAAGGCCGAGGTGAGGGATGAGAAAGACGAGAGGTAAATGGAGAAGATCAACAGAGAGAAGCCTAAAGCGTTGTGTGTGAGAATAGTTGCCATGTTCGTCACCTTGGTTAGCCCAAGGCTGCTTATGAAATCTTTGAAGATGGAGAACATGTTATATATTATGAAAGGAGGTTGTTGATTGAGACTTTGACAGGCATTGAATAGCTGTAAAATAAGGCCTGCTTCTCTGGTTGAAGAGCCCGACAAGTATGGAACTCTTTACATGCACCCACAAAACTTGGAGGTACGTACCTTCAATTTTGAGTTTTAAAATTGGTTGACAGTTTACATACCTGTGTTAACGAGCGCTGATATCTAAAAATTGACAATTGACCTGGTCTTCCTTTAGTTAAGTGTCAATGTGTCATGGTGAATAACTAGAATTTGGCATGGTAAATTAATCACTAATTCATGGCATATGATATCTATTTCCCACTTGGCATGAATAAGAAGAAGGAAAAAAAAAAAACCTTTTAATTAGTGATTTTCATGAACACACCAACAATAAATTCTTTCAAGAGTTTTCCAACGACCCATGATCCATGTCATACTGTTGGTCATGAGAACTGAGAAAAGACATTGAATTAATGGCATTAGCTCAAGTCAAAGAAGCAGGAACAAGAGAATTTACTTCATTGTTTTCTGCTTTTTCTCACATGTCGAAAGTGACCGAAGTCTGTTAATTTGCACAAACAGCTTAACAGTCCATGTGCAACCCACACTGTAACTTTTTGTGGAGGGAAAGAGAATGGAGATCATTGGAAATTTGAAACCTGCTGAACCTATATATGTTGCTGTTAGTCTCTACTACTCTGAAGCTGATCACAACTTCACTAGTATTGATACCCCAATTTTGGAAATACAAGATCCATTTAAACTAAGGGAAAAAAATATAAACAGTACTCCAACTATGGCCCATTCTAAATTTTCATACCTAATTTTCCGAAACTATCACATTGGTACCTCAAATAGCCAGTCTAACCCAACATACGTACATGTCGTCCATGACAGCGTTAACTTGCTAATTTTAGAGGGGTATTTGGGTCATTTCCTTATCTGTCTCCTCCACCAAAGCAGAGTCGCAGATCCCATCTCCCTCCTCTCGTGGCCTCTTTGGTCGCTGATTTTCTCTCTTCGATTTGTTGCATACCGTGGGTGAAATGAGAGCCCGAGTCCCATTTTGCACTTCCAGGATTTCTTGAGGTCTTGTTGGAGAACCCAAGTCTGGGACTTCAATTGATTGTCTGTAGTGGTGGCGCGTGGGCGCGTGAACTCATTTCTATGGAGCTGATACATCCCAAAAGCAGATCGAAGTCCGCCGATCTTGACCACTGTCGTGGTGATTCATTGAAATGAAGCTAGAGGCCAACTTGATTCCCATAAATGTGGTTAATGAGAGGGAAAAAGGAAAGAATTGCAGGCGATCCGTTTAGGGTGTAGAGAGAAGATTTGGGGGCAGCCCAAATCAGTTTGAGCTTGTTGCCGGCGAAGCTCCCGTCGAGATGGAAGGGTGATGCCGGTGAGGGAATTGCTCCAGCTATTCAGGCCTCACACTTGGAGTGAGCTCTGACTTGGGTTCGAAGCCAGAGTGAAGAATGGGTCGAGAACACCCAGTCAACTGAAGGGAGAGAGATTCTCTCTTTGCTTCCATGCTCAAAGCAGAAGACCAGAAGAAGATTGAAGATTGCCTCCATGTCCGAAACACCACACGATAAATTAGCACCCATCACCAAATCCCAGAATCCAAACCCGAATTTTACAAAGATACACAGAACAGAGCCCGACAAAGAACCCATATTCAAATACATGGAGCTCGTTTTTGAAGAACGTGTTCTCGGCGAAAGGAGGCAGAACTCGATTTTGGGTTTTGAATTTCTGGCTGACGACCCCAAGCACGGTGAGCGAGATCAACGCAAGTCCGTACCAGATGGCGGAGACTTTATCAGGGGATTCGGGGAAGAAGAAGAGATGGAGAAGAAGTTTTTTTTTTTTTTTTTTAAAGATAAAAGCTGCTGGGTTTAAAAAATAGAGAGGAAAAAAATATTTAAAAAAAAATTCTGAGTTAAGACGAGAAGTGACCAAAATATCCCTTAAATTATGACAGCTGTCAGAAGAGTTAACGCCATCATGGACGGCGTGTACGAAAATTGGGTTGGATTGGGTACTCCAGGTACTAATGTGATAGTTTCGAAAAGTTGGGTATGAAAATTTAGAATGGACAATAGTTGGAGTACTGTTTATATTTTTTTCCCTTAAACTAATAATGAAAATTGCTTCTATACATGTCTGAATGATATATACTTTCTAGTTGGTTTAATCTTTCAATCTGTTACTGGAGTCTTTAGAAGTATATATGTTTCTCTGTATCTTAGTAATGAAGCTTTGTTTTTTTTTTTTTGGCCAAGATCTTTCCAGTGAAGCTTAAACCTTCTCTTCTGCATTTGACTAAAGCGTCTGTCTGTTGGTATAAACTTTTCAATTTTTGCTATGCAGGATACTCATAGTTCTTGGGAGCTTGCTTCATGAGCGTGGTAGGCATTCGGAAGCACACTGAGGGCAGGTACCAATATAGTTCACAATTTCCACTGTAGTTGAATGTCTAGTCTCTTTGCCATTATGATAAGAGAAAAATAGGAAAGGATTATTTTGTAGTGCATGGAAGAGAGTTTATGCGTTGCGTGTTATAGATCTAATTTAGTAACTTTAAAAAGAAAAATAAAATTATTATTTAGCAAACCATGTGCAACCCACAGTGTAACTCTTTTAGGGAGGGAGGGAGAATGGAGATCATCAGAAACTTGAAACCAATTGAACCTAAATTGCTGCTAGTTTCTACTAACTGCTGAATTCTGGAACTCACCACAAGCAATGGCACCCCATTCTTGGAAGAGCAAGATTCCTTGACTCAGAATAGAAATCAAAATTGAAGCAACTGCCAATAACTACTTTATTAAATTAAAATTAGTACAAACCAAATGAAGCTTGTCTATACTGGTATGCCGCTTCTGCAGTATTGCCTCGATCTGCTTCTAGTTCACATTGGTATAATCTGTTGAAGCTATATTCTGTTATTAAAAACTTTCATACCAGGGTTTTGAGGTAACTGTTTATGAATAAAATCAGTCATAATTGTGGCATGGATTTGCCCTATTTTACGAGTTTGCTCCTCCTTATTTTTAGTGTATGACTGTCTGTTGAGTGATTGTTGGAGGCCTGTGTTTGATACATTTTCTTCATCAATTAGGGGTTCTAAGACATAGGTCTAAAATTAATAGCATACATCACCAGAAATCACTACCACAAAAGTGGTCTAAGAACACCATTGAGAATGGTGTGTGTTGATTCTATAGACACCAATGATTGGTGTGGAACAGCAATAGACACTGTTTTGGTCACTATTAATTGATGGTTTCTTTAGCTGGCGTGACAATTACCCAAGGAACCCACCGATCAAAATAATAGTGAGTAATGAAATGGGTCCCACAACTCACCAACATAAGAATTGGTGACTCCCTTCAGATTTTACTATTCTACTTCATGTTATCCACCAATTTTTATTGGTGACTCCATATATTTCAAAATTAAAAAAAAATAAAAACAAAATTAAAATTTCACCTTCTTCAAATCTACAATACTATAAGGTAGGGACTACTCAACAATCCTCAAACCACATGAATACATGATACAAATAACATCGAGCCAATCCATATAAAAACTATCTAATAGTTGGCTGTCCATAATTCCAGCCTTGATCTTCTCCTTTCTTCTCCTTTCATAGGATCACTTCATCTTCATGGATCATGGATCACTACACCAGATGAGTGAAATTTGTATCAAAGCATGCTTTTTGGTTTCTAGCATTCATATGCAAAGTCATCCCAACTGATTTAAAGGACTACTAAATGTTCTCCAACTCTTTGGCTTATGAACAGAACATGAATCATAACTTCTATAAAAGAAATAGAGAAGGGCGCCGAAATGCAAAAGCAAGATTTATGCCTGCAAGAACCTAAACACAACATAAGGAACCACATACCCATTATAGGATTTGAACGTCACGTCCTGAAAGCCAGTTGCAGTCACGTCCTGAAATAATCACTATGGTTTCACAGAGTATGGATGCTTCTGGGACTAATGCACAAACAATATGTAAGGGTATAAAAACTATGGTTTCACAGAGTATGCATGCTTCTTGCACTAAAGGAAATTTAAAGGACTATCAATTACAGAATAAAGAAGACAAGAAATAAATTCTGTTATCTACCGTTTAGAACAACAGCTTTTTCAATGCCACCAGATATGCAATTAACAACAAGTACTTGCTCATGTTAAAAAAAAAAAAAAAAACAATTAAGAATTTGCCTTACGAGGAAGACTTGTGATTGTTGGAGCCTGGTGCGTAACAGATTTGGTTTGTAGTGCTGTAGCACATCTGGCATTCTGCAAAAAGAGTAGCAAAATCAAGAGAAAAAAAATGTAATACAAAATCAAGGCAAAGCTAGTCCATATGTAGCATGTTTATTGCAATACAACTAGAGTTGCACCAGAATGAGCATTAGTAAAATTTGTACAAGGTATGACTATTTCCAGGAGATATTGAAGCCAATCAACAATCCTACTTAAGAAGGAAAAAGCATTTTCAAAAAGAAGTGAAACAGAAAATGAGAAAATGCAGTAACAAACTAACCATAGCAGACACACATATTACAGAAGCACTGCATTTGACTAGACCCTGCGATTGGTATGATTGGTTTTCTTGTCTCAAGTGACAACCCTCCACCAATCCCCACCGGTCTCATCTAAAAATGTACCAGTCTTCTATCAACACAAGCTCTTCTTGAACCAGACCCATAAAACCCAGCTTGTCTATGTCTTTGACCTGCTGAACCTACCCGCATACAAAGAAAGATCATACAGTAGTTATATCTCATATATCAGCAAAACTGAATCAGAGTAAAACCACATTCTAACCACCCACACTTTAATGGAAGAAATTCTTCCAAGAGACTATTGTTGTACCTGTAAATGAACCCCATAAAGCGAAATAGGCACAAGGAAAGAGCAATAGGCCAGACCAACCTACAAAAACAAATCAGTTCCTTCGTAAGTCATCGATCTTATTATGAAAAGAAATACAAACATCAAGGTTGTTAAACCGACACCTACTTAGAAATTTAATTTGATATTCTTTTTTCCGCTTTCAAAATAGCATTTTCAGTAGTTACAAAATCAACAGATTAATTTCAATATAACTCAATAATCAAAAAGAAAGGAAAATCTTGCAATTACTTGAGCAAACTAATAAAACTACCGCCAATTGTAAACTCAAAAGCAACACAAGTCAGTTCTGTACTCAAGCTACAATCATTAACAAAAGCTTATGCCTTTTATATATAAATCATTCAAGAGCTCAAAATATTGATATAAGAGAAACCTACTGAGCATGTAAGCCCAGATTTGACACAATTTTCCAATGCCAAATATATCTTATACAACAAAATTGAGTAAACCTACAAAAGCATACTCTTCAAAAAAGAAACATATATTTTGAAGAGACAAAACCCCATAATACAACAACTAATATGAAGCAGCAAGTAGATTAGACAATGTTTCAAATTACGCAACTTTCCTCCTACCAATTGTTACTAAATGAATTTCTTTTCACAAGTAATCAGAGTATCTGGGTCTTCATCATGCATCCAAATTTTAAATTCACCCAGAAACTAAATATGAAAAAAAATACATCTAACATGTAAATAATTACCTCTAGACTCCAATCATAGAGCAACCCAGAAAATCCAGAATTTTAAGTAGCTTAAGAAATCAGAATGCATATTCAACCCATCTTCCATTCACATAAAGTAAAACAATGTAGACAGAAACAGTCCGCTAAGCAAGTGAATAACAAAAGATCACACTGTAAACAATTGGAAAACGAAGAGTAAAAACCCACACCGCGTATAAAATCTAAAAATAACAGAAATTTAAAATTCTAGAATTGAATTCAAGAAAAGACAATTCATTGGCTTGGCTCAAGACCTTAGACATGGTGTGCAATGGTATCCATCGGAAGTTTTGTTGAAAGGGGAAGATTCATGTCAAACAATCGATTCGCATAAGAGTATCAGATCAATAACCTGATACTCTTATGCGAATCGATTTTTGGATCTGCATCGATTTTTCCACCAAAAGAAGCAGATAAAAGACTTTGACTTGCGTTGTGAAGAGGAAAGAGAAAAGGAATGTAGAGAGTACCGACTCATTGAAAGAACCCTTGAAAGATTATTGCTCCCTTGTTCATGATTGAGAGATAGAGAGAAACTGGGAGGAGGACGAGAAAGAGAGAGAGAGAGTTCTGCACCGCATAAATTGAAAATGAGAGTTATAACAATATCAAAACAATTGTTGATAAATCTGTAAACAATATTTTATACTTTTAAGGGTTTTGGTGACACTAGAACCCTTTTGTTTATTGCTTTTATTGGTTCTATAAAAATAAAAATCATTTAGAGACACACCATTAGAAATATTGGTGAGAAAAAATTGGGTAGACACACCATTAGCCTAATAGTGGCTAGGAAATGGTATCCTTAGCCCACCTTTGTGGTAGTGAATAAGAAGAATACAACTCTTATAAGCTACTGTAAAAGCGGCTATATTTTGATTTTAATGTCAAAAAGCTCTCTTACAAAAATAACGAACTCTTACTTAAATAACATAAGAGTAGAATAAAAACAAAGAAAAGTGATAAATGAAAAAAATAACAACAGAAATATCAAATCTACCCAATTAATAATAAAAATATGCATTTATTTGTAGAATAGCTCCCTTGACTTCGGCTGATATTAAGTCACTTAATTGACTCCCATATGCTCATGCATCAGATATGCTAGAGGGAAACAAGAGCGATTTTTGTACCATATGTGTTTTTGTGGATTGTGTTCTGGTTCTGTAGAATCGCTGTAAATCCGTATGTAATTAGGATTGTAATTATAGAAAATCCTGTAATTATGGAAAGATTGTTTCCTATTAGAGTTAGACTACTCATTTGTACTTGTATATATACCCCATTGTGGGATGAATATTAATCATCGAATTAACCCTGAATTGAAGTATTCTTTTCAACTTGATATCAGAGCAGGTTCAATCCTTTGAACTTGCGCTGCATCCTTTGAATCCTGAATCCCGAAGAACACCACAAACCGCTGCGTACCACCACCGTTGAAATCAAACCATCCCTGAATTTCAAACTACCATCACCCTACCTTTTTTCAGAAAAATAAGAGAAAAAAACAAGGGCTAAATACTATTTAGTACCCTGTGGTATCGATCCAACATCGATTCAGTCCCTCGACTTTCAATTTCATCAAAAACACCCCTGCAATATCATTTTCTCGTCCAATAGGTCTCTGTCGGGATTTCGTTAATTTCAGACGTTAACTGCTGACGTGGCAGTCCAACTCAACAAAAGTGGGACCCACATGGAAGTCAAATACCGAAAATGACCCTGGCCAACCAGATATGGAAAAATCCAAAATAAACTTCAAATTTTGCGTTTGGGGAGACTCAAACCCACCCCAACACGCATGCAAATGAAAGCCCCAACCACCATGCCACTTGCACAACATTGATATGTGTCAAACAAAATAATATATATATCTGTATACCCAACCGGATATGGAAAAATCTAAAATAAACCCCAAATTTGTGGTTGGGGAGACTCGAACTCAAACCACCACGCATGCAAATGAAAGCCCCAACCACCAGACCACATGCAGGGCGTTGATATGTTTCAAACAAAATAATATATTTTGCAACCGGATATGGAAAAATCTAAAATAAACCCCAGAGTTTGTAGTTGGGGAGATTCGAACTCACCCCACCACGTGTGCAAATGAAAAACCCAACCACCAGACCACGTGCATCTTTTTGGTATGTTCCAAACAAAAATATATATTATTTTTGGATTTTTCCATATCCGGTTGGGGCTGTGATCTATTATACTGATATATATCATTTTGTTGATTGGAATTTATCAATGCCGTGCAAGTGGTCTGGTGGTTGGGTTTTAAATTTGCACACTTGGTGGGGTGGGTTCGAATCTCCCCTACCCCTACCCCAAAATCTGGGGTTTATTTTAGATTTTTCCATATCCGGTTGCGTATACAGATATATATTATTTTGTTTGAAACATATCAATGCCTGCAAGTGGTCTGGTGGTTGGGGTTTTCATTTGTATGCGTGGTGGTTTGGGTTCGAGTCTCCCCAACCTCAAAATCTGGGGTTTATTTTGGATTTTTCCATATCCGGTTGGGTATACAGATATATATATTATTTTGTTTGACACATATCAATGTTGTGCAAGTGGCATGGTGGTTGGGGCTTTCATTTGCATGCTTGTTGGTGGGTTTGAGTCTCCGTAACTGCAAAATTTGAAGTTTATTTTGGATTTTTCCATATCTAGTTGGGCAGGGTCATTTTTGGTATTTGACTTCCATGTGGGTCTCACTTTTGCTGAGTTGGACTGCCACGTTAGCAGTTAACATCTGAAATTGACGAAATCCCGACGGAGGGACCTATTGGACGAGAAAATGATATTGCAGTGGTGTTTTTGATGAAATTGAAAGTCGAGAGACTGAATCGATGTTGGACCGATACCACAGGGTACTAAACAGTATTTAGCCTAAAAAAAAACCTTTTTTTTCCAAAACATTCATATCCATCTTGAAACCCTAGAAAATCCTGAATTCCTCAATGGTGCAATCAGAGATACAAGCTATGGGGCATTCGGTAACTACTGAATTTTCTGTTATGGCTCAACGCAAACAGGGTCCTCCTCCAGGCTTCTCAGGACCTTCTCCACGCCGTCCTCTAGGTAAACCAAATCCATATGCAAACAAAAAGTGCATTATCTGTGGGGAATTAGGTCATAGCAAGGAGCAGTGCTATGAAGTGATTGGTTACCCTGATTGGTGGGACTTCACCAAGAAACCGCGAAAGAATCTGGGCAAGGCCGTTGTTGCTACTACAGAGGAAGTTTACCTAGACAATGCCTCCGCTAATGTAGTGCGGTCAGGTATGAAGGGTAAAGTTACTTTTAATAGTACATGGATAATTGATACAAGTGCATCTGACCATATGACCAATGACCCTAGTCTTATGAAAAACCTTAGACGTTCCCCTCAAAATGTTGTCTCTACTGCTGATGGTACTCCAACTCCGGTCACCGGAGAAGGTTCTATTGCTTTATCTGATACTTAACCCTTGAATCTGTCTTAGTTGTTCCATCACTAGCTTATAATCTTCTGTCTGTTGGTCAAATTATTTTAGCTCTTGCATGTATTGTGACCTTCTATTCGTCTTTCTGTGTGTTTCAAGACATTCTGACTCGGCGGATTCTTAGTTATGGTGTTAGAAGGGGGAAATTATACTACCTGGATCTGATAGAGACGGGAAAGAAACAGAAACATCTTTTGGGACAAGCTAATCAGATCAACGGGGTAGAGAATGCGAAGGAAGCTGTATGGTTATGGCATCGTCGTTTAGGTCATCTATCTTTTAGTTATCTTAAAAAGCTGTAACCTCATTTGTTTTCAGTTGTCAGTGATTTGGATTTCCATTGTGACATTTGTGAACTGGCCAAGAGTCACCGTATTTCATATTCACCAAGTCTTAATAAAAGTCATGTTCCTTTTATGAAGATTCACTCTGATATCTGGGGTCCTGCGAAAATTCTTTCTCTTTCTGGAGCTCAGTATTTTGTAACGTTTATTGATGATTACACTCGCATGACATGGGTGTCATTACTAAAGAATAAGAGTGATGTATTTGGAATATAATGTTTACCGAATTTCACAAAATGGTGGCAACTCAGTATCAACAATCCATCAGAGTGTTTCAGTCTGACAATGGTGGAGAGTTTGTGAATGGCCCTATGATTGAGTTTTGCCGGTCACATGGAATTCGTCATCAAACCTCCAATTCTTATACTCCTCAACAAAATGGTTTAGCAGAACGGAAGAACAAGCAGTTGATGGAAGTTGTTCGTGCTTCCTTGTTTGGCATGAATGTACCTCGGTCCTATTAGGGAGAAGTAGTGAAATCAGCAACATATCTTATCAACCGTACTCCTTCACGGGTGATTAAGTTTCAGAATCCTCATCAGAAGCTTCATACACTTTTGACCATCCCTTCTATGCCTAATTTGGAGCCCCAGGTGTTTGGGTGCACAGCTTATGTTCATATTCCCAAGCCTCAACGCAGCAAGCTTGATCTTGTGCCCGTAAGTGTATATTTGTTGGTTATGCTGAATTCCAGAAGGGTTATCGATGTTATGATCCTCTTACTGGCACTATACATGTCTCTTTTGATGTTGCTTTTCGTGAATCCGAGCCTTATTATTCAGGGAGAGTTTTGGAGTCTTCCTTTTAGGGGGAGAGAGGTCGTGAAGGAAATCCTCGAGATTTATTTGAATTTGAAGAATTAGAAGCATTGGAATCGAGATTTGGAGTTAGGAATTCTCCAGCACCAGTTGACAACGAAACTGAAATTGGGACAGTAGGAAACGAAAAAGAAAAAGAATCTGGAGACATTGAATCTATTGGCGTTGGACCAGTGGGATCCCAACTTACCAGGACAGATCCAATGTAGGACCATCCCTTGAACCGAGCCGACGTCATGCTCTGTCGAACAAGAAAGACGCATCACGCTAAGACGTCAGCTTGCATCCCCAAAGTGACAACGACTTCAACTTGCATCCCCAAAGTGACAACGACTTCAGCATGCATCCCCAAAGTGACAACGATGCTTCAATGCGTCCTGAAATATATGAAACGTCACAAGCTGACTACCCATTGACCAGCCCAAATGTGATACACCCAATGAAGAGAATATAATTCAGAGTTCTCATATGTCAGAGTTTTTCCCCATCTCTACATCATCAACTAAATAATCCGCTGCGAATGTTCCTCCTCAGGTACCTTTAATTTATAATGAATTATCTGGGGTAGATAATATTGATTCTAGGAAATCACAGAGAGTTACCAAGGGTATTCCTAAGAAACAATATGTGTCAGACATCAAAGCCAAAGCTAAATATCCTGGAGCTAATTACATGTCTAACCATAGGTTGTCTGGGTCATATGCACTTGTTGTTGATCAATTATCTACTGTATCTATTTCTAGTAACGTGCAGGATGCATTGACGGATCCAAAATGGACAAAGGTGATGAATGAAGAATTAGAAGCACTTCAAAAGAATGCAACATGGGAGTTAGTACCTCTTCCGGTTGGGAAGAAGACTGTAGGATGTCGTTGGGTGTTTACTGTGAAGCTTAATGCCGATGGAACTATTGATAGATACAAGGCGAGGTTGGTTGCCAAGGGATATACACAACGCTATGGGATTGATTATGAGGAGACTTTTGCACTTGTAGCAAAGATCAATACTGTCCGGATTCTAATCTCACTTGCAGCAAACAAAGATTGGCCCTTGTACCAGTTTGATGTGAATAATGCGTTTCTTAATGGGAATTTGGAGGAAGAAGTATACATGGATGTGCCCCCAGGTGTTAAGAATCACCCAAGTGACATTAGCAAGGTGTGTAAATTGAAGAAATCTTTGTATGGCCTGAAGCAATCTCCAAGAGCTTGGTTTGGAAGATTTTCAAAGTCCATGAAAGCCTTTGGGTACAAACAGAGCAATTATGATCATACCTTGTTTATTAAACGCAATAATGGTAAGATTACAGCTCTTATTGTGTATGTTGATGACATGATTGTTACAGGGGATGATCCGAAAGAGATGAATGAATTGCAAAAGTATCTGTCAAAAGGAGTTTGGAATGAAGGATTTGGGACAACTGAAGTATTTTCTGGGTATTGAAGTTGCAAGGTCTAAGAAGGGGATTTTGCTTTCACAAAGGAAGTATGTCCTTGATTTACATGCTGAAACGGGGATGCTGGACTGCAGACCAATGGATACACCCATTGAGATGAATCACAAACTTGCTATTTATCCTAATCAAGTTCCAACTGATAAAGGGAGGTATCAACGTCTTGTAGGAAGGTTGATTTATCTTTCACATACTAGACCAGATATTGCTTATGCTGTGAGTGTTGTTAGCCAGTTTATGCATTGTCCTAGTGAAGAGCATATGGATGTAGTCTTTCGTATTTTGAGGTACTTGAAGATGGCGCCAGGTAAAGGGTTATTGTTTGATAAAAAAGATGAATTAGAAGTTGTTGGATATACGGATGCAGATTGGGCCGGTGATAAAACTGACAGACGTTCTACATTTGGGTACTTTACTTTTGTTGGAGGGAACCTTGTCACTTGGCGTAGCAAAAAGCAGAAAGTCGTTGCTAGATCAAGTGCAGAAGCTGAATTTCGAGGTATGGCACATGAAGTCTGTGAAATGTTATGGATCCGTAATGTCCTGAAAGACCTGGGTTACAAGCTTAAAAGGCCTATGGATTTGCATTGTGATAATACAGCTGTCATTGAGATTGCACATAATCCAGTTCAGCATGATAGAACAAAGCATGTGGAGGTTGACCGTCATTTTATTAAAGAAAATCTTGACAAAAAGGTTATTCGCTTTTCATTTGTAAACTCAAAGGAGCAATTAGCTGATGTTCTCACTAAAGGAGTGTCCAGGAAGATATTCAACAGCTCGATTAACAAGTTGGGCATGATAGGCATCTATGCACCAACTTGAGGGGGAGTGTAGAATCGCTGTAAATCCATATGTAATTAGAATTCTTATTTAATTAGGATATCTTATAATTATAGAAAATGCTGCAATTATGGAAAGATTGTTTCCTATTAGAGTTAGATTACTCATTTGTACTTATATATATACCCCATTGTGGGATGAATATTAATCATCGAATTAACCCTAAATTAAGTATTATTTTCTACTGGTTCTAAATTAGTAATGAGCAGAAGATAGCGGATGGCTTTCCTTTTTTTTCTTGCTCAGATGTCAATCTTTTGGAGACCAGGATTTGTAATTAAAAGATGATTAATGGCCAGATATTTCTCTTGGGCAATCCAACACTGAACTATGGGGTTATGGAATTGAATATATTTATGGAATGTTTGAATACCAAATGAGAAAGACAATGTGTTGTGGCATTTGGTTTCAGAATGATGAACACCTAAAGAAATCAAGTTTTCTTTGTGAGGAGGATTCTGTAATTTAGATAAACTATTCATGTTTGATTGCTTGATTTACTATTGTATGAGAATAGGATAAGTATAGATGGTCCAGTGACCAGTACAGTAACTAGTAGGATGGTTTTACTCTGAACTTCCCAATCAACTACCTTCTCTTTCCTGTTCCCTGAAACCAAAGAGACTAACATTTCTTTTTCTTTTTGGGTCATGATTACTTGCATTGTGCTCGTATTATTGAAATCTTTCTTTAAATATCGACCGCACTGTCTTTTTCATTGTACTGTGATATCACTGATATGTATTACCAGAAGAAGATAAGATCTCCTTTTCTGGTTTTGCTAAAATGAAGATAAGGTTTTTATACAAAAAAAGAATGAAGATAAGGTTGAAAGTGCAAGCAGGAAGGCACTAGAACGTTATTCATCGAACTTCATGGAATAAAAGAAATCATACAAGGAAGTTCTCTGCTAAAGACTTGATGGGAAATCAAACCAAAACATCCCACATCTATAAGGCTGCAAACACCAGTACCACACCGTCTTAACCCCTAATCCTACATATATATACACACCCAAAATAATGAAACATATGCACTTTGTTCACAAAATTGACAAACCCATCAATCTGTTTCATGGTCAGGGGCCAGGGAATACCAAGCAGGATGAGTCCCTTTGACCCTAAGAAGCCTGGTGAATGCTGAATCCGGCATTTTCGATTTCTCTTCTTCCTCTAGCTCAGCAGCTGACTTCGGCAACCCATCTGGTATAGGACATAGCCTCTCCGCTGCTTTTGCTTCTTCCACTGGCTTTGCTGAATTGAATCCATACGTCTTCCCCTTTTGAATTGCAGCAATTCCATGCAAACATCCCACTAATGACTTTATTCCCCCTGCTTGCAAAATAAGCTTCTCCACATCTTCTTTCGGCGTCTCTTTCTGCACCCCAAAAATCAAAAATATATAAAAACAGATTCAAATAGAAAAGGCTTTTTGTTTTTTGTTTTTTAAGATAATCAAAATGATCCATACCTCAAGATCTTTGAGCTCAAAGTAGGCTCTCCAGCAACCATAAGACTCATCTCCTTCCAGCGTCGAACAGTAATCTGCACCAGAATCACGATAGTTAAAACATAACTTTCATTGATAGCCAACGAAACCTTAGAAAAGAAACAATAGATTAGATCCTGCATTCAAAACCCTACTTACCAGACATCTCGTTCTCGCACTTTTCGATCAGGGTAGGGCCTTTAATGGCGCGATCGAACTTGGAGCGGCTGAAGGGCTCGAGCTTGGGAATGTAAGCTGGGTTTCTGGAAGAGCAACGAACAGTGGAATAAGCCATTTTTTGAGGCTGAGCTTCTCCGTGAGATTTGAAGAGAAGAGGAGAAGAAGATGGACAAGAACGAAGCAATACTGCCTTCATCATCGTGCTCAAAGAACCTTGCTTTCTCTTCAAGATTTGGTTTTTGCTTCTGGTCTTCGGTTTCAGAAATGGTTTCAGTATTTATGATTGGGTTCGGTTTAGGTGCTTGTTTTATATTCTCAAACGAAAAAAAAAGGTGCTTGTTTTATAGTAAACGATGGGCTGAGTGGATAAGGATTAGATATTTTAAATGGGTGTTGTTTGCTTTCCTTTTTTCTAAAGATATTTGAGGGGTGTTAACATCACAGGGCTGTGATGGAAAGGCTGTAACGGGGAGGATGTAGAAGTCGTTTGAGGCGCTGCTGTGAGTGCTGTCACCGTTAAGGGTGAGTTATGTGGGAAAGTGTGGAAGTGGGACCACAGGTGGGGGTCGCGGAATTTAGGAAAACAGCGGAGTCGTTCCAGCGATTCTTTAGCGGTAAAACGCGGCGGTGTGTCATCTGATCTGAAGATGAATGCTTCATGCTTTTTTTTTTTTTAAGAGAGACGATAAATTTTAGGGGCCGTGACCACTTACCCAATTTTAGCCCAAAAATTGTCCACTTACTCCACCAAGAGTTTTTTAACCCCATTTACCCAATCTTACATCTATTGACATTTTAGCCCTTGTTAATTAAATTAAAACTCATCCATCTCCTATCAGTCTCTCTCTCCTTCCCAAACTCTCTCTCTCTCCCCCCGATCTCCACCTCCACTCTCTCTCTCTCTCTCCTCCCCATGATCTCCACCTCCGGTCTGTCTCTCTCTCTCTGATCGCTGCGCCGGAGATGCAGTCCAAACCTGAACACGACGATGAAGCTCCAGTCGGCGATCCAACGTTCTCGTTGCCGTTCGATTGATCGGCGATCTAGCCACTCCAACGTCCTCGTCGCAGTTCATCGGCAATGTGTCTACTGCCCTAACGCTGCCCCTAAACCCTAAAATTAAAACGAAGACATTATTTGGGGGCAGTAATGTGTCTACTGCCCCCCACTAAACCACTAAAACTTGCACCAGTTAAGTGAAGGGTTCTGACTTCGTATGAAGACATTATTTGGGGGCAGTAATGTGTCTACTGCCCCCCACTAAACCATTAAAACTTGCACCAGTTTCAAGGATTCACAGTGTATTGCACTTTATCACAAACAAATCAACAAGAGATGATTACTGTCTCCTAAGAAAGACATTATTGGGTGGCACTAATGTGTCTACTGCCCCCCAATAGACCATCAAATATTACACCGCTTCCTATGTTTCACAGATTATAGAAGTTATTCACACTCAAAACAACAGATAATGTCTAAAAACCCACATTATGAGGGTCAATATTCTGTCTACTGCCCCCCACTAGACTGACACAAACCACACAATTTTTTTCATTTATCGACTACTGCAATTTAACACTACATTTACTTTGGAATAGCAGTTTTCAGTCCGTCAATAAATAAAGCAGTCATCATTGGCGCCCAATACAAAGTCTACTGGGGGGCACTAATGTTACAACTTTTATGGTTATGACTGCACAATAGCAGATAGCAGTTTTCAGTCCGTCGTCGATTCCTTCAGAAGGTCAACCCCGCCCTCGCCGAGCTTCTCAGCGACGAGGACCGTCGGCTTGGCGTCGAGCCTGGCAGCGGAGAGCACGACGACGAGTTTCGGCGCGGCGATGGCGAGAGCAGGCGTCGTGGGCGACCTGCTGGAGGGATGGAGGGAGGGAGAGAGAGATTCGACGTCGTCTGGAGAGAGAGAGAGAGATATAGAGAAATCGGTGAGGGGGGAGGAGAGAGAAATCGGTGAGGGGGAGAGAGAGAGAGAGAGAGAAACTGAGAGTAGAGAGATTGAAGGAGAGGGCAAAAAAGTCCCAAAAATTAATAAAAAGAATTAATTGGGTAAAGGGGAAATAATCCCTTAGAGTGTTTTGGGTAAATGGGGTTAAAAAACTGTTAATTGGGTAAGTGGGCAAATTTTAAGCTAAAATTGGGTAAATGAGCATTTCCCCTAAATTTTATTAATGAGAACTAATTGTTACAAAAGATCTCATCAAGTGCAGGAGGGACAATCCCACTCTAAGACACTTGCAACCCTGAAACAAGGGCACTACTAGTAACTTGTGAGCAATTTTATTAGATTCTCTGTAAACATGGCAGAGGAATGATCCAGCCATAGAAATCAATGCCAAAGAAATGTCATCTATAATCCTCCAAATCTCAGAAGTATCCTCTCCAGCTGTCTGAACAACCTGAACCGGAGTAGAGATGTTTATGGTAGCCTTTTCAGAAACCTAAATAACATTCAGAATGATTTGAATTTTTATCAGAATCAATTGATGCTCTTTCCGAGCTCCATTTTCCTTCAGAACAAAGTTGTTGAACTCTCTGATCAATTTCTAGAACTTGAGAAAAGTGAAGAACTTTTTTGGGCTCGGAGAGCTAAGGCAAATTGGCTTTCCTTGGGTGACAAAAACACCAAGTATTTTCAAACTCAGGCTACAATTAGGAAGAGAAGAAATATAATTACTAAAATCAAAAATGAGTTAGGTTTATGGATTGATGATCATACTGATATCAGTTATATTTTTTTGCAGGACTTTCAGAGAAGATTCAAAGCAACAAATGCCATTAACTTGGAAAGGGCTACATCGTTTGTTAATATTCTTGAACCCATTATTGATGGTGCTGACAATGCGAACCTCTTAAAACCCGTAACTATGGATGAGATCCAGCTAGCTGTTAACTCTATTTGAGCCCTAAAAGCTCCTGGACCTGATGGCATTCATGCCATGTTTTATCAGAAGCACTGGGACTTAGTCAAAGACAAGATAAGTAACATTGTTCTGGATTTCTTTCAAAATAATACTTCACTGAGGCTCTTGAATCACACTAACATTGCTTTGATCCCTAAAGTTGACTCCCCTGAAATTGTTAATCATTTTAGACCAATTAGTTTGTGTAATGTTGTTTATAAGGTTATCTCCAAAGTTCTAATTGCTAGATTAAAACCTCTCCTGGTTAAGTGCATTTCAAGAAACCAAGGAGCTTTTGCTCCTGGAAGATCTATTGTTGATAATATCCTCATTGCTCATGAATTATTTTCTTCTTTCAATAGAAAGAAGGCTGCTTCTGGCTCCATGGCTATTAAGCTAGATTTGAAAAAGGCCTATGATTATTTGGACTGGAACTATATTAAACTGTGTTTACACAGATTTAGGTTTGATGTTAAATGGATAAACTTAATAATGGAATGCATTTCTTCTGTTACTTTTTCCATTCTTATTAATGGCAAGCAAGAATGTCATTTTGCTCCTTCTAGGGGTGTCCGTCAGGGAGATCCTCTCTCTCCCTATATTTTTATTCTTTGCATGGAACCTCTTATTAGACATTTAAATCACGCTGCTTCTAACTCTAAGAACCATGTTGGCATTCTCTCCTCCCCTGGGGGACATAGAATATCCAATCTTATGTTTGCTGATGATTGTTTAATTTTTGCCAGAGCGTCCAATAAGGCAGCTCATAACATCTCCAGAATTCTCCTCGATTTTGCCCAAGCTTCAGGGCAGAAGATCAACTTAGATAAGTCTTCTATTTTCTATTCCTCTAAGATCTCTAATAGTACTAAATCTGATATTACAAGTATTTTGGGAATTCAACACAAGGTTTCAATTGGTAAATATCTAGGGATCCATAATATTGTTTTCTGGAAAGACCCCTTGAATGCTAAAGAATTACTTTTGAAGATCTCAAATAAGCTCAGTGGTTGGAAAAAGGCCACCCTTTCTAGAGCGGGGAAGCTTACTCTTATAAAATCTAATATTGCTGGAATGCCAAACCATGTTATGTCTTGCTTCAATTGCCCTCCAAAAGTTACTAAAGCCATTGATAAAGAAACTAGATCTTTCTTCTGGGGTAGGGACTGTCATTCCCCCCCAGTTGCTTGGAACCAAATTTGTCTGCCTAAATCCTTAGGTGGTCTTGGAATTTGGCCAGCAGCTTCCTTCAATAAGGCTGCTTTGGCAAAATTAGGCTGGAAAGTGATCTCTGATCATGACAACTGGTGGGTGGATATTGTTCTTAGGAAATACTTAAGAAAACATGCTTTTTTCATGCAAAATAAGCAGGCCAACCATTCTATGGCCTGGAAAGGTATTCTTGATAATAGAGATCTCTTAATTCAAGGTATTCTTGATAATAGAGATTTCTTAATTCAAGGTATGCGCTGGATTGTTGGTAATGGTACTGACATCAAATTCTGGACTTTCAACTGGGCCTTTTCTTTTCCTTTGATCAATCTTATTTCGACTACTAATAGAATTTCTATTGATATTGATGAGAATGTTAGTGATTATATTGTTAATGGCTGTTGGAATGTTAATAAACTTTCTCTTTTCCTTGATCATGATACAGTTAACTCTATTTTAAGTATTCCTCTTCCAGCTTTGGACTCTAGGGATGAATTTGTTTGGGGGCCGACCTCCATCGGTATTTTTTCTGTTAAATCGATCAGCCACTTGGCTTCAATGTGATTTGGTTGCTCCCCATTCGAGGGTTAAAATTTTGAATGAAATCTGGAGACTTAACATTCCTCCTAAGGTCAAGATTTTCTCTTGGCTCTTAGCTAGGGGAAGATTGAAAACTAGGGCAAGACTTGCTCGTTATTCTACTAATTATGATTCCTTGTGTGCCATTTGCAGCTCAGGGGATGAGGACTTAAACCACCTTTTCTTCTCCTGCCCCTTTGCTGCAAATGTTTGGCGCTCTGCTGGCATTACCAATACAGATTTCCAAAACTTTGAAGAATGGTTTCTTTCCTGGTTCAGGAAGGATTACCAAAAGTCTACTACTGAAAATCTTCTCCTTCTTTGCTGGAAAATTTGGAAGGCGAGGAATAACCTCATCTTCAGACATTCTCCCTCTCTTCCTAACATGGTGGTTCATGCTGCGGCATCCATTGGTGAGAACTACAGAAGGAATAACCCTTGCCGTTTCAAGGGTCCTGCCTCTACCTCTCAAGTTATTCGCTGGCTTCCTCCTCCTGCTGGCTTCGCCAAGCTCAATTTTGATGGTTCTGTTGTCAACAATAAGAAAGCAGCTGCTGGTTTTGTTATCAGGGATCATGATGGATCCCCCCCCTTTTTGCTGGTGCGAGAGCTATTGGTCATGCTTCTGTCCCCATTGCTGAAGGAAGTGCTGTTCGTGATGGTCTTTATCATGCCCTCCTCCTTAATTGTCGAAAGATTTATGTCGAAGGTGACTCCAAGTTAATTATAGACTCTATCAACAAAAAATGTGCTCCTCCTTGGCGTCTTCGTACTCTTGTGAAAGACATCTTGAGTCTGGCTAGCAATTTCGAAGCTGTTTCCTTCTCTTATGTTCCCAGGGAAGCCAACTTCGTTGCTGATGCTGTTACAAATATGGGTCATAGATCATCTACTCCTATCACTTGGTCCAAAAAGTTGTCGTTCTCTGCTTTTAATTTTGATCAGTTTAGTTCTGGTTGTAGTAGGGGCTTTAAGTTGTAATTTTCTTTCTCTTCTAAAAAAAAAAAAAAAACCTGAACCAACTGTAGACAATCAGACTCCACAATGATGGGAGTTGGATGAAACTGTAAAGCAATTTTGCATGCCAAACGACCAGTCAACGCTTCCACCATATATGGAGAAGTCACATCATCACACCTACAACAAGCCCCAGCCACTATATCACCCAAAGAGTCCCTAACAACTACTCCAAGTCCTCCACGGCGTAAATGCATATTATACACCCCATCAACATTAGCTTTTAGCCAACTAGCAGGACGAGGACACCAAAGTTTAGCCTGCCTACCCAATGTAATCTTATTTTTCACATTAGCTGCCTTGAAAGTATGGAACAAAGACATCACTTAGAACTGAACTTGTGCAACATAATGGAATTTACCAGACCAAACCCTTTGGTTTCTCTCCTTCCAAACTCCCCAGATACGCATCAACAATATATCAAAATCCTCATTCGACAAACAAGAGAAACAGAAACTTAACCAATCAAGTATAGAACTCATTGGTGTTGCCGAAACAGACTGCAAGGAAGGGAACAAATTGAACAAATCTTTCACAAAGGCACACTCCCTGCTAATATGGACAATAGACTCCTTTGCATCATTACAGAAATAACACCCATCTTGAAGGTAAACCTTTCGATTTCTAAGCTAAGTAATTGTAGGTAAAATTGAAGCACAAGTTTTCCAAACATGAACCTTGATTTTACCTTGAATCTTTGCTGCCCAAATAAATTTCCAAATGGGAACCGAGACCTCAAAACTAGGACTAGCCGTTATGTTAGGATATAAAGTACCAACTGCCAGTCTATATGCACTTTTAGTTGTAAACCTCCCTTTCAAATCAAAGTGTCAAACTAGCCTATCTGGCACATGATTAGAGCTAAGAGGAATAGAAGAAATAAGAGAAGCATCACCCTCATCAAAGTTAGCTGCAATCACCTCTTTGTCCCATTGTCCATCACGTAGCAATTCACTAACTAATACCAGATAAGAGGTATCGTACCTGATAGGTCGAAACAAAGCGGGCCTTGGGAGCCATGCATCCTCCCAAATTCTGATCCTCGAACCATCACCAACCTGCCACCTCACCCCACTCCTTAGAGTAGACCGTGCGGTATAAATACCGCGCTAACAAGCAGAAGGGCAGCGAGCTATAGGAGCAAATAAGAGGTCATCATTAGGAAAATAACGAGCATTAAGTAATCTCCCAACCAAAGAATTGGGGTTACGCAGAATTCTCCATCCTTGCTTGGCCAATAGCCCCATACAGGTCATGAAATCCCATCCCTCCTTCCTCCTTAGGTCTGCACAAACGTTCCCAAGACACCAATTGAATCTTCTTATTGTCATCTTTGCTCCCCCACCAAAAACCAGGGCACATCTGATGTAGAGAATCACAAAACTCTTTCGGCAATAAGAAACAACTCATAGCATAAGATGGGAGAGCCTGAGCTACCACCCTTATCAACAAATCCTTACCAGAGCCCCTTAAAAGTTTACCTTGCCAACCTGCTAGTTTCTTGCTCACGCTTTCTTTGATGTAAGAAAAAGAAGCAGTTTTGTTGCAACCCAAGTAGGTAGGTAGACCCAAATACTTTTCATGCTTAACCTCAATAGAAACTCCTAAATATCCAGCCATAACCTATTTGTCAACCTCTGGTACTTTCTTGCTGAATACAATACTGTTTTTTGAGAAATTTATCTGTTGTCCCAAGGCCAACTCATAATCTTTCAACACCTCCTTAATGTGAAAACATTCTGCAGAAGTAGCCTTACCAAATAATAAGTTGTCATCGACAAATAATAAATGATGTATTACAGGTGCATCCTTACAGACACTGATCCCTTGCAACTCCCCATTCAAAACTTTCCTCTCCAGTAAGGCAGAGAACATTTCAGCACACAATAAAAAGAGATACGGAGATACAAGGTCCCCTTGACGAAGGACCTTGGTAGGAGTGAGATACCCTTTAGGTTGCCCATTCAACAAGAAAGCATATCTGACGATAATGACACATTGCATGATCAATGCAACCCAAGATTCATCAAAACCCAACCGAAGTAAAACAGACTCCAGAAAGCACCATTCCATAAGGTCATAGGTCTTGCTCATGTCCAATTTCGGAGAAAAGCCAGCATCTGAGCTACAGTAACAGTTGTGAATAAAATGTGACACCTCCTTAGCGACCAACCTATTATCAGTGATCAACCTTCCCGAAATAAAAGCACTCTGAGAAGGATTAATAATCTGGGATAAAATCTTTTTCAACCTATTAGCAATAGCTTTAGAACAAATTTTATACACAACATTACACAAGGCAATTGGACGAAGATCAGAAACAGACTGAGGATCTTTAACTTTGGGAATCAAACAGATGTGAGTAAAATTAACCTCACAGAGCAGCTAACCAGAATGAAGAAAGTTCTGCACCGTATCCACTACATCCCAATACTTTTGAAAAAATAGAGGAGGCATTCCATCAGGATCGAGGGCTTTAGTTGGGTACATCTGGAACAAGGCAGCCTTAATCTCCACTGCAGTGTACGGAGCACAAAGGTCAGCATTCATGATGGCCGTAATCCTAGGCTGCAAGAGCTCAATGATAGACTGCATATAGCCACAATCAACTGCACCTGCAATGAAAATCTTGGAAAAATAATGGAGCACCACCGACTCTATCCCTTTTGTCGACTCCTGCCAAGTACCATTATGATCAAACAAGCCCTGTAAACGATTCTTTACTCTTCTATTTGAAGCTTTCCTACAGAAGTACTTCGTATTTCTGTCTCCCTTTGCTAGCTAAGTTACTTTAGAGCGTTGACACCAATAAGAATTTTTTTTCTTCCAGCAACGCATCCAACTTGGAGTTCAGCAGTACGCTCTCCTGCTGGTTTGGCGCAGTCAAAGGTTGGTCAAGCAAAGATTGCAGTCACTCCCTCAGCATCCCAATCTCACGCCTATGAGCTCCAAAAACTTTTCGCTGCCAATCATTCAAGGTGAAACGGATCTGTGTGATTCTCTTACACACCTGAAACATGGGAAACCTTCCAGAGAATGGTTTATCCCAACCCTCCTACAACATATCTAAACACTCTGGTCGGTGTGTCCATCAGCTCCCAAAGCGGAATCGATAGCGCTGCCTTACAACCCGACTTGGAGGAACTTGGAAAACACCTAAGACGATTGGAATATGATCGCCATGGGTTGGTGCCAGATGACGAACTTGCACTGCCGTAAAGATATCAGACCACGTTGCCATAGCCACGGCGCGGTCCAGACGACTCCTCATTCCCGGGCCCTTCCAAGTGAAAGGAGATCCAGTAAACCCTAAGTTAATGACATCACATTCTGCCAACACATCCCAGAAAGGTTGCATTTGACTTGCACGCCTTACCACACCTCCTTCCTTCTCCGCTGCATGTAGCAGTTCATTCATGTCATCGATCATAACCTACAGCAAGGAAGACTCAGCCGCCAGGGACCGCAGCAAATCACACGTAAGATGACGAGAAGCCGTCACTGGATGCCCATACAAACCAGTCAGCCTCCAAGCCATACCCAATCCATCAGTTGCCCTAATCTTCACATCAATATGATGTGCAGATTTAGAGCGAAAGTGAACATCAACATCATCCTTCCAGAGCAGGGCATTACCTCCTGATAGACCGTCGCTCCAAATTGCCTCGCAATTCAAAAATCCTAACTGCAGATGCAGACAGTTCATATACACCCAGTCGTCAACTTTTGTCTCAGAGATAAAGATAGTAGAGGGCCGCTGCTGTTGAATAAGGACATTCAACGCCTCAAACCTGGATTGTTCAAACCCCGGCAATTCCAAGCCAAAACTTCCATGGGTAGGGTTTTGGATGCTACGTTCGTCAGAGACAGAATGTCTATGTTTTCTGTGCAGACACACCACTACAGCAGCTGCCCAGATAGAGCCTCCCACAAAGGGAGGTCAGGTCCACGAGCAATAGGCGTCGCCGGAAATTTGGTCGATGGCTTTACACACCGCTTCAAAACAATAGAGCATGATAACTTGTTCCATAAAATAAGGTCTTAGTTGGTTGCAAAACATTTTAAAATCATCTTTGTTCGAGTCAAAATATGCAGCCTCGTGCTTGCTTACTTGTATTCATGTTTTTGTTTTTCTTCTTGTTTTGTATTTTTTAGATAAAAGCAAATGATTTTATTTTGAGATATATTTGTACAAAGTACAACGTTTATATACCAAAGTCCGCAAAGGAGATAAAATAATTATATTTGTATCTATTTAGTGTGAAAGTTAAAGATAAAAGCTGAGGTTATTCTAAAAAAGAAGAAGATAAAAGCTGAGGTCTATTAATCATGATATAATGTTTTTTTTTTTTTTTTGTAAAACATTAATTATGATATAATATTTAAAGCAAACAAAACAGAGGAATAAATGTGCTTCATTAAAAACTGGCTCGAATAAGCTATTTGATGCATAGCGTATTTGGAGTGAGGCATAGTTATTCTCACAGCTTCTTATTTTTTATTGTAGGATTTTTCATTTATCTATTTTTGTTTATTCTCGATGAACTATTAGATTGTTTTGAGGTGTGTGATATCTCGGTCTTGGTGACTAAGCTCTTTGCTATTATAATATGTTTGTAATTTGCTTAAATTGCTCTTTCTTCCCTCTCATCGTTGAGTTTGATTGTATAGAAGTTGTACTTCTAGTAAACAAGGAAGAGAGCTGTTATGCCTCTGATGGAGTTATTGCCTCTGAGATTAGGAGTCTTCTTAGTCAACTTAATGTTTCTTAAGTTCTCAATCGATTGTGTAAGTGCAATAAGCACAAGAAGGGTCTTCTTGGCTCATAAATTGTATTGATAAAGATTTCTCTGTCAACTCTAGCTCACGCGATTTAGGCATTACATCCCCAGGACGTATTCTTGTTTACTTAATAATATGCGCATAGGGTTAAGCCTCCCACCTTGACTAGGTTCCAAACCTCATTTCAAAAAAAAAAAAAAAAAAAACTATTTGATAAAATTTAGTATGGCTTAGAGAGTCTATTGTATTATAGGTGTGGAGATTGTTATTAGGATTAATTTCAGTTTACCCCCCTGAGGTTTGGGGGTGTCATCATTTCACCCCCCAAACTCTCAATTTCACTTTTTTACCCCCTGAACTTTCCAATTTCAATCAGTCGTGTCCAATTTCTACTATTCCGTCCAAATTGGACTTTGACTCTGACTTTTGAGGGGTAAAATGGTCATTTCAAGACAAAAAAAAATAAAAAAATAAAAAAATTCGTTTTTTTTTTTTTCTGTTTTTTCGTTTTTTTTTTTTTATTATTTTTTTTTATATTTTATTTTGTCTTCAACCTATACACCACAAGTTATAATAGGTTTATAAAAATAAAAAAAATACTCTAGGTGGTTAAAAGCCGCTCGCTGGTTTACGATATTTGTTATATATCTCCGATAAAGTGAAGAATTTTAGGATATATCCCCAATAAAGTGAAGAAATATCTGTAAAAAATAATTTTACACTTTATCTGTAAATAAATATCTGTATATCCCCAATAAAGTGAAGAAATATCTGTGTAAAATCATTTTTGGTCTACGATATTTGTGATATATCTCCAATAAAGTGAAGAATTTTAGGATATATCCCCAATAAAGTGAAGAAATATCTGTAAAAAATGATTTTACACTTTATCTGTAAATATCTGTATATCCCCAATAAAGTGAAGAAATATCTGTTTAAAATCATTTTTTACAGATATTTATTTACAGATAAAGTGTAAAATTATTTTTTATAGATATTTCTTCACTTTATTGGGGATATATCCTAAAATTCTTCACTTTATCAGAGATATATCACAAATATCGTAGACCAGCGAGTGTGTAAAATCATTTTTTACAGATATTTATTTACAGATAAAGTGTAAAATTATTTTTTACAGATATTTCTTCACTTTATTGGGGATATATCCTAAAATTCTTCACTTTATCGGAGATATATAACAAATATCGTAGACCAGCGAGCGGCTTTTAACCACCTAGAGTATTTTTTTATTTTTATAAACCTATTATAACTTGTGGTGTATAGGTTGAAGACAAAATAAAATATAAAAAAAAAAAAAAAAAAAAAAACGAATTTTTTTATTTTTTTGTCTTGAAATGACCATTTTACCCCTCAAAAGTCAAAGTCAAAGTCCAATTTGGACGGAATAGTAGAAATTGGACACGACTGATTGAAATTGGAAAGTTCAGGGGGTAAAAAAGTGAAATTGAGAGTTTGGGGGGTGAAATGATGATACCCCCAAACCTCAGGGAGGTAAACTGTAATTAATCCTTGTTATTATTTGTGTTGAGCATGTAGGCTCCAGATAGTTGAGGTTGTCTATCAATTTTATTAGAAGTGTTGAATTTGGTTGCACAAGTTTGGGTATTCAATTTTTAGGGGTACTTTTATTGAATTTCCTATTAATTTCTCATAAGGTGTGCCCTACATGGCCACTTTAGATTTCAGGGTGAAATTTCGGGCATGTCTTATCACATAGTGGCATGATGAAACAATATGTTACCAATATATTTCTCGGTGGAAATTTAGTGGATAGCTGATATAATTGTCTGATGGCTTTGCATGAGTAGAATTTTTTTGTTAGGTCACCACAATTGTAAAGCAAATACAGTACCTAATAGAGCACTACTCTTTGTTAATTTATGCATTATGTTACAATACATACGATAAGTATAGACTCTTGTAATTGTTTTGCACTAGATGCTTATTGTAACTTGGAGTTTAGGTAACATATTCCCCCTCCTCATTGTATTATGCAGTTTCACTAATGGCCAATTTCAGGCCGATGTGTTGGTTTCTTTAATAAAAACTAAGAGAAATGGCGTATTATGTGCAACAAACACTTTAAAATATTGTATTTTAAAAGATTTTATTTATTTACTTTGATAAAAGAAAATAAATATATAATATTTCCACCTCAAAAAACATAATCATCAAGTGTAGCAGTTTTAGTGGGTCGTCACACAAACCACGTGGTGTAACGGTATCATGCAGATTTTGTTACGTCCCAAACCTAAAGTTACCAGCTTACTAGTCATTTGGACGGTATACGATTGAAATCTTTACTTTTTACTTTTATTTCGAACATTTAGGGGGAGTCCAGAAAATGAGACTTAAGAAAACATCATTGAAATTATTAAGACTTCAGAAAATGAGACATCACAAAACATCATGAATACGACGCGTCTCAATTAACCTTGGAACCTAATAACTTGCCTTATAGACAATTTGCTCTTTAGAACTTTCAACAAAACCCTCGTAACAAGGCACAGACAATGATTATTCTTAGCAATAGAACCCCAAACATACAATCTGTGAGCCCCGGAAAAATTATCGAGATAAGGTGAGATCGTTTGGAATAATTTTGACGATCTCGGTAATTATTAAGGTCTTCGGGAATAATTATTGGGATTTTTCACAAGGTGGAATCTTCAAAGTTTGGAGTCTATAATAAAGTACGCGACGTTACGAGTCTGTGAGAATTTTCGGGGAATTTTTCCGACACCGGAACTATTTATTTTGAATTTCCGAAGTTTAGGAATTATGGAAATTCATTTTAAATAAAAAGAAAAGCTCTGGCGTGATCTGGACCATTAAAAGTCCACCGCTTGATCAGCACCGTTCGTTTTAATTGAAATCAGGCTATAAATAGCCCTTTGATAGGATCAGCGTCCCAGATTGTTCCAGAACACATCAGAAGCCTCGACCCGTTTCTCCAGCCCGTCGACCCGGCGACTGAACCCGATCGGAACTTCCCTCGTCCGGCGACTTCACAGCGGCGCACCGGTCATGATCGAAGCGTCTTCTCATCGTGGTTCCTCCTCTGGTCACGGATCGTCCATGCATGGAGTAAGAAGAGAGAATCGAAGCCCAAAAGCTTCGGGTTTTCCGGCGACGCTTCTGCAGTTTTCGGCGATCGTCGGGGTTGCGTGAGGTACCGAAATTGATCCTCTCGTCACGCTCTGCACGTTAGTCTAATTAGTTTTTCAATTCGATTGAGATTAATGGATTGTGTTTTTGGGTTTGCTTCGGACGCCGTCGAAATTGACGTTGCCGGCGGTTGTTTTGGCTTCCTCGGTTTAACTTATGCGTCCTAACCACCACTTGGGTCTTGGTCGAGATCAATCTGCAGTCTTGGGTTGAGTTGATCAACTCAGAATCGACTAGGTTGACTCCGGTTTGCTGTGTTCTTCGTTGGAAAGCAGACCTGCAATTCGAGGTTCCTTTTCGATCTAGTCGATCACAAGGTGAGTTGGGTTCTGTTGAAGGTCTGAGAATTTACACTTCTGGGAATTGGGCTGTAACATGCATGCTGTGATGTTGTGTTTGAGAAGAGTAAATTGGTAGTTAGTCAGAAGAAATCGAAAGCTATGTTGTGAGCTTGCTGTTTTGTCCATGTTTGCTAAGATTACTACAATGATTTTGGTGATGGATGTTGTAGTATGTTTCTTATTCTGGTGAAAATGACAAAGCATAAATATGCAAGTATGCGTTTAGTTGAATTGGTTTGTCAGAAGTGAAAAAGATCAAGTTATGTTTGGGTGTCCTTAGTAATTTGGGCAACCTTGTATGAAGATGGAATCATGTTGGGTGCCATAGAAAATTCCATCGAATTACTATGTGACGAAATTATTAAGTAGAGAAAAGAAATTATATATATTGGGTGGCCTTAGTAAATCGGGTGCACTTAATATATATATATTTTTAGTCGATATCGTAATTTCAAGTAAGGGTTCGGTAATTTGGGTCAATTATTGAACAAGTCTCGATTGGTCAAACATTGGTCACAGTTAGTCAACTCCTAGTCAAACTAGGAAAAGTTGGTTGTACGATTTGTTGATCGTCGAGATTTCAATTATTAGTTCAATGCAATATTAACTATCGAAATGTCGGAATTTAGGACTCCAGCTACCCGAGGAACGGAAGGTTCGTGATCTCCGAACAACGTGAAATGGTAAAGCTTCGAAATCCAGGTAGGGGACTCGGGACTCTCTATTGGCTAATGGTTTTCCATATTTGATTATACGTGATGCATGATGAAAGTGTATTGTTAGTTCAAATTTAAAATGTTTTCAAGTTAACGTGCGTATAAGATTGTTGATGGCGGTGGGAGGGAGCGGAAAGGTGGTCGATGACTTCCTTGGGGATTAGCCACCCCTAAACCTCCGGAGGGTTAGCTACACCGGTCGGACGGTGCGCAATCTCAATGATGACCCGGTTCCGTGTGTGTAGCTAGTGTGTTAAGTTTGGTGCTCTGTGACTGGTAAGGTCAGATGTTGGTTCTACGGAACCAGGCCATCAGGTAAATCGCACGTAGTTTTCTAATCATGCATCGAGTTTTAAGATGAATGATATTTTAAGTTTGTCGTTCTTACATATATATTCGCTTTGTTTTCACACTGGGCCCAAATCCAAATTATTACAAAGTTGAGTTGATTTTCAAACTTAGTCGGAGTGGGTCCCATAGAGCAGCAAGGACGAAAGCTCACCCCTACAACAGTATATGTGCAGGTACTGTGCACTGGTAACGGGATCGAGCGGACGGAGCTGGGTGCGCAGAATTTGATAACCCTTCCGGACGGTAAACGAGTTTCTGATGTACTCTTGATCTTTATTTCTTGATCCACGCCATTCTAAAACTTGTTGTTGAGTGTTCATTGTGTGGTTAAGTCTATTAGTCCTCGACTATTCAAAAATGACAAGTTCTAGACGAACAAAGTGAATCTTGTAATTTCAAGAAGCTTTCACCTCAAAAGTATTTCAAATTCCCGCTGTGTGTTTTACGAAAAGTTTATCAACAAAAATGCCTTGCGGTTCTCTAGAATGTAATTCGAGCTTTCGGTTTATATTTTAGAGACTCGCGGCACTGTGACGTGCTCAAGCTGGTGAGGTGCAGTTTGGGGCGTTACACAATCTAAGTTGCGCACTAAAGAAACTTGTAAAGAGCTCATCGACGTAGAAATAAAGTTTAGGTTCTTATTCAATAGATAAACAAAACTAATTGAAAGTCATAGCTTGTTATTCAATAATGAATTTGGGCTTCGACAGCCCCCAACTACTAAGAGTTGGTTGCTCATAGAAAGAAAAATAAAAAGAAAACAAACTAAAAAAAGGAGAGAGAGAGAGAGGAGGAGAAGAGAGAGCTTTTTCAGATGTTGCACTGTCCTTTTATATTCCTCCTTGAGTCCTTTTTTATTCCTTTTTGGTTTAAGATTCTTTGAATTGTAGAGAAATCCAACTTCTTGATTCTCCTTTCTCTTGTTGAATTAGGGTTATCCACATCATGTTTCCAATAAAAGTTCGCCTTGTCATCAATACGATAAATGTGAACATTCTCCATATTTGCTGCGTCATCTCTATGTATTGGGCTTCTCAATCCATCAAGGTGTCCTGCTTGGGCCAGTACTTCAAGCTTTTCTTTGTTTGCGCATGTTTCCTCTATATTATCTTCTTTTTGTATATTTGCTCCAAAATACCAAATAAACACAAAAGTAAATAAATAAAGAGAAAATAGAACAAACTAACAAAGATTAACAATATAAATGTCGCATAAAATGCTTCTATCAGTGGCCATTGAAAAAGTTGTTGTGTTTGTTATAATGATCATTTTGGTGTAGGTCCCGAACCACGATTTGGTGGTCGGAGATGGTGACCCTTGGGGGTGTGTGTCGCCTCTTTTGACTTCCTAATTTCACCCATTAGATATAGTTTATTGTTACGAGCGAGTAGATGCAATTTCGTAGGTATACGTTGAACTTTAGGATCGATGGAAATTTCTGAAGTTTTAGAAATTCGGGTGTGAATTCATGTCAATTTGACCGTTAGATCGTGTTGATTTTTTTTTTTAGGTTGTTAGGGCATCTCTAACCCTCTTAGTTCCAAGCCATAGTCGTTTCAAAATTTGACACCTCTAGTGTCATTACTATTCATTCAGATTTTGCATCTCCAACCCCCTATAGTCAAAAGTCATAAGCATTTCAGAATTTTAATAATTTTAGACAATCATTTAACTACAATATGGATTTACATATCATATATAATTATTTTCTATAATATATCGTTATAATAAAATATTTTTCTGATTTTTAGAAAATTTTCTTTTATTTTTTCATCTTGTTTTCATTTAAAAATATATTACTTTATTATTAGCCGTTGAATTTAATGCATCCCATTTTTTTATCGTCAGAATAGAAATTAAGTAATTATATATTTACTTTTTGTTTTCTATACCAATTAATTTGGGCCCTCCATTTTGAATTGAATCAATGCAGAGTGAATCTCAGCCCTCCATTGTGTAGCTGCCATATGGAGCCCACCACGTTATTACACCCCATACCCAAATTTACCCGTTTACTAGTTATTTGAATGGTAAACGATAATTATCTTTACTTTTTACCTTCGTTCTGGATTTTTTAGAGGTTTCAAGGGTTGAATTTTTGTTCAAGTCAGTTTCTTAGGAAACTTCCTTCTAGAGAGTTGTAGAGCACGTTAAACCGAGTTCGTGGACATGCGGCACATTAAAATCAGAGTTGTGACGAAGAAGTTATGAGGGTTTAAACTCAGTGGCAGTTTTGTAAATTTTGAGAAATTGGTTTAAGCATATTTAGGTGTTTCCTGATGGGGAAACTTGCTAATTTGGGGACTTCCATTTTAGGAAGTCGAAGAGAGAGAGAGAGAGAGAGAGAGAGAGAGAACCCGGAAACCAGCGAACCTTCTCGGCCTCGCCGGCACAGATTCCGCCACCTCCGGCCTTGAAACTGGTCTCTTTAGAAGCGCTTCATCCTCCTCTTCCTTTCTTTGATAGTTATTTAGGACGATTTGAGACGTAGGAAAAGAATTGAGCCAGAAACCAGTCGCAGTGCATAACCAAAATCATGTCCAATCGCTGTTTTCCGGCCACCTCAGGCTGCACCATCACCGACATTTTGAGGCTCTCTCCTCTCTGATTCGAACCCAACCAGTGGGTAGATCCAATTTTGCCAAAGAAGGGTGAATCGACGGCGAGAAGAAATCTAGGGTTTTTGGGGGTTTCGAGAACGACGTGTAGACCGAGTTCGAGGAGGAAATCATTGGAAGGCCGTTGTAGTCGCAAATATGACGATGTGTAGACCGAGTTCAAGGAGGAAATCATTGGACGGCCGCTGTAGTTGCAAATCTGTGAGTGAACATTTGATTTTAAAATAAAATATGCATGCAGTACTTTTGAGCATTTATATATTTATGAGCTTTGGATTATGAGATTTATTTATGATTTACGAGATTAATATTGAATTTCCTTTTCTAGAGCTTTTAGTAATCTTCGAGCTATTTAAATTATGAGTTATTGAGTTTTGAGAAGTGGTTTTCGGAAAGTGGTTGATTAAGAAAATCTTATGAGGATTATTGATTTCGAATATTTGAGTTATTGAGATTTCTTGAGTTAAGTATATTTGAGGAGGTAATTATGTTAGCGCATGCATGCATTACTTGGTCGGCAATACCCTCCAGAATATTCCGGTCGGCAGTACCCTCTGATGTGTCATCTGGTCAGCAGTACCCTTCAGATGGTATGAGATAGTTAGTCGGCAGTACTCTCTAACCCTCACCTCCTCGTCCAATCGGCAGTACTCTCCGATGCGTCCCTGGTCGGTAGTACCCTCCATGTGGCATGAGATGACTAGTCGATAGTTCCCTCTAGTCATCGCCTATTTTTCCTTTATGAGTATTTATTGAGATTTCAAGAGTTTTGAGATGAGATTATAAAGTGATTTGAGATATTTCTTTATGAGAGGTTTTGAAAGGATTTTGAGATGATTTACAGAGGATTTGAATTGATTTTGAGAGTTCAGTAAAGAGGAGGATTAAGAGTATTTCATGATACCTTACTGCATCCTTGGTTTTTAAGATAATAAATTTGGGAAAGCATTAAATATTCGTTTTATTTTGTTTATAATTATTTATTTTTTGTCCACTCACTTTAAAGGTTTTTCTCAATGCTTTTCCCTGGGCTCTTCGGTTTCTCATGTCCAGACGGGTCGAGTTTTCGTAAGAGTCGAGGCATAGTGACCACCGGTTTCATCTTCCTTGTAGGTTACATGTTGACCTACGTGTATTTATTTTCCAGTTCATTTGTCTAGATTGCTCTGATGACCAGCTTTTAGTTGTATTAGTAGAATGTTTATTGATATTGGGGATATGAGTTTCAGAGTTGTTTTATGTTTCCTATTAGAAGTTAGCTATGAATTGTGGGGAGCAGGTAGGCTCCAGGAGTTGAGGATGGATATGTTCATTTAAGAAGTGTTAGAATGTTTTTACAGGTTTTGGGCAGTCCACTTTTAAGGGAAGTTCCGCCAAACTTTTGGTAGAATTTCGTCTAAAGTGGGCCCCGCAGGGCCTGTTTTGGGTTTCAGAGTGAAATCCGGTTCGAGTCCTGTTATGTTCCACTGAGCTATTATGGCTTTCGTCCTCCATTTCTTAGTCAAAATGATTGAAATTTTGACTCGAGAGTCATTTTGACTCTACAATTCTTTGGGTTTAAGCATCTGAAAAATAGTTAAGGTAGGCATTTTGGTTTTTGACTAAAGGATTGGAGTTGCCCTTAGAATCATTGAGTTGACGAAACCCTAGACAGTTTCAACCAATTCCGATGTAAATTCGGATTTTCGATGAATTATTTAATTAGGGTTTTGGAGTTCCATTTGAATTCAAAATTAGTTAAACATTAATTTATTCCCACGAGAGTGTCGGATTTGAGTGTTGATTATGGTTCGATTCCTTTGGATGTGATTTAATATTTGATTTATGATCTTTTTATTAATACTTCGGATTTGTGTTTTATTTGAAATTATGATTCCCAATGAATGTATTGGATTTGAGCTTGGGTGTGATTCAAGATAAATGCTAGGATTAAATTTTGGTTGTGATATATGGGTTATGAGATTTTTATTGAATTATGGATTTTATGACCATTGATTGAGATGTTTTATGTTTGTGAATTTGAGGATGGACCAGTACCCGTTATTATTTGATTTATGATTGTTGATTTGAGATATGTGTGTTTATGATTGAGATTTGAGAGGCTATGACTCAATGTAATTTAGTTAGAGACATGGGCGGAGCCATGTGGAGACTCAGTGGGTCCCGTGCCTCACCCACTTTTATATATTTTTTCTTTTGTAGTTTATGTATATGAAAACAACTATAAGTAGCTTAGAGTTTCTTTAAATCATTACCAGCCAACTTGGTGTAGTGGTCAGGCATGTATGGTTTTGCAACTGGTCCCAGCCTCCCAGGTTCGAATCATGATGGAAACATTAGTTATTCAAATTTTTTTTTCGTTTTGTGAACATTAACACAATTTTTCCTTATAGTTTTAAAAGTTAAAAATAAATTATGTCTCCATGATGAAAATTGTCTAATATCTAAAGCTATAAATTTTATTAATAAAATATGTAATTTTAGGAAAAATATTAATCTTACAGTAATTTTATTATAATGTATTATCTGTTATTAAAGTTTTGGTATATATTTTAAATTTCAAAAAAAAAATTTTGAAAACTTTTTAGTGTCCATTTGATATGAAATTCTGGCTCCGCCACTGGTTAGAGATTGATTGTTATTATGGGGAGTAGGTAGGCTCCGAAAGTTTTGAGGTTGGATTTGATTATTAGAAGTATTGAGTTTGATTTGCAAGGTCGAGCAGTCCATTTTTTGTAGGATTTCTCTTTCGGTGGGCCCCGTAGGGTCACTTTAGATTTCAGGGTGAAATCAAAGGCATCCTGTCAATTTGGTATTAGAGCTCTAGGTTGTCAGAGTTTGTCGACTTTGATCTGTGAGATTAGTATGGTGGGTACCTCCGTTGATTCGTACGACATGTGTGAAATTTTTAGGATAAAATTTTTATAAGCCCGTACCTAGAGCTACCGGTTTAGTGGTCTTTTAGACGGTAAATGACTGAAATTTTTACTTTTTACTTCTATTTCAAACATTTAAGGAGGAGATCTAGAGTTGACTTCTTTTTTTTATTCATTTTTCGAGAAAACTTTCTTTGCAAAAGATGTAGAGCACGTTAAACAAAGTCCGGGGACATGCGGCACACTAAAATCAGAGTTCATATGAGTAAAATATGATTTATAGAAGTTTAATTTTTCATCGGAGTTTTCTAGAAACCTTTGTAGAGATTGAAACTTTTAACATAACTAAAGCCATAATTATCAATACTAAAAGCTTGAAGTGAGTTGAAAGGGCGGCCTCTAATCCAATTCAGTAAATATGCTTGAATGGGCCAGAGATGCTAAAGCATCATCCATTATGTTTGTTTTCCTATGACTGTATCATTTGATTTTTCTTTCTTTCTTTCATGTTTTACTTTTAGTAAGCTAATGAAAATTCAGCATAACAGTCTGAGAAAGGTGTCGAAGCACCCACACAACCCTGAAGAAGGCAACAACTATATTCGAAAGCCCAACACCGATCTCTTGCTAGATTTCTAGAAACACTAACAAAATACAGTAAGAAAGCAATTCTTTCTGACAAATAATACAAACACAAATGAACCAAAAATTAAAAGCATATACCTATACAAGTGAGCAAAAAAGAATAAGGTAAATCCATACATCAAATAAGAAAAACAATAAGGCTATGGGCCAAAAAACTCATGGCGAAAGTGTTGGATATTATGCTCAATTGGAAATCAACATTGCAACATGTAATTGGATCTTAGCAATCCTTTCACACCCCAACTTGAGTAAAGGTTTAACCTCGTGTTAAGGAGTGATTTGTACTATTATACACAGTTTAACATCCATAATTAAAATGAGGCAGATATCATAACATGACGTTACGAACAACAACCCTCGTATCTTTATTTTGATTACAAGCCTTTAAGAGGAGTTTAAAGCACAGATGCTTGAAGCATTTATTTGCAGAAAACTGTCTAGAACAACATTTCTTTTCAAAAACATTCATTCCTTATTCAAGCTTTTATTTACAAAAAAAAGAAAAAGAAAAACCCTACTTTATAAAGTTTCGCTTATTGGTTATTCAACATGTCTGGTTTGGAACTTGCGAGAGTTTGATGAAGGGGTGAGCTAATGCTCAGTAGAGCTAATGATCCTTAGCTTAAACTTAGTAAACAACAAACAACATCAAAACAATACAATATGCAAACAATGCATGAATGTAATGTCAACTCGACTTTCTTCTCACACTTTGCACCACCCTCAAATGAATCATCCTCTTTTGTTAGTTGTCACGTTTTCCTCATGGTCTCCATGACTCGAAACCCGATGAGATCACTTTATCAACGCTCTTCGTTGAAGGGCATACTTTCCCTGATTTGTGCACTTGTGGGCTGATCATAAATTCTGGATGCCCCATACAGTAACCTCAACTACACAAATATGTTCCTATAACCACTCAAACTCCTTTTAACTGTCCAATCTCACTCTCTTCCCACAATGTAAAATGCACGATCAAGTTGTATAGATTCAAACATAAGAATACATGTTTTTCAAATGTAGACATTATTAATCAACCAACAATTCAATATCATCCAACATGTAATTCAGACACTGCAAAACAATTCACATAATGATTTAATAAAAAGTTCTCCATAAAACCCTGCCTCAAATCGCACAACGCAAACTCAAGCTCGATCTTCACTTCTTAAACTTGTGGATCACCAAGAACGTCTCCGGAACCTTACCCAAGAGGTAAAGTAATACAATACCAATGACAACGAAATTAGTAAGAAACTAACTACAGTCATTTTCAAATCCTAGAAACTATATATTTAGACTAATTTACAAGTAGTAAATGTGAATAATGGACTCTACAAATTGACCATACCAATAGTGTTTGCAAGGTACAAGTTACAACCAAAATCGCTTTATGAAGGGTTATCACAATTCACAAGTTTAGCTGGTACAAAAGGAAATGGATTAAAACAAAGTTATTTACTTGCTCTATTTAAAAACAGTATTAACAACTATTTTGGCTTCACTTTTCACCTGCTAGACTTTAGTGAAATTATATGATCTAAAGCCTATTTTAAAGATGGTGTTACAGGCTTTGAATACATGCTTTGGTTTCGTCGTTTCGAAATTGATGCCCTGATTAAAAAGTTATGCACTTTCAAATTTGGTTCAGAAATAAAGAAAACCTAGGAATTTAGTTTTGATAGAATAGACAACTGTTTTTGACAAATTATTTGACACAACCAACGTTGTCCTAATTCAGAGATTCTTAAACGTGCATAAAGATTGACAAATGAAGTTTTTGGTGGTACTTTCAAATTTCAAAACAAAGGTCTGAGATAAGAGATATGTTACTTCAAAATAGACAATAAAATAAGGTTTTCTGGAAATTTCCAGCAATCCTAGATTTTGTTGTAAATAAATTTATTCAACTTTTGGGTTAACAATTATAGTTCTTCTACAAAGATGATTTAAGACCTGAAAGTTCATTTACAAAACACTAAAACTTCATTAACATATCTAACTTTGAATAAAAAGTTCCAGAATTTACTCTAGACACAAAAACTCAAGTACTCTGTTCTTGAGCTGCAACCATATTGATTTCAAACTTGAAAATACTGTTCGAAATCACTCCTATGTTTAGCCAAATTTGAAAATTTCAACAACCAATTTCTTTTCAAGCAAAGACTAAATATATCTCGGATAAAAGTCAAGATTAAAAGCAAATAAAACTAACTAATCTTTAGAAGTCAAAACCAAACTTGATAGAATTTGACATTTGACAAAAATAAATTTGAAAAGCCTTATCCTTTCTCTCACTATTTTGTTATTTCTTTCCTGCCTAGTTTCCCCCTTCCCCTCTCAGGTACTTTTTTTCAAACTACCGACTCTACTCTCTTCCAATCCTATCATCTCTAGGTCTAGGTATTCCAGCTTCTGTTTGTATAGGTATTCTATCAGCTACTTCTATAGGTGTGTAGTTCTTGTTCCTAGAAGACGACAGCTCTTGCTTGGCTTCTTGGAAGATTCAAAACTACACTGTGTTCGCTCAAAAATTGTCTCAGCCACGTGTCACTGGGTCGAGGGCTTCTTTGGCTTACACGTGTCCTTCTGACTTAGCCAAAAAGTCACCCTCAAGTTTAAGGGCCAAGTTATAGTGTAGGGATTATGAGTAGTGGATATTATACCCAAGGGATTGAAAAATTCCACTACAGCTAGGGAAGACTAGAGGATGCTAGAAGAGTATGCAAATGTATAATCACAAATAATGGCTCGCAAGTGAACCAAAGTTCATGCTGAGTATGTGCAATATGAAGTGTAGTAGGTTGATTTTGATGTTCATGTGATTTCAATTTAAATTAAAACAACCAAATGATGAAAAATTAAAATGTAAACTAAGCTAAGCTAAGCTAAACAAGTTTTTATCTAATGGATGAGAGTTAGGACTTAAGGTTTCCATCTCTAGTCTCCCTTGCAAACAATGATACTTTTAAAGTGAGTGATGACATTTAAATCAACCAATTTTTTTCCTTGCATTCCTCTCGGGTATGTATCAAGCATCTGCTCTCAGGTGTAATACTTAACTACGTACTTAAATCATGCATTTTAATCCGGTTAAGTATCTCGTGCATTACCCTAAGTGCATAAAGCTTGAAGATAAAGAGATTATGCAAACCAATCATACTTGTAGTTTACAACCCTAACAAGCACATATGATATGCTAGCTATCATGCTTCTAACAATCAAAATTAATCAAGCCTTAATTGTTTCTTATGTCATGTCAAACATTCATACCAAATTGATTAAGTTGAAACATAAGTGTTCAACTGTTGAACTACCATGATAAGGTGCTAATGAAAAGTGCATCAAATACAGTATTCACATCAATGTCATACAAGATAGGCTAAGACTTTCAATCGTAGCCCCAACAAAGCACTACTCACTAATAATTACATACAATAACTTCATAATCAAATTAAGAGCTAAAATCATTTTACCACCCTAAACTTTATACCTAAAATCATTTGCACCCCTAAACTTCTAATATGATCGCACTCTCCAATGTGATTGATTATAGCCAATCCTTGACTAATCCATCAATTTCTTCATATAGTGTTGCCCACTCAAACTAGATTTTGGCCTTCAATCATGCAAGAAACACACAATTTACATGTCCAAAGCTAAAAACTGACCCTAAGTGGACTCTCATCATCACCAATTTATGAAGAAATTGATGAATTAGTTTACTAATGGCTTTGGTTGATCATATTGGAGAGTATAAGGGCATATGTGATCTTAGAAGTTTGAGGACGCAAATGATTTTAGGTGTAAAGTTCAGGGTGGTAAAATGATTTTAGCTCTCAAATTAAATGTAAAAATATATATAATTTAGAGTAAAAGAGATAAAGTTGGCTTAGTGGTGTGGCAGATGGTCCCCAAGCTCACGTCTTGGTGATGATGATGGTGGTGGTGGTTGTGATACACTCTCTTTCTTAATCTTGAAGATTTGATGATAAAGGATAGTGAAGCTTGAATTATGTATTGTGTGAATATGTGGAGTAGATAGAGAAAATGGGATAGAAATGAGGGTGGAGAGAAATGATGTATTAGTAGTGGTGTTAATGGAGGTAGAGGATAAGAAATGGTGGTGATGATGGAGGAGATAGAGTTTGAAAGAAGATTTGGATTATGGGAGATGAATAAGGATGTAATGACGGTAGTAGTTTTCCTAATTGCTCGAATAGTGAGCAGAGGAAGTATTTGTAAGTGTCGTTTTGGTTTTTGAATGAATGTTATGAATCGTTTACTCAAAAAAAGAAAAAAAAGAATTAATAAAAATAAAACTTAACAAGATAGAAAAAAAAATTAACCAAAGTGACAGTAGAATATAACGTTTTTTTTTTTTTTTTTTGAAAGGGGCTGGTGCGGCTGCCCTCAAGCCTTGATTAATGAAATTGCAGAATACAAGGGGGGGGGGGGGGACGTAGAGCCTGAACTCCTGATTACAATGAGCATAAGCATAAAGAGAATATCCTGAAATAATATCGGGAGTCTCCACTAAGTCTATGTATTCTGACAAGCACCAATTAGCAAAGAGTGCACAAATAGCTACTCTATTTACTTTAACAAAGCGGTGACATAACGGAAAGATTACTCTATAACGAAGAAGCATCATTACAAATATCACAACTTTCCTAATATGTTGCCGCATGGAGAAATATCCGGCGACATTGAATTTCATCCTGCCCCTAGGAGATTGCGTCCATTTGACGTAAACAGCTCGCTGCCTCTCTAGGCCAGACATGGCACACTGAAGGTGTATGCTGGGTCCAAACCCACGTCGCCCTACCACTAAGTGATAGGGGATTATTGCTAGCATAAAGCTACAAGTAAGTAAATAAAAATAACAATAAAAATAAATGAAAATAAATTTAGAGCCACAGGCCAAGCCCAGACCCAATAACCATTAGGCTCAGCAAGGAACAAACAGGATTCCAGCCCAACCCGACACCTCAGCCCCACTAACGCCGCCACCACCACAGCGCCACCATCTCCGCGCCTCTGCCTTGTCCCTACCTCCGTCCAAAGCCCAGCCACCCTAACAGGCAGATCGCCAACCGATCTGAACCCAGGCAACCAAAACACTAGCAAAGAAGATGAAAAACCAGAAACACAGCTTGACGCCATAGTTGCAACAACGCTAAACCTCCATCTCCTCCCTCCGACCCGCCTGTCCCCATCCATCCCTTGCCAAGCACCGCTGCCTATCCGGCCATCCAACCCACTCAACCTGAGATTCGATCGGGATTGAGTGGAAAAGACAAAAAAATTATCTTAAAGCAACCAATTAGTATTAACTACTTTCTACATAAACCAATCACATTAGCTCACGTGTATTTTATTGTAGTCTAAAATCATACAATAATTTTCCACACTAATATGGTCTGATTCTGATCTTTGGAATTACTCTAACTTTATTGATCCATAGAAGTTGCAAAAACAAAGCCAAAACTGTAATTACAAAAAGTCAAAAACTGAAAAGATAATAAGCCAAGTCGCTTGGAGACAGATCACCTTTTTTTCCTTTTCTCATGGAGACAACTCACTTTTGTGTACAATGTTCCCACACATCTCCATGTATTAAGCAAAACAAAAAATAGAAAACAAACACATTTTTTTAGCAATAATTGCTGCTTAATCTCTTTGATTAATCAACTAACCATGAAGTAAAACGTGGAAAACACCAGCTCATACTCAAATACATACAAACTTTTTTATAAAAAAAGAAAAAAATAAACGTTTAAATTAAAAAAAAAAGCCCAAAAATTAAAGGAAGTAACAAGTCCCAGATAATCTTCTCCTTTCTTTCTTCTTCTTCTACCTCGGTTTGGTCCCGAAAGCGAATTTGCTCAGAGCTGTGGTGGCCCCTTTTCGAGGGTTTCAGGGTCCACCAGCTTCGATCTTGCGTGACGTTGAAGGTTCTGGAGTTGCCGAATTTGACTCGGTAGTCTTTAATTTGATCAGGTGTGAGGCGGAAATCGTTTGGAAATTTAGCGAATTGGAAGTGGAATTTTAGGGTTTAGGGAAGATGAAGAGGGCGATAAGGAGTGTAGAGGATCTGATCGAGGAGGTTCAGCTTCGATTCGTTTGGTGGGCGCTGTTTGTCTTCGCTGTTTCCTACTTCTTGACGCGTAAGCCACTTCAATTTTATGCAATTTGTTACGAATTTTGGTGTAGTTTGAAAAATTGTTGCTTTTTTTTTTTTTTGGGAGTTTTTGATGATTAGGAATCAGCAGCTTAGTGATAACTCTTAAGTTTTTTGCTTGCGAGAAAAGTTTCGAAAATGAATTGGATTATAATTCAATGTTTGAATCATATGTTTATTAACAGTTGTAGATTTTAGGTGTGAACAATGGAGGTTAAAATTATGGGAGGTTATCCAATGCAGGTGTTGTGAAAACTGCTTGATTAACTTGAAAATGATGCTCTTTTCACCTTATATTGTCATTGATTGCAGATACAAGCAAATCGATGTGGATGAATCTGCCCATAGCAATCTTACTGGTCGCGGTATTACGCATGCTATTAAATGAGGTGCAATTTCACTGGAAGGTTCAAAAGCCTGTTCGTCCGAAATCATATTTGTCTCATTTGGAGAAGAAACAGTTGTCTGTGAACGACTCACGCCTTTCTACTTCATTGCCACCGCCAAAATGGAAAAGGAAAATTGGTTCTCCGATCGTAGAGGATGCAATGAGAGATTTCATTGACAAAATTTTGAAGGATTTTGTGACTGATTTATGGTATTCGGATATAACACCGGACAAGGAGGCTCCGGATCAAATACGCGCAATTATCATGGATGCTCTTGGTGAAGTATCAGGAAGAGCTAAAGAGATAAACCTTGTTGATTTGCTAACAAGGTAACCTTCTCTCTTCAGTAGAATTCAACTAGTTGCAAGCTGTTAAGAGGCTTCTATCAGTAAAGCAGCATAAATAACGACTGCCTATTGTTTCAGGGATATATTAGATTTAATAGGAGATCATTTAGAGCTTTTCAGAAGAAACCAAGCTGCTATAGGTGTTGATGTTATGAAAACGTTGTCTTCAGAGGAGAGAGATGAAAGGTTGAAACATCATCTTATGGCTTCAAAGGAGCTCCATCCTGCGTTGATATCACCTGAGAGTGAGTACAAGGTGTGAGTGGAGTGTTTTTATAGAATTAAGTTATCTATTTCGATCTTATATGTTGGATTCAGGTTAATACTTTGTATCTTCTACAGTTTCTTCAGCGGCTAATGGGTGGAGTGATAGCAGTGGTGCTCAGACCACGAGAAGCTCAATGTCCGGTGGTTCGATCCATTGCCAGAGAACTATTAACAAGCTTGGTAATTGAACCTGTTATGAATTTCGCAAGCCCTGGGTATGTTAATGACTATTTCATTCAACTTTTCCATTGCCATTCTTTTTCTTTATTCTCTGTGTTTTGGGGTATTATTGGCATTTGATGGATTGCCATATGAAACTATGGGTAAGGGTTTTACTGTCGTAAGAGGGATTGCCTTATAAAACTATTCAAAAGCATCACAATGTGAAAAAAGCTGAATTCAAGTCTTGTATTCGTCCCTTTCAAAAAAGGGGGGGGGGGGGGGGGGGGGAATTCTTGTATTGGTTATATAATAATCATAATAATTAATATTATCAGTGTTATGATTAGTATTATTTTATATATGATCACATATATATATATATATTTTTTCCTTCATGAAATAGGCTCAGGAATACTGAATCATTTTGGTGGGGAAATATGTGTACTAGACTGTAATGTTGAAATGTGTCTCCAATCTCATAGGAAGATGTTATATAACCGTACAGCCTCCTCTCCTCACACAGTTATAGGCATTTTAACTCCCAATTTCTCTTTAATCAGGTACATCAATGAGTTGATTGAATATGCTTTGGAAATTGTTAAAGATTATATCTTTAAAGAGGCAGATGGGGACCAGTCTACTGCAGGGGGCGTATATGATCATGATTCTCCGCTGAGGAAATATGCTACCTTTAATCAGAGGACTGATATGACCTTGGCTAAAATTGAAAATCAGGGAGAAGCATCCTCGGACTATAACACATTCCAGGAAGATCCTTTGCAGTCGCAGCCTGCTGTTTGGGCACGAGGGTTGGAGGCTGTGACACAGAGAAGGACTGAAGTTCTTACTCCTGAAAATCTAGAAAACATGTGGACAAAAGGAAGAAACTATAAAAAGAAAGAACACAAGAGAAAAATAACAGGAGTTCAGGAACCTGTACCAAAGGGTTCAGGAGCGCATGGTGATGTACCTGCAAAAAAGTTGGGGAATGAAATGATAGCTAACAGGCATGATATTTCTACAGGAGAGGAAGATAGATCTATTTTAAATCTAACCCAGGGGGCAAGTTTTGACACCCATTTTAGTGATGCGACTAAAAAGGAGTTGCGGTTCTCTTCAGATGTCAACAAGGAATCAATTTCTAAGGAAGGGCATCTTGTTGATGAGTCGGATGACGATAGAGATCATGCTGCTAATGGAGTTAAAAGTAGCCTCAAGCGATCAAATAGCACTTCTGCTTTGAAAATACAGCCTGACACAAAAAAAGCTTCGACACAAGGTGGAGGTTCCATCATTTCAGAGTTCTATAGTCCTGAATTTGGCAGGCATGTAGAAGGGCATTTTGGTAAGAGTGCCTCAGATATGGTAGTCCGCAGTGTGGGACAAGTTCCCAAGCTCAGATGCCGGGTAAGCATTCCTTCTGTGAAATTTTGGAATATGAAAATTCCTGACTGTCCTAGCAGTAATCTTACGAATTCAAGATTGAATTTTTTTTTTTTTCAGCTCTTCAAGTGCTGAATTATTGTATTACACAGTTTATTTTAAATCCAAAACTGATTTTTTATCCAATATGTCTGTACAGGTTATGGGAGCATACTTTGAGAAACTTGGGTCAAAATCTTTTGCAGTTTATTCAATTGCAGTGACAGATGCAGAAAACAGAACTTGGTTTGTGAAACGAAGGTTGTGATCTCATCTATATCATTATGAGAACAGGAGTTCTCAATTATATTATTATAACACCATTACTTTTTATTTTTATTTTTATTTAATTTTCGTTAATTATTCATACACACAGTTCAGAAATGTGGTAATGAAGATGTTCTCTTCTAAGACATGCAAGGACCACATTGTTGTGGCCCCTTGGATTTGTACTGTTCATTTTGTATGTTTCCATTCAACTATGCTCCATGCAAAAATTTAATCAAATTAGATCATTTAATCATTTGATTATCATGATGAAAATGTATATATTATTGAAAATACTGTGGTCGTCTGTCTAGTTGACAGCAATCATAATTAAGTGGTTAGAGAATTTTTCGAATTTGTAGGAATAACTGGAAGGAGAACCTAGAAAATAGGCGGTTCAGATTATTGGACAACATTGTGGGGTGGTTTCCCAATTTTTCTCAAATGGAGACATCATTTTTAGACAACAATAATAGAAAAAATAATGTGTGTTGTGCTTGTGTTAAAACAGTTACTGAAGTCTCCAATTCAGGATTACCTGCTCCATATATATATATATATATTCATTTTTTTTTTCTGCTGGTTTATCTCTTTAATTCTTCAACTCTATCTACAGATATAGGAATTTTGAGCGACTACACCGCCATCTCAAAGAAATTCCAAATTACACCTTACATTTGCCCCCCAAAAGGATATTCTCATCAAGCACAGAGGATGCTTTTGTTCATCAGCGATGTATCCAGCTTGACAGATATCTCCAGGTATGATGTAGATTCTTACTGAATATCTCTCTTCCCTCCCCCATCCCCCCATTCCAAATATTCCTCTGCTTTAACTATACTGTATTTACAGGATCTTTTGTCAATAGCGAACGTTGCTGAACAGCATGAAGTTTGGGATTTTTTAAGTGCTACCTCGAAGGTATTCATCTTCTTAAGTGTATTTTAATGTTAGGCCTCAGTTGCACCTACATGTTTGGTGCATATGCTTTTAACTATAGTTAAGCCTTGATGCTTGCATTTCATAAAACTCTGACAAAGAGAACCTGGGAGTTGAAGGATTAGTTGAAAATAGTCCAATGTTTGCCAGTATTTAAAAAAAAAAGAAGAAGAAAAAGATACGCATAGGACAAGTACTTAGCCTTTCTGCAATATATGATATTGACAACAGAACAAAAGCCAAAAGCCAGTCCGATGAAGACCTAGTTGAATCTCATCTGAATTTTCTAAACTATTTATCTTCGTCTTAAATGCAGTCTGCATGTCATCTGAATTTACTAAACTATTCTTTCCTTTTTTGTTTTTTTGGGTTTTAGAATTACTCATTTGGAAAATCTCCCTCAGTGATGAGAACTCTTGCAGGTACGTGGTTTTTTTTTTTTGTTGGCTTTTGCGTCTTTGCTGTTGATAGTTTTGGTGCCTTGCTTACCACCCGCATATTTTGGTTTGAACGTTATCACTTCTTGGTTCTTTAAACTATTGCTTTTCAGTTTTAGGAACGGTGGATACTGTCTCTTTGTACTAGCTGCATTAGATGTTTGTTGACAATTTCTTTTATTTTTTTATAACTAAGCATTAAGAGTTACTAAAATTGTATAGAAAGTTGTAACCAAAGAAGATAAAGAAAAATAAATGTAAATAATGTTGCAAGCCTGGGACACTTGAAGAATTTGAGAGAGACGACCCCAAGGACAAAACAGTTGACAAGTTCCAAGTTACTTTATGATGGGTGGTCTGTAGTGGGTATAAAATTACTAACAACTTAGATGGTGGTTCTATCCATGTCCAGTAGGAATCATTGTGTTTTTTTTTTCCTTTTCTGCTGTATTTAGCAGTTCTGTAGTTTTTGCAATAAGGCCTTTGTTTTACTTGCTTTTTTTGGTAGCCTCCTTCCTTGCTACTTCACTTTTCTTGTTTCTAATAAAGTTTATGTTTCTTATATAAGTTATATTAGAAAAGTAATAACTCAAATTTTTAACTGCTTTTCTGCGGTGGTGGATAATTTGAGAGAGTTTATTAGAAAGCTACATGTTAAAGACTGCCAGTAGGGCCTCTTTTGTTTTAACATTCTAGAAGCCGCTAGAGGACCATGGGAAATTGTGATTTATCGCCTTCAAAATTTATCTTGATCTGGATGCTTTATTTAATGTTATAGCCATTCTCATTTTTTCTTATTGTTCCTTGTGACTTTATAATCGATCAGTGAATGTGGATGATGCTGTGGACGACATTGTTCGCCAGTTCAAAGGGGTTTCAGATGGCTTAATGCGTGCCGTTGTTGGTCCATCCACTTCTGAGGGCTCATCTTCAATTCCTGTGTTGAACTTGTCCTGGAATGCCGAAGAGACAAGTGAAAATGTTTCTAGGCAAAATACAGGGGAAACACTGAGTAGCTTTTCTGATAATGAGCCTGCCGAAAATGATCAAAGTTGTGACCCTGTGGAATTCAGATCTAATGCGCAGGATAGTGGGTGGCATTCAGACAATGAATTGGACTTTAAGGGCGGACAACCTTGGATTAAACATTCGAGAAGCTTAGGGTTGCAGAAGAAAGTGGTTGTGGAATCTGGGGGTGGCAATGATGTCTTTCCTAGAGCAATTGGTCCAGTAACCTTCAATCCTTTGGAACTGGAGGATCCAGTTGGAATGCCACCTGAGGTATTGTTATTTTCATCTTAGTTCCTTCTCTTTGTGCGTCTATATGTTCCCTGTCATGATACTTGGTGTAACCTCAAATACTTTAGTTAGTTGCAATCAATGCAACATATAATTTCTTTTTGGTTGTTAAATCTGTTTTATCATGTAGCCCGCTAGTGCTAACTGCTAAGTAAAGACTAGATAAAGAATTTGGTCATTGTCATTTTAAGAAGCGTCTCGGTGGAAAGTTAGTATCACTAATTGATTAGTCCGCTACCTGTCTCAGAATTCTTACAAGAGTTGGATGCATGTATGCTGAAATTCTTTAGAATTTAGATGATGGAAGATGTACCGGAGAATATAGCTTTGGATATAACTGACTGTTCTAGAAGAATTTATCCTACCACTTGAAGTATTTTAGAAAAACTGAAAAAGGACGTTTGTATCTTACTCAATTTTTTAGGAATAGTTAGGTTAGTAGGCTCTGGACTTTGCTCATTGTGTTTTTACCTATACCTCATTAGGTATCTGATTCTCCTAGGTTGTGTTTCTCATGAAAGTAGTGCTGTTCCCCTAGGTACTTTCAGCTCGTCCATACTTAGCTGATTTCTCCATTGGTGACATGTTTAGTAGGACAATAACTTGGATGTCTATGATTATGTCTAATATGGATGTTACAATTTGGTTTCTCTCAGTGGACTCCACCCAATGTTAGTGTACCTCTGTTGAATCTAGTGGACAAGGTATTTCAGCTTAAGAGAAGGGGATGGCTAAGGTGAGTTGTCCAGTATAATAAAACTTGAACATGTTTTTATTTTTTTTTTTATTTTTTTTTTAATAGAGACAGTAAACGATTGATCTGTCATAACATGCTTATTTTTGCTTATGCAGAAGACAAGTGTTTTGGATGTCAAAACAAATACTACAGTTGATGATGGAAGACGCTATTGATGACTGGCTCTTGAGGCATATTCAATTGCTTCGGAGGGAGGATATTATAGCTTCAGGAATTCGATGGCTTCAAGATGTAAGGACTGCTGGCCTGATACACATTATTAATTTTTTTTTTTGTTTGTTTCCTCTTACATAGGAAGGAATTGAATCCTTTGTTCCTAACCTATTTTCCACCCCCTCACCATTTCAGCTAATCCCAAGGGATTAAAATTATATACATCTGCCTTTTACTGAAATTTTGCAAGCTGCAACTTACACTAAGCAACCGTGCAATTAACCACATTCAGTCTAATCTTTAAATAATTATTTAGAGCAATAATTATATGAATGTCACGCAATCTTAAAACCATTTTGCTTATTGTCAATCACATATCCTGAAATAGCTGCAAGTAGAGTCACTTTTGCCTGGCAGTCCACAGTCGGTTCCTGAAATATGTGTGCAGTCCAACCTCTACCTTATTCCATATCTACATTAATATTTTGTGTGATATGGGATTGCTAAAGGGTTCAACGTTTGATATTCATTCTTGTATCTATCACATAAATACTTTTGTTGAGCAGTAAAAAGTAGAACTGCATACTAAACGTTTTCATTTTTAATTTACTATCTGCATACAAATATACAATCATATACGAAGGTTTATATCTTCTTGGTTTTTTTCTTGGTTTCTATTTCTTCATGACTTTCTGTGTTGGACGTTGTAGAAATTCTGTTTATAATTAATGTGAGGGATTTATTATACTCCTGTGTGATGTATTTTATTTTCCTATCTCGTGTAGGTTCTATGGCCCAATGGCACATTCTTCCTTAAGGTTGGTAATGCTAAAGACGAACAAAACTCTCTTCCAACTACGAACCAATTTGGTGGCAGTAAGGTTGGTAAACCAGGTTCTTTTGAGCAGCAGCTTGAGGCTGCTCGGAGAGCTAGTGATCTGAAGAAACTGCTCTTTGGTGAGTAATTTGGGACCAGTTCTTTGATGGTCAATGTTCCTATTTGTTTTAGATAAATTTTGATGTTGTTGCCTTGTTTTTTCATTAGCCAATGATCCATGTTCTAAAAGTGCCTCAAGTAAACTATATTCTCTGTTCAATTGGGGTGGTAAAAGAAAGTACTATGAATATATGTGTGGGTGTGTGTGTAGATTCTGTGTTTGTATGTCTGCTTTTTTGTTACAAGTTTGTATGTCTATTTTTGTGTTTGCGCTTTTTTTATATTTTTATTTAATTCTTTTTTTGGGGCTAACAATGGCATAAATTACATGCCGATTTAACAAGACTTCCTGGTATACATAACACTTCACAGTAAACTCTTAAGAGTTGTAGAATTGAGAGTTCATTTTTTCTTGTAAAATGTCATAATACACTAAAACCAAACTTAAGTAAGTAGGAATTTGCTGTTGAAATAGGTTAACCATCACTCATGTGAACTCACATGTGAATTAAAATGAGGATTTAAAAGAATTGGAATATCTATTCTATATGGATCAGAATCTTCTGCCATTTGATTTATATGCATGTAGATGCAAGCATACATACAGGAAGATATGTTTGATTAGTGTGAAGAGCAGAGCTATTTGTGTCCATCTGAAAATTTACTGTGACTAGTACCGTGGAAAAGAACAAAACTAATCTCAAATTCTGACAGATGGAGCTCCAACAGCCTTAGTCAGCTTAGTCGGATATAAGCAGTACAGACGTTGTGCAAGAGATATTTATTATTTCACTCAGGTTAGTCTCTTATCCTCTTCCGACTACTGGTGCAAATTAGTTTGCTTAGTATGCTTTGTACAATAACAAGAAGTTGATTGTGAATTATTGTGTGGTCCAGTCTACTATATGCGTGAAGCAACTTGCATATGCGATACTTGAGTTATGTCTTGTGTCAATATTCCCTGAGCTACGGGATCTTATTGTTGATATTCACGAGAAGACGCACATCGATCAAACTGTACGGTGAACTAGTATATACTCGCTGCATACTTCAACTTGGTTGTCGCTGGTTTTCTTTCCCGTGATCACAAATCTCAAAAGATACCCTGGTACGTATCTTACCGAGGTAGATGGGACAAAGAAGATTCGATTTTCGTGGCATTGCCTGTGGTCTTCGTTTTAGTGATTAGCAGGAACCATGACCTCAAAATTTACAAAATTCTTTTGGAAATGTGAGAAGTAGCTTCACTGTCTGGCATTTCAACTGTACAAAAATGTAGATGGTAGGGAGAGGGTGTACAGGCATCTGTCTTTTTTGTGTATATCTTGTGGGGTTTTGCTTTAATGTTGCAGAATGAAGAAATGCAATCAGCAGTTTTTCACTGTCAAATATTCATCTACTTTGTCTCCATATTATTTTCTTATTAATGTTGTGTAGTCAGAGTCATCGATCAAAACCCATTCCTTAAACGATGCTGCAACTAAGACAGTTTCTTGCCAAAAGAAAAAAAGAAAGCAAGCACATCAAGCAGTAGAAGCTCGATGCCTTTTCATGGATTCTTTGGCTGTGATTTACATGGATTCTCACACTTGTTATAGATGCCTTTTCATGTACGATCTTCAAACTCTCGATATATTTCTTTTCAATGCGAGTCAACCCTTCATGGTCAAACGTTAACTAATGATGTAGAAGCAAAACTAATGAGAGGGACACCAAACTGTCTTTTGAAGGGTGTTTAGGACACCAAACTAATAAGATACATTTCTTCTTTTCGCTTGATCAACTAAACCCCACCATGAGTCCATGATTGAATTAAGTTCGACAGAAATATGTGAAAACATGTAGGGGGCAAAGAAGATGATTCAAAAGTCTAAATTTTTTGAAACTTGAAGATTGCGTAATTTTTTCATATGGATATCTCAAATATCCCAAATATATTTTTATCAAGGGAATCAATATTGATAGAAATATACTGAAATTTCTATTGACACTCAAAATTAATATGACATCAAAAGATTTAAAGTTTCATACCTTGAAAATATTTGAAGTACTAAAAAGAACTGTGAGGAAATTATAGTTCGGTAGGGGTTGTGTCTGGACTTGATTAATGAAATTTAATAATATTTAAAAGAAAGAGTTTCATACCTTGAAAATATTTGAAGTACTAAAAAGAACCGTGAGGAAATTATTGTTCGGTAGGGGTTGTGTCTGGACTTGATTAATGAAATTTAATAATATCTAAAAGAAAGGAGAGAGTAGCACAAACGGTCACTCAACTTTAACTTTGTTGTTCACTTTAGATATTCCATTAATTTTATCATTAAAAAAAACTTTATTTGCTATAATATTAAGGATATTTTCGTCCAACAAATTGTGAAAAATTGAGAAGTCTGAACTTGAATAATTGAGAGAAGTGATTAAAGTGAGATTTTAATAAAATTACTCTCTTAAAAATGCAAATTTACAAAAATATGGTCTATTTAACTGAGATTTTTACAGAAAATTTAGTAAAGTAACTAAAGTGATTGATAGAGTAATAGTTGAGTGATCAAAATGATTATTTGATACTTAATTTTCAAAGTATCGAATGACTCAGAATTGAGTGAAAATTCTCCCTAAAAAAAAAAAATCTAATAATGAATCGAGAAGATTAATTTTAATAATCGAGTTCATGAATATGGGAGAAAGCTGGAGGTATTAAATTCCATGTCCGTGTACATAGTACCCGAACCACGTGTCCCTCTTTCATTCGTTGGCAGCGCACTCCCGCCAATATAACCCCTTCCCGCTCGGAGACTCCTCACACATTTCCACACGCGCCCAAAACCCACTCTGTGAGGGTTGTTCCGAGGAAGGAAAGTCCTTTCATTTCCACTCTCCGACGGCCCAAAAATGGTGGGCCGAACAACCCGAGGCCCCAAACCCGCCGCCGACGGCGACGAAGAAACCGGAAGCGGAGACAACGCAGCCGCAGAGGTTTCGGACTACGAGCAAATCAGAGACCAACGGATCAAAGAGAACAAGGAGCGAATGCAGAAGCTGGGCATTTTCGACCTTTCACTCCAGCTCAAGTCCAAACCCTCCGCCGCTTCAAAACGCGGCCGTCCTTTGAAAGACCCTTCCGATCAGACCAAAACCTCTCTCTCCCCGGCAAGGCGCTCCTCTAGGTAAGACCCAAATTTCGAAGCTTTGAAGATATTTGTGAATTTGTGGTGTTTTTGATAAATTGGGGGTTTTGGATTTTAGGTTGAAGACTCTGGCTCCGGTGAGTTATGTGGAGATGAGGCCCAAAGGGAAGAGGGAGTCTTCATGGAATGGTGAGATTAACATAAAGGAGGGTAAAAGGCCGGAGATTTATAGTGATGAGCATGAAAAGCTGTTGGGGGATTGTAAGGAGACTTGGGAACTCTCGGTTGATGGGTATGGAGAAGACGGGAAGCGCATATATGATCCGGTTAAGGGTGAAACTTGCCACCAATGCAGGTAGCTCATCTGGGTTTCTCGCTTTGCTTTTCGATGAATTATTGTTGTGTTAACTTGTGTTGGCTGTCTTTTTATAATGTTGAGTTAGTATAGGCTGAGTGATACTGATTGGCTAGTATTAATTGTCTGAACATACCAAGATTTTACGTTAAAATTCTTGTGCTAGTTATGTAGGCTAACTATGAAGCACATTGCAACGATTCTAGTGAAAGATTACTTTATGCTGCATAGGGTAAAATTCTCATTGTTTGAATCAAAATGAGTCCTGCAAGATTTCATTGTGATTCAAACAGTAATTGTAAACTTCTGTGTTCGCTACTTTAATTTTAAGCATGAAAATCTTAAGCACTACATTGAATTGTATTTAACATCTAATGTGTTATGCTATTCTTGAATTTTGTTTGTTAAATTGATGCTATACTCGGGGATTTTCCGAAAGCTTCATAAACTTATCTATATTTTCCAATTCTATCCTCTTTTTACTACACAGTTATCCAAGAATTATTTCTATTTCGTTACTGTGTGGCTTTAAGCTTTATTTAATAAACCTATACACAATAAGAAATACATTTTAACTTGGTTATCCAAAACTTTCAATTCATTGAATTGCTTACATGGATAGACAATAACGTAGCTTTAAAAGCCGTCTTGTTATTGCGAATTTGATTTGAATTCAGTTTTGCAAAACATTTGTTGCTCTTAGGATTTGTTCCTTTCTATTCCCCCCCCCTCTTTGAGTCTTTCAGTTTATTGGTTTGTTCTTGCAGTAATCTTATTCGTGAGTATGTATACTTTGTTCTCATACACTCAACAAACTCTTCTTCTGTGATTCGAGATTGGGAAGGGACTTAAGGATCCATTGAGGAGCTTATCCATTTTATTTATAGCAAAAGTACAATATGTTTTCCTTTTCAAGTCTTTCTTAAAAGCACTTGACCATATTTTTATATTGGCTAATATTTAATGTGCTATCAATTATCGTGTGTTGTTGAACTTTCAAATTAGTTGTTACTCAAAGGTAGCCTTTCTCTTCGTAAATTTTGCTTGGACATGTCATGCTTTCTTTCAGGCAGAAAACTCTAGGTCAGCATACACATTGCTGCAAATGTGACTTGGTCCAAGGGCAGTTTTGCGGAGATTGCTTATACATGAGGTGAATTTTTCTGTACTGCTTATACTTCAAATGAGATCATGTATTAAACTATAGCGAATTACACAGATATGGAGAGAATGTGATCGAAGCCAACAAAAATCCTGATTGGGTTTGCCCTGTTTGTCGGGGCATTTGCAACTGCAGTCTTTGCCGTAAAGAAAAAGGGTGGGAGCCCACTGGTAATCTGTATAGGAAGGTTAGCACTATCAACCTTATGCATGCAAGTATTTATGGTCATTCAATTTTTTTGAGTTACATTCTTCTCCTTTTCTTTTGTTTTCTCAGTTGAATGCTTAGTATTTGCTTGCATTACTTAGTATCCCTATTTTTCTCTGAGAAAAGAGAGAAAATAATGCATTACAAGTTTACAACACACACAGCCACACACATACACACAAATGGAAAGGAAAAACCAAGTCAATATTCAACATGGGGAACCAATGTCTGAATTTATGTCCACTTATCAGGTCATAAATCTGGGTTACAAGTCTGTGGCACATTATCTTATTCAAACCCGTCGTTCCCAACCAAAATCAGAAACCTCAGGTGCAGAGGAATCAATGCATGATGATATGAAACAAGAAACAGAAGAGGCACACTTAACAGGGGGAGAAGAAATGGAAGAGGTTCAGTGTGTTGATGCCAAAGATTTGGGTAACATAGATGATACTGGTGCTGCCGTTGCTGGGGATTCAGTTGAAGGTGAGACAAAGGGAAAGCCGAGAAGGAGGAGCACAAGGTTGAGGAAGAACTAAATAGTTCTGGATCATAGATGGACTGACATGAAGCCTGTCTTGTTACGAAATAGTCATCAATCAACTAGCTGGTGAAAGTTTGACATGAAGCAAATCGTCTGGCCTCAAACACCTTTTGAGCACAAGTATTCCTTTTTGTCAGCAGGAACAGTGCAGCTATAGTTTTCCGGAGCTTATATTTTTGCGGAGTAAATGTTACCCTGAATTGTATCGTATTCATGGCAATATGACATTATCAGTAATATCTAGTCTTTTGAGTTGCAAATGAAAAGAATAGGTATTTCTATATTTCTGTTGCCTGATTTTCTTCACTCAGCTCCCATTCATAGAACCCGCACAGAAGAATCATGTGATGCTCGAGCCACAATTGTGATTCATCTGTTATTGTGCACATTACAGGCACCCACTCAATCAACCATCTCAACCTGTTAAAAAGTTTAAATAGAATATAGTCACAGCAGACACTATTAATAATGCTTTCCTTTGATCACAGGCTTCTCTCTTATATTTCCTCAACTTGGGGTTCTTTCTACCCAATTTAGACCCAGATGCCCCAAAATTGTTATTTACAGAATTGGTACCCTTTTGTGAATCTTGTATAGCTTGCTTCAAGATCTCTACTACCTAATTCATTGTTGGCTGGCCTTTCGAATTCTTGCTCAGGCAGCTATCTGCCAACTTGGCGATTTTCCGAGCTACATTAATACAATACTGGTCTCTCAGGAGTGGATCTATTATCATGCTGAACTTTTTACTGTCTGCAGGGTACTGTCTAACCCAATAAAGAAGCTTCTGCTCCGCTGTTGGCTGGTGTCTTTCTAACACACGCCTCCCAGTGAGGATCTCATACAGGACCACACCAAAACTCCATAAGTCACTATGGATGGAAAGATGGCCTGTTTCAACATACTCTGGGGCAGCATATCCATAAGTCCCTACCAACTGATAACAAAAGCAAATACAATTTGAACCAGGGAATTTGTTAAATAGAAGCAAAGAACCAGAAAGGCGAATGATAACTAATACCAATTGTCCTCTCAATATTGCAATTCAAACAAGATTCTGCCAACCTCCAAATGAAGTTGACATCGAGTCCTTAAAGAACTTGGGCTAGTAACAAGATTCCCGCCCACATCTATTACCTATTTACTGCTGTCGATACATGAGTACGGTCACCCTTTGGCCCTTCTCTAGCAAGCCCAAAGTCTGAGAGCTTCGGCTTAAAGTCTTCATCCAAAAGCACGTTGGAAGATTTGAAATCTCGATAGATCACCTATTCAAACAATGCAACAAAAAAGGTTCAACATAGTATATAAAAATTCTTGTCTTCAAACAAATAAAGAATCACCATGTGAGGTAAGCCATTATCTACCATCCTTAAATACAGTCTAGCATTTGGATATTGATGGCCAGAAGCAAAAATAGAAGATGCCTTTTGTTTCAAGCTGACAAGCAGAGCTGAACCAAATCTATGATGTAGTATTATAACATTAACATTAAAGCACAGAAAGCATTTTCAAGTAGTGAGAATTTAAAATATTCCCCTTAATTGACTTTCAGCTACAGCAATGGAAGAACAAGAGCAGGGGACTAGTGAGTTGAAGTAAACAGGGGTACCTATTAATGTGCAGAAATTACACAATGATAATTTAGTTCATGCTTCTTTTATATTACTCCCAAGTTTTATGTCCAATTTCAATTTGTACCAGACAGCAAAATAGAGTGCAATGTCATTGGAAGGTTTTGAACTCAAGAACTCTTATACCATGTGACACAACCACAGGGTCCCAACAGCTAAAGCTTTTAGAGAACAGAATACATCAAGATATTGGACAGACTGAAGTGACAGTGTCCACCAATGTATTAACTGAAGGCAATTATATTAGTAGCAGATACAATTTAAGTTCCAAAACCAGAGATGCCACTATAAATGCACCAAACAAGTAAAAGATGTATAATGTAATACGTAGTTGCTACATTCCAATCATTAGTCGTGGTTCTAATACTACACTATCTTAAGCAGGTCACACTGATTTGGTATTCCATTGGTCAAAATAACATACATGAGTCGTATGTTCACATGATATGGTAGTTCTACATTCCAAACAAACTGAAAGGAAATACATGGTCAAACATAGGTCAAATAAATGAAAACTATATTCACCTGGACTTCCAGTCCCTCGTGTAGATAAGCCAATGAGCAGCACCAAGTATTATTTGTAACCTCGTGATCCAAGCACTATTTGTCAGACAAAGGGTAGCTGCATAATAGAAACAAGTCTATTTACCATTCACTTTAGTAATGGTTTTGAAACACTACATCAAATCCAGTTGCCTAATTCTAGTATTCACTTTCCTTTTGGTTCTTGCTAACACTGCAAATGATGATATTCTCTCCACATTCCTAGAGTTCCAGCACCAGATTAATTCCAAGGTCCAAATTTGTCATATACCACAAAACTACATGTAGGGTCGTTAACTAAATGTATACCACAGAATTTCCGTGACTTGATCAATAGAAGACATTCAGATTTCTTTCAACCTCAATAGAAAAATCATTATGTCGCATTTAGTCTTTTTCATGCCATACTCACTTTAGCACATTCTCTATTGATTATTTACTTCCAATGACCAAGAATTAGGAATGACAGGATGGGTTGGTAACCCCATATGCCCCTTTTTCCTCCCCACTCTACTATGCCTAGTGCCTACCATGTTTTTGGCCTACCATGTTTTTTGGGGATTATATTGAAGCAGTATACAGGAAGAATTGAATAGTGTTACTTATAAATCCAATGAAAATCTAAGTTCAACTGACAAGCTATACTACCATGTATATAAAATCACAGAGACCCAATAAATCTACTAAACAAACCACATGTACTAATCAATTAAAAACCATATGTTATTTAACAAATGCAGAACAGGGCCACTACTAGAAGTATAGTCAAAACATGAACATATATATAACTATTCTTTAGGAATAATTCAACCCTAAAACAAACTACTTTAATTCCCTATCCAATATGACAACTCTTTCAGATCACAATATAACAGTATTCAATCCTATCATTACAATCATTCAACATCCAAGAGTAAGAAAACCAACCAAGTAGTAATGTAGAAAAACCAAGTGGAAGAAAAACAGACAGAAAAAATGGAAAAATTAACCAAACAGTTTAAAGTTCCTTAAAGTTAATGAAGATAAGAGTTGGAACCTGTAAGCTATGTGGATTCAACTTCTTTATGGCAACCAAAATTGGAGTACCCTTGCCATTTTTGGGCTTTTGTAACCTGCTGAAGCCATTGATTGAATCCCTGAGCTCTTGGAATGAGAAAGCCTTCAAATTCTGCTCATTCTCCTTGTACAATTCTGGTATGCTTCTTGGTGAAGGTATAGATCGAGTCACGGTCTACTACCGGAGTTAAGGACTCACTTTTGTTTCTCAAATCTGGAGCTGATTTTGACTCCTTTTGTTTGTTCTTGGATTTGAAGGGAAAGATGCACTTCATTTCTTAACAAAAGCTCTAAACAAAACTCAAGGCTCTAGTCTCAAATTGGGTATGTAATAGAAGTTGTAAAAATGATAGCTTGATATCACCGAGATAACAAAGAAGAGCTCAAAGGCTGAAACAGAGAAAACCCAGAAAGAAAACAAGGAGAAATGACAGAAAGTCTGGTAAAGTGAAAACCTTAACAGAAAATGAAGGAATTGAATGAATTATATAGAGGATGAAGCAGAGGAAGGAAAACCCAGTTCATCCCTGTTCAGCTCAAACCTCCCTAATTTCACGACTTAGAATACTTCTTGTTTTTGCTGATGAACAAGAAACTAGTTCTTGTAGTTCAATGTCCCTTCAATATTACCATCTTTACCATGAAGAAGAAAAAGGGCTTCATGCAAATATTTATGTAGCTTATTTAACTAACTTATACCTTTTTCAGTGTTTTAGCAAATTAGTTGACAACTACTGATAAAACAACCAAAGTAAATCCCAAAAGGTCAAAGGCTGATACAAATCAACCACTTAGCCACTAGGTTGCATATTTCTATACAAGAGAGTAGGTCAGAGCAGAAACATAACATTAGCCTTTCAGAAAAGTAAAGAGAACGTTGTATGGAAAATCCAAGTTACAGTTTTTATTTTATCATCATAACAGGCAGGGCAAAGCCTCTATGATCCACAGCAAGTAATATTGACAAATTAATTCACAGAATGCACTTCATTAATTTGAAACACCAAAGAGTATGATCAACAGCAACTACATTATCTAATTTATTCATCTTGAATAACAACTACGTCACAGCAGAGAGTTGTAATCTTCAGTGCAAGTCAGCATACAAAGGTTTTAAAGTTAATATCTAAACTCCACAGGGTTCGCACACTCCGTTGTCAAGGATAGGTAAGTTGACCTGAAAACAGCCGATGATGACCGAAGGAGTTTACCAGTACGGCCTTAAGACAATGTTTTCTCAAGCTTTAACAAATGAAGGGATTTCCACACTGCCCACCTTATGCCATGACCCTGCACCCAAACACCTGAATAAGTCACAATCTAAACAGGGAACCCTACTTGATACATGAATCAAAATTCAAACTTAAACAAGAATTCACATTCTGAATTGACATTTCATGCAGCTATTTCAATTTACATTTAAATTCAAGTATGCGGAGAAGAGTGCCAAATATATAAAAGCAGTAAAAGACTAATTAACATGCACCCAAAATGGAGGGATAGCAGAGGATCTACTGTCTAGGTTCAAACACCACATCATTCCACCGAAAAATGATTCAAAGAATAAAATTTAAAAGAAAAAATAATAAAAAAAAGTTCAAACTAATCTTTATCAGCTGTAAGAATACTATGATTCCAATTTCATGTTGAGCCTGTAATGCGAGCTCAAAACTTCAACAATGAGGGAAAAAGAAGAAGCATGTCCTTAGGTTGGCTTGATGAGTAAACTGAATTATATCCTAGAGCTACAGCATTGGGTTTTTACTAAAGTCTTGTTATTTTTACCCAAGTCCTCTGCTTTTGGCATTAACAGTGAAACCCTTTTAGTTTTGAATCAATTTTACATTCACCCGCAACAAGAGCACACATTAAACCCAATCAAGCACACACCCAATGAGAATTCTTTAGTAAACAAATAACTATGTGGGTAGCGAGTGAGTGAGTGAGGGAATGGAAGTACCCAATGAAGTCAGGAATGAGGTGGATCGGAATTGGGATTCTGGCGGCGAAGGTCTTCGATTAAGCTTCCAAGCTCTTTGCGAGCAGACTCTCTTCCAAACATGAAGCCGTACCTGATTGACAACATTGAAACCAATTTATTTATTATGATTATGATCTGAAAAGAATGGAATTCCGGGAAGTGAGAGAAAGTAAGGAAGTACCAGCCGGAGACGGCAGAGAAGACAGTTGCAGCGGCAATTGTCTGAACCAGAGTGAAAGCTTTCTCCATTTTCATGAATTTAATCCTTTTACAAATTTCTCTCTACTTTACAAGCGAAGAGAGTTTTGGGGTTGAGGGCCCAGCCCAAGTACAAAACAACCACGTGGTAATCAAAAAGGAGAGAAGCATGTGAGATTTTATTATTATAATTATTATTATTTTTGAGAATAAGGAGAGAAACATGTTCTCCAACTGTACAAAACCCTAAAGCTCCAACATCATTATGTGCTTGGAGAGTGAAAGACATGCTCTTCTCCAGTACAAACAAGGCCTTGTGGATGACTCCAATGCTCTTGTCTCTTGGATTAGTGAGAGAGATTGCTGCGAGTGGAGAGGAACAACATGCAACAACCAAACAGGTCATGTCGTTACTCTAGGTTTCTCCTTTAGTTATAATCCATATTTCAATTCTATAAAGTTCCTTTAAGGGGTGAAATTAGTCCGTCACTACTTGAATTGCGATATCTAAATTATTTAGACCTCAGTTATAATAATTTTGAAGGAATTGTGATTCCCAAGTTCATTGGCTCTTTGAGTCAATTGAAAGAACTAAGGCTCAGAAAAGCTAATTCCAGTGGACCTGTTCCTCCCCAACTTGGAAACCTCTCTAATTTGCACACTCTCGATCTTTCCTGGAATAGATATGTTCGTTCAGAAAATCTTGAGTGGTTATCTCATCTTTCTTCCTTGAGATACTTGAACATGATATTGCTGAATTTGTCTGAGGCTATGAATTGACCACAATCTTTAAGCAGGCTTACTTCACTGACAGAGCTTCAGTTATCCCAGAGTAACCTTCCTGATGTCAATCTAAGATCACTTTCTGTCACGCCCCGAATTTTGAATAATAAATTCAAATCCAAAACATGAATAAACAATTAATACAAATAACGTTCTGAAATTTTTTTTTTCTCAGAAACAAACACACCACTCGCCACTCAACACAAAACTCGAAAAACCTCGAGTTAATTATTACAATTCACTCTTACAAAGTAAAATCGTAAAGCTCTAAATGAGCATAACAAACCTCACAATATAATGCTGTAATTCACATAACACTACTCTAAGCAGCCCGATCACCGTCCTGGTTCTCCTGACCTGTAGGATTACCCGCTACACAATTTGAATAGTGTACCGGGAGTTGCAACAACACAAAACCCGGTAAGCTTTTTACAGCCAGTATGAGTAAACAAGAAAGAACTGTTGATTTTAAATTACAATTCTTATAACTCAACAACACAACCAACAATCTCAACATCCACGACGCAAACGTCAACCAATTCAATATCACCACTTTGGTCCTATCACACAACACTATCACCACTTTGGTCCCATCCCATAACACGTTAGAGCTCTAACTGCCTCGTTACCTCTGACACCTTGGCCTAGGGTCAAGCAACGGCAAAAATACTTCGGTTAACACTATAACCGTCGCGCTTTGGACATCCCCGTCCTCAGCACCATATACTTCGGTTAATAATAAACCGTCGCGCTTTGGACATCCCCGTCCTCAGCACACAACTTCGGTTAATAATAAACCGTCGCACCTTGGACATCCCCGTCCTCAGTACACAAACACTCCGGTTATCCTTAACCGTCGAACTTCGGACACCTCATCCTCAGAACCCTACATTCTCTAACTCTATACATCCTCCAATGTAAATCATGAATATTAACAAGAACTCATCAATCATGTTCATCACATATAAATATGGTAAGTCACATGTCAATTCATAATAATTTAATCATCCCAATTCCACACTCTTCAATGTCACACCATTCACATATAATCACGTAAATATATATATACGTAATTATCCGCTCAGGGATAATCACTAATACCAACTATAGTTCACATGCAATAAAACCGAGAAATTCATTTGTATAGTAAAAATCATTTTACTTACCCATGGACCGTAGTTGATCAAGTCCATATGATTTTAAAACAAATATTTATTTCATAAATATTTTCACGCAATTACGACAAAATAAGGTAATTAAATTTATTCGGTTCGTAATATGAACCACGTGAGGTTTACTCACCTCTAATCCCGCTGCGTCTTCTTAACAGCTCAAAATACGATTCACAATCGTCCGCCAACTCAAACCGTCAATCACCTAATCAAACATGACCTTAACTTAGCCAATAACTCAAAAACATAATCAAACGACAATCCAACGGTCGGATTGAAATTAAATGATGATCCAACGGTCGGATCCTCACGGATCGCCTTCCTAATCACTGTTTTGCATTTATACGAAGATCCAACGGTCGGATCTTCGCCCATGACCACACAAAGCCACTGGGACAGTCATAAGATCATCATATCAAAACTACAAGTCCATCTGACGGTCCTAACTTCACAGATCACAAATCTAACGATCGAAATCGATCTAAACTTAAAAATTCATAACTTAATCATACGATATCCAAAAATTGCGTATAATATACCGAAATGATCGTATTGAAATATAGAATCTGAAAATGTACAGAAACCATATTTTTGATCCCCGGAGGTGGCCGGAAAGGGCCGCCGGAGTTAGTGGCAGAGCCGCCGCCGACCACCACCAATGGTGTCGGGGCCGGGCTGCTCTTCTTCCTCTCATCATGCTTAACAACTTTCATAACTAGCACGAAGTCTGAAAATGACCGGAAGGGGTCGAAAATTACCTTGAACAGTATGAAGGTGGCCGGAATTTTCCAGAAACCGGCGAGAAACTGCAGAAAACGGCGAGCTCCAATTCGACGTAAAAACGTCAATTTAAGGCTTCGATTCCTTCTGAAGAGTTGTTAAGAAACTCAAGAAGAACTCACTGGTTCAAGAATCACAGAAAAATATGGTCTGTAGCTCGAGATATACCGATCGAAAGCTTCGGTGGTCGGAAAAATTCCAGAATTTTGCAGAATCCGGCAAGGCTCGATTTCGACGTCAAAGATTCAATTTCAGGCCTCGATGCCTTCTAGAGAGTTGTTAACAACATCAAGGGGAACCCACTGGAAAAAGAATCAATCAAAACGATGCACTACAGCTCGCGATATCTTGATCGAAAGTCTTCGTGGTCGGAAATTTTCCAGAATCCGGCGAGCTTGAATTCCGACGTAAAAACTTCAACCTCAGGCCTCGATCCCTTCTTGAGAGTTGTTAATAATCTCAAGGTGAACTCACCAGGCCAAGAATCACAAGAAAAGGTGGTCTATAACTCGAGAAAATCGGATTCGAAGGTGGTTTTCGAATTAAAGCCGGCCGAGCTCCGACGAACGTGAATCCGGTCACTCCAGGTGCGATCCTTCTAGGATGATGATCAGCATGTTGAGGTGAGTTCAGGGAGCTAAGGATCGTGAGTTTTGGTGGCCGGAATTAGGAGAAAACCGGCGTTGACTGTTTTTGGCTCAAACCTTGCAGCTCCGGTTTGCCGGATTTGAGGCCGTTCCGGGGAAAGTGGTCACGTCCAGTAGCTAGACGACGTCGAGGCGAAGCCGTGGACACCTCGAGAGCGGCTTGAGGTGGCCGGACGGTGGCGCTGCTGGCAGAGGAAGAACGCCCAGAAAGAAGAGAAAAAGGTCGGGGGAGAGGAGAGAGAAGAGAGAAAACCGGGGGAGAAAATAGAAAGAATAGGAAATTTTGGGATTTAAGAAAAATTCCAGAAATTCTCCATATTTATAGAAAAAAAATCCCGATTTTCAAATATTCATAACTTATTCATACAAACTCCGAATATTGCGTTCAACATACGCACGAGATCGTATCGACGAGCTCTACAACTTTCATGAAGAAAGTTTTCCCAAATTCTGTACGTATAAGAAGTCACTTTTTAAGACCCCCTAAATAACGTTCGTTTTCGAAATAAAATCGTTCGAACTAATTCCACAACTCCTTCAAGCTTCGTATTCGTGCCCACGCCTACGAAATCATTTCCAAAATGACATCGGACGTTAATTTGAATTTTTCGGGTATTACAATCTACCCTCCTTAAAGAAATTTCGTCCCGAAATTTAAGCGCAAGTCAATTCCTCTCGATTAAGGTTGACCTAACCATAGAATCTCTATCTTTTCCAAATCTGTAGTAATCTACAGAGCCTCAGCTCTTTGTATAAAAATACATTCCTATGGTCACTAAATCCTTTCATCACAAACGTAGACTCACACAACAACTGCTCAACAACACTCCACATCACATACACAAAATCGTCACATGGATCATCTCATAGATCCTCACATAGATCAACACTTTGTACTGGCATACAAGCACAGTAAACACTCCCACAAAGTGTTTCGCTACTCAATTAGCATCACGGTAAGTCTCTATAGTAAAACTCAAGCATGCACCATTCTACACAACAATAGAGATGCATCACTCAAAACAATTCGTCCCCAAAAGCACGCCAATAAAATATGTTACCCAGTGATGATGACTTGGGCTTGCTCAATCCTTGGGCTAAGCATTAGGGCTGGCCAATTGGGCCGAAGAAACCGAACCATCCACATTTCGAACCGGCCCGAACCAATTTGGGTTTAACATTTGGGCCTACCATTCGGGCCGAACAATTGGGCTTAACATTTGGGCTTACCAATCGGGCCGAACAATTGGGCTTACTATTTGGGCCTACCAACTTCCAGCTCGGCTACGGTATGAAATTGTACATACCGTATATAAGTATGTATACCGTACAGACCGTATATACGTATGCATACCGTACAGACCGTATATACGTATGTATGCCGTACATACCGTATATACGTCCGTATATCAAGCATATACGAGATCCAAAAATATTTGTAAGAAGTAAGGTTCGAACTCCCGACCTCGAACACGAAGGTTTTGCTCCCAACCACTGAAGCAAGAGCTGCCTTCATTAATATATGCTCACGTGTTATATTTATTATGTCATAAGCGACATAAATAAAATAACGGGAGAGGTAAGGTTCGAACCTCTGACCTCTTGTACAAGAGCTTTGCTCTTCAACCACTAGAGCACCAGCTGCACTCGTTATTCTCCATGCAACTCCTTTTATTTATTCTATCATAAGCGATAGAATAAAAACAAACTGTCGGTACACTCCACGTGCCACGACACGTCGCTTTCGTGATTTACGGAAAGCAGATCCCTTTCGGCGAAAGCTGTCTGCCACAGCGTCTCGAGATTCGCTCGGTCCCCCTACACGCTCTCCACGCGCCCACAACTTTTCCGTGTTTTTGGGCGACTTTAATCCAACGCGTAGTTTGAATCTCTGAGATCGTCCATCCAACGATGGAGATCTGCTCACCTTGTTCTATAAATAGGTGCATTCGGGGAATGAGACTATTCACACCAAAGAAAAGAAAATTTCCCCAGAGTTTTAGCCATCCTCTCTCAATTCTCTTCTTCCATCCGATAACTCAAATCTCTTCTTCCATTCTCACATTTTCTCAACCCTATCTTGTGCTCTATATAAACCTCCTTTTATCTCCTCCAGATTTTACTCGGTTTTGTCTAAGCGTGCAGTTTCAAATTCCTTCTCCTTCATCATGGTTCGAACCAAGATTACCGCTCGCATGAGCGTCAATCAACGCTGTGTTCTCTCTTTAGAAGAAGAGGGTCGTCAAGCGGCCGCTTGCGCTGGCCTCACTCGTCCTGGAGACCATCGTCCTATACGTGAGCGTAGCCGCAGTCCCCCTCCTCTGCCTCGTCGTTCTCCCAGACTGCATCCCAGCGAGTCCTCTTCCTCCCTAGCTGCTCGTGCTCCTCGGCCTGTGGCCACCCTGGAAAGCTTGTCAGACTCAATTGATGCACTGCGTTCCTCCCTCCGTGATGGTATTATGGTGACGGATTGGCGAGTCACATTTATGATCGATTACATCACTGACATGAACCTCTCTTTGATCCGTTGCCACACCGCAATGAACAAGCTTGCTCAGGAGGTCAATAACATGCAGTGTCATCCTCCTGGGTTTCCTTGCAAGGAAGTTGTTGCGTCACTCCACAAGGACCCTCCTCCTGCGGCTGAAACCAGCAAAAGGGCTGCCACTCGTCCGCGCACCGCTCCTCATGTTCCTTGGGAAGATCTTGACTCAACCAGTAGTGACTCGCAGGACAGTGAAGAGGTCGATGATCAAGTCACCAAACTCAGGGAGGAGATTGCTGAGCTTTCCCAATCAAAGGGGAAGAAGTAAAAACAATTCATCTTTTAGTTATTGTATTTCTTTTTCTGCATTTTAACTTTCGTTGTACAATAACTTTATTTTGCTTTTGACTTGTAATAAGACTGAATGTATGTGGTAGTCTTTTCTTTAAAAACAACCAACAACGCCACCAAGAATCGAACCTTGGTCACCCATTGCTCTTTCAAAATTAGCCAGCTCTGCTGCACTCGTACTTCTAGTAATTCCTTGAAGTTTTCTAGATTAGTCTCCAACCTTACGTAAGACATATCTTGATTCACCAATCAATACTGGTAAAGCACCTAATATCTCACCCTAACTATACCCCCGTTCAAAATCCTATTCTCACAACATCTGTTCCAATGCATTGATAATACAACACTAGCACCCCTAGGGTTGCAAAACAACATTATCACCTCAGCTCATATGTCGACACAATGTCTCTTCACAATCAACCCTATCACAAGGTCGTATAAATTTTTCCATATGTCAAACCATACACAAAATCTATCATAGAGATATATCCCCAATAATCACTCTCAAAACGCAACTGTAAATCAAGTCACACAAAGGTCTAGCTAAAATCAAGGAATAATAAAGCTAAACACTTCCCAAGCTTTGCATACAACTTTTCTTTTCTTAGAATCTCCAGCACACACCATAGATGCTATTGCTACAGGTACCATACTTTTCCTCACATCGATAATAAACTCTACTACCCTCCTTATAGGTAACCTAAGTATCTCCCAAATTAAATCACTACACTCAAAAATCAATATAGTCTTGAGAATTCTACCCCATAATCTCTCACCCTCCTATCATCTTGAGTTAGTGAGATCAATTCTCATTCCAACTGCTCATATATTCTCAATTTATACTAATAACTCAATCTCACACAAGATTAGTATAGTTACCTCAAAGCCACTTTAAACACATCACCCATGCCAATTACCAAAACCCCACTAAGACATCTCGTTACAAAACAAGATATCTATTATTTGACATGTACATCTCATCCAAAAACATATGTACGTCCAACTTAAGAAGGCAAACTTTCTATCCATTAATACTCGTATCCACACTAGGTACGTGCATAGGTCCACACCATGCCTTCAACCAAACACTTCAACAATCAAAAGAACCTCATTTCCATAAAACAATTCTCACTGACTCAACAGAGTTAAATCCGAAGGTTTCCATTCCTTAAAGATTATAACTCGCGGCAACTGAACTCATTCTAATACGAACTTCCAAAACAACTTTAAGGTTCAATGTACTACCCCTTTCGAATATCCATCACCTAAGAAGTATAGTATGCTTGGCTAATACACGTATAGCACTTAAAACATGGCATGAGTCAAATACAAGTCCATATTAGCCAAGTCAATACTACAGGGAAGGTATTCACGTTCCTAAAACGACCTAGCGGCCTAAACAACTCCCAACACTCACGCATACCCAATGACTTAGCCAATACCGAAGAGCACACGATGGGGATCCGCTGCAGACGGGCCATCACTCGGAAAGTATTGACACATCACCAAATATGCACCTTACGCTCTGATACCAAACTGTCACGCCCCGAATTTTGAATAATAAATTCAAATCCAAAACATGAATAAACAATTAATACAAATAACGTTCTGAAATTTTTTTTTTCTCAGAAACAAACACACCACTCGCCACTCAACACAAAACTCGAAAAACCTCGAGTTAATTATTACAATTCACTCTTACAAAGTAAAATCGTAAAGCTCTAAATGAGCATAACAAACCTCACAATATAATGCTGTAATTCACATAACACTACTCTAAGCAGCCCGATCACCGTCCTGGTTCTCCTGACCTGTAGGATTACCCGCTACACAATTTGAATAGTGTACCGGGAGTTGCAACAACACAAAACCCGGTAAGCTTTTTACAGCCAGTATGAGTAAACAAGAAAGAACTGTTGATTTTAAATTACAATTCTTATAACTCAACAACACAACCAACAATCTCAACATCCACGACGCAAACGTCAACCAATTCAATATCACCACTTTGGTCCTATCACACAACACTATCACCACTTTGGTCCCATCCCATAACACGTTAGAGCTCTAACTGCCTCGTTACCTCTGACACCTTGGCCTAGGGTCAAGCAACGGCAAAAATACTTCGGTTAACACTATAACCGTCGCGCTTTGGACATCCCCGTCCTCAGCACCATATACTTCGGTTAATAATAAACCGTCGCGCTTTGGACATCCCCGTCCTCAGCACACAACTTCGGTTAATAATAAACCGTCGCACCTTGGACATCCCCGTCCTCAGTACACAAACACTCCGGTTATCCTTAACCGTCGAACTTCGGACACCTCATCCTCAGAACCCTACATTCTCTAACTCTATACATCCTCCAATGTAAATCATGAATATTAACAAGAACTCATCAATCATGTTCATCACATATAAATATGGTAAGTCACATGTCAATTCATAATAATTTAATCATCCCAATTCCACACTCTTCAATGTCACACCATTCACATATAATCACGTAAATATATATATACGTAATTATCCGCTCAGGGATAATCACTAATACCAACTATAGTTCACATGCAATAAAACCGAGAAATTCATTTGTATAGTAAAAATCATTTTACTTACCCATGGACCGTAGTTGATCAAGTCCATATGATTTTAAAACAAATATTTATTTCATAAATATTTTCACGCAATTACGACAAAATAAGGTAATTAAATTTATTCGGTTCGTAATATGAACCACGTGAGGTTTACTCACCTCTAATCCCGCTGCGTCTTCTTAACAGCTCAAAATACGATTCACAATCGTCCGCCAACTCAAACCGTCAATCACCTAATCAAACATGACCTTAACTTAGCCAATAACTCAAAAACATAATCAAACGACAATCCAACGGTCGGATTGAAATTAAATGATGATCCAACGGTCGGATCCTCACGGATCGCCTTCCTAATCACTGTTTTGCATTTATACGAAGATCCAACGGTCGGATCTTCGCCCATGACCACACAAAGCCACTGGGACAGTCATAAGATCATCATATCAAAACTACAAGTCCATCTGACGGTCCTAACTTCACAGATCACAAATCTAACGATCGAAATCGATCTAAACTTAAAAATTCATAACTTAATCATACGATATCCAAAAATTGCGTATAATATACCGAAATGATCGTATTGAAATATAGAATCTGAAAATGTACAGAAACCATATTTTTGATCCCCGGAGGTGGCCGGAAAGGGCCGCCGGAGTTAGTGGCAGAGCCGCCGCCGACCACCACCAATGGTGTCGGGGCCGGGCTGCTCTTCTTCCTCTCATCATGCTTAACAACTTTCATAACTAGCACGAAGTCTGAAAATGACCGGAAGGGGTCGAAAATTACCTTGAACAGTATGAAGGTGGCCGGAATTTTCCAGAAACCGGCGAGAAACTGCAGAAAACGGCGAGCTCCAATTCGACGTAAAAACGTCAATTTAAGGCTTCGATTCCTTCTGAAGAGTTGTTAAGAAACTCAAGAAGAACTCACTGGTTCAAGAATCACAGAAAAATATGGTCTGTAGCTCGAGATATACCGATCGAAAGCTTCGGTGGTCGGAAAAATTCCAGAATTTTGCAGAATCCGGCAAGGCTCGATTTCGACGTCAAAGATTCAATTTCAGGCCTCGATGCCTTCTAGAGAGTTGTTAACAACATCAAGGGGAACCCACTGGAAAAAGAATCAATCAAAACGATGCACTACAGCTCGCGATATCTTGATCGAAAGTCTTCGTGGTCGGAAATTTTCCAGAATCCGGCGAGCTTGAATTCCGACGTAAAAACTTCAACCTCAGGCCTCGATCCCTTCTTGAGAGTTGTTAATAATCTCAAGGTGAACTCACCAGGCCAAGAATCACAAGAAAAGGTGGTCTATAACTCGAGAAAATCGGATTCGAAGGTGGTTTTCGAATTAAAGCCGGCCGAGCTCCGACGAACGTGAATCCGGTCACTCCAGGTGCGATCCTTCTAGGATGATGATCAGCATGTTGAGGTGAGTTCAGGGAGCTAAGGATCGTGAGTTTTGGTGGCCGGAATTAGGAGAAAACCGGCGTTGACTGTTTTTGGCTCAAACCTTGCAGCTCCGGTTTGCCGGATTTGAGGCCGTTCCGGGGAAAGTGGTCACGTCCAGTAGCTAGACGACGTCGAGGCGAAGCCGTGGACACCTCGAGAGCGGCTTGAGGTGGCCGGACGGTGGCGCTGCTGGCAGAGGAAGAACGCCCAGAAAGAAGAGAAAAAGGTCGGGGGAGAGGAGAGAGAAGAGAGAAAACCGGGGGAGAAAATAGAAAGAATAGGAAATTTTGGGATTTAAGAAAAATTCCAGAAATTCTCCATATTTATAGAAAAAAAATCCCGATTTTCAAATATTCATAACTTATTCATACAAACTCCGAATATTGCGTTCAACATACGCACGAGATCGTATCGACGAGCTCTACAACTTTCATGAAGAAAGTTTTCCCAAATTCTGTACGTATAAGAAGTCACTTTTTAAGACCCCCTAAATAACGTTCGTTTTCGAAATAAAATCGTTCGAACTAATTCCACAACTCCTTCAAGCTTCGTATTCGTGCCCACGCCTACGAAATCATTTCCAAAATGACATCGGACGTTAATTTGAATTTTTCGGGTATTACACTTTCATTTATTAATTCTTCCACCTCTCTTCAATTCCTTGACCTCTCTAAGAACCCTCTTAATTTTTCAATATTTTATTGGATAGCTAATGTCAGCAACAACTTTTTCCATATTGATCTCTGTACTAACACACTTGAAGGTCCCGTCCCAGATGTCTTCGCAAGCATGCTTTCTCTAGTAACACTGATCTGTTTGAGAATCAACTTGAAGGTGGGATACCAAAAGGCTTTCAAAACTATGCAACTTAGAGTCGTTGGCCTTACGGTCAAACCAATTGTCTGAAAACATTGAGGATTCTGTTAAAACTTTATCTTGTGCTGAGAACACACTTGAGACCTTAGAGTTGAATGTTAACCAATTTTGGGGGTCGTTGCCAAATTTGAAACGTTTTTCAAAGTTAAGAATTTTAGATCGTGGCTGGAATCAACTAAATGGGTAATGTACCCAAGAGTGTCGGGCAACTCTCTAGCCTTGAAGGGCTATATCTCTCGGACAATTCTTTGACTGGTGTCATAATAGAATCCCACTTTCTGAACCTCTCTCGTTTAAAGATTTTGATTCTTTCTAGCAACCGTTTCTCCATCAACTTGAACTCTGATTGGAATCCACCATTTCAACTTGATTGGTTAGATATGTTCTCTTGTAAGGTGGGCCTGCCTCTTCCCAAATGGATTCTAACGCAAACAAATCTTACTGGGCTTGGTCTCTCTAATGCTAGACTATCAGGATCATTACCTATCAAGGTTTGGGATCTATCCAACCATTTCAACCCTGTTAAAATATTTTAATAGAAACATAGTCACAGCAGACATTATTAATAGTGCTTTTCTTTGATCACAGGCTTCTCTCTTATATCACCTCAACTTGGGGTTCTTTCTACCCAATTTAGACCTAGATGCCCCAAAATTGTTATTTACATCACCTATTTATAGAACCCGCACAGTAGAATCATGTGATGCTCGAGCCACAATTGTGATTCATTGTTATTGTGCAAAGAATTGGCTGAATGAAATCTCTGAATTCAGCAGGGGAAGAAATTACAATTTTTGGGCATTCTAATGTTACACTAAATCATGAGATTTCATACCATATGTCAGAGCAAAGTCTATTCCACGCTATTTAACACTTACATTTGCTTCTGTCACTAGACAAGACATTGCTTGGGTAGGGCGGTCTATGTTACAGGTCCACCCATTCAATCAAAAGCCTCAATTCCAAAATTCCATATCCATATAATAATCGAAGTTATCCTTAATATTTAAGTACTTGCACACGTGGCGAGTCATCATTGACATTGGGCTGTCAGACAAACTCAATGGTTAGATCGTATCCTGAAGATCTTCTCTTGAATTAGACGGTGAAATACTCGAAGTATTTCATAATTGAGAAGTAGTGTTATCTTTGCTCACAATGACTGAATAATAATGTGAAAATTAGAATCTCATTTCTAACTGGAAAATGAGGAAACTACTAAAAAATTATCAAAAACAAAATTCCCTATATAGTAAAACTGTAAAACTTGGACCAATTTACGGGGACCAATATAATAATAATAATAATAATCCACCCCTTTATTTTCCACGTGTCACTCTCTGATTCCGTTTCGCTCCACTCCTCTCCCGCCAAAAACAAACCCTTCTCTTCCCGAGACTCTCTCTCTCTCTCTCTCACACGCGCACAAACCACTGCCGTTTCATTCCACTACACCACGCAAAAACCACGATGGTGGTTCGGAGCGGAGCCGACGACGGAACCGCCGAGGACGGAATCGCGGGGGTTTCCGACTACGAGAAAATCAGAGAGCAAAGGATCAAAGAGAACCTGGCCAGAATGCAGGACATGGGCATTTTCGACCTTTCACGCCAGCTCCACTCCTTCAAACCTAACCCTCCCAAACGCGCTCGCCGGAGTCCTCCTTCCGATCAGCCCAAAACCCACAACTCAGTTCCCCCAAGACGCTCCTCCAGGTAACCCAATCCTCCCCTTGAGCTTGTTTGGGATTGCAGTAAAAAGTAAAAAATTTCAAGTAAATTTTGCAGAATAAGAAAATTGGGTGTTTGTTTGGCAAACACAGAGTAGGAAAATTACAAGGTGGTTGAAAAAAGAATTGTGCTTTTTGGGTTTTTTTTTGAAAATTAGGTTTTGGGTTTTTTGATTCAGGTTGCAGAATGTGGCTCCTGTAACCTATGTGGAAACTGTAAGGAAGGTCTCAGTTGAACAAAAAAGAAGAGTAAGGAAGGCTTCTCAAAATGCAAGGAACCCCAATGGTGGGAAGAGAAGGACATCAGACACTGAATCAGAGACTGACTCAGAATCAGAGTCAGGCTCAGACTTGGAGTTCGACTCTGACTCTGAGGTTAAAGTTCGTATACAGATTTCAAATTCTGGGTCTCCACCAAGGCGCTCTTCTAGGTAATCCATCCTTGTTTGGGTTCCAGGAAAGTGGAAAAGAATTGAATTTTTGTAAATATGTGCATTTTTTAAGAAAGTGGTTCATTCTGTAGGTTGAGAGATGTGGCTCCAGTGAGTTATGTGGAAACTAGTCCTAAAAAGGAGAGAGAGCACTCAGAGAGTGTTGAGGGAGAGTCCTCGGTGGATGAATATGGAGAAGATGGGGTCAAGGATGAAACTTGTCACCAATGCAGGTATAGGATACGTGGGTTTTTTTAGTTTTCTTGTTATGTTTGATGTTTTTTTAGTGAAGGGAATGATGGTCATTTGAGTATCTCTTCTCGAACATTGAGAAGAATTCATAATTTGGACAGATTGGTTGATGAATTAACTTGATGATGATGATGATAGATCTTGTATGTTGTTTTGAACATCCAGGTCCAATTTTAACATGACTAATTATGCACAACTTCCTTACAAACAGTTAACAGTTTCAAGTCTATAAGCTTTTCCCAGTTAGCCACTCGCTTGTTTGTCATATGTATCATTATTGTAAAAGGTTTCCCTGAGCACCAGGGCAAGCAACTTCAATTCTGATTCAAATCAGAATCTTGAACTGATGTAAATCTCTGTGTTAGCTGCTTTGTTGATATTTACTGTGATAATCTGAAGCCTTACGTTGAAATATTGAACTCTAATGATTATTTATATACTGTTGTGCTTGGATTTTTTTTTTTAATGTTCTTTTTTGTTGAATTGAGGGTTTTATCCATCGCTTTTTCAGAGTTGTTCCAGAGCTTCTTCATATAATTTTTTTTTCACCTTTTTTGGCTTTAAGATTCCAGTTCTACCAAATGAAATTTGGTAATACATTAGATGTTCTTTCCATGGACTAGTTCCTATTTGTTCTTCTTGTTTGAGTCTTGCAGTGCAGTGGTGGTTCCTGCAGCTTCCTTATTCATGTAGATTATTATGACCAAAATGAAGATGAACCAACTTAATTGATAAGCTAGTAATATGCTTGGAACAACAAGACATTTCCTGTCACGTAGAACATTCCAAGATTTTGGAAAAAACTTGCTGCACGTCTACAAAGCTTAGGCCAAGCATGTTACATAGGTTGACTCAGCTCTGTCAAGTGGCTTGCAGAGTGTTCTTATCGTTAAAGGATTCTCTGTACCCAGAGTCCTGCAAGATTTTAATACTGATTCAAACAAGAATCTCCAACTAATGTATTTTATTTTATTTTATTTTTTCTCTTCTATTAAATTAAGTGGGAAAATCTGAAACTTGGCAAAAATTGTATTCCAGGATTATTATTTTTTTTTATTCGATATTTTATTCAGTGCCTTCTGTTCCAAACTTCATAAACCTATCTATATATTTTGTAACTCTATCCTTTTACTCTACAATACCTTATAGTCATTATAGTTTTGTACCTTTTCAGCAGTTCTAAGCTTGACTTAGGAAACTTGTCCATAAAATAGGCAATGGAAATTAACTAGTTTGTTTAATACTTTCGATTCAGCAACTTATTCAGAATGCAGCATTAAAAATCGTCTTGTATTTTCTTTGCAAATCATGCTTTCAATAGAAAGTTACATTTGATGCTCTTCCAAAGGATTTTTTTTTCTTTCCTTCTTCTTGAGTCTTTCCCATCTATTGGCTGGTTCTTGCAAGTATTATTCTTTTATACTTGAGTAACTTTTTTTTTCCTGAATCTAGGATGGACAAAAGACTTGAGGATCCCTGATGATTGAGGGAGCTCATCTGTATCATTTATAACCCAACGAAAGATAGTATCTTTCCAATTATTTAGCAAAAGAGCTCATCTATTGTTAGTTGGGTTCATCATAAAATCTACTGCATATCTAGGGTGTTATACAAGCTTGCTTTTTGGTTGCTGCATAAAGGTGTCCATTCACTTGATAAAATTTTCTTGGCCGAGCTTGCTTTTTAGTTGCTACATAAAGTTGTCATTTCACTTGGTAAAATTTTCTTGGCCATGACATGCCTCCTTTCAGGCAGAGAACTCTTGGTGATCTTACTCATTGCAGCAAATGTGACTTGGTCCAAGGGCAGTTTTGTGGAGATTGCTTGGATATGAGGTAGGTTTTCTTATTTTATTTCTCTTTGTTTTTTCAGATTCTTACTGAAAGTACCTTTTCTGGTTCCAATGAGAATGAAAAGCTGTAACAGACCTCCAAAAGCAAGCCACTAATTCAGTTGTTAGCATACTCATTTAATTTTTCAGTATTCCACAGATATGGAGAGAATGTGATTAAAGCCAACCAAAATCCTGATTGGGTTTGCCCTGTTTGTCGGGGTATCTGTAACTGCAGTCTCTGCTTGAGTAGGAAGGTAAGCCTTAGGTCCCTGATGGAGGATATGATGGTTTCCTTATACTTTTTTGAAAAAAATAAATGTAAGAGATAATGCATTACAGCACACACATATGCACGTACACACACAGTCATAAACAGATATATGGACACATACGTTCATTCAATCCATAGTTTGGGTATCAAGGCTTTTGTGTTCATGGAACCAATGGCTAAATTTTTTCGTGCATCAGTTCATAAAACTGAGTTAGAAGTCTGGCACATTTCAGACCCTTATTCAATCCCATAGTTCCCAAACAAATCACAACCCTTGAGTGCACTGGAATTTATGTATGATTCTTATATAGACACAGGAATTAATGCATGATGATAGCAAAGAAGAAATGGAGGGATGCCTCATGGGGAAAGAGGTCAACTTCTTAGGTAGTGAGCATGTTCCTACAGAAGACGTGCGCAAGCTAGATGCTGCTACTATTGCTTGTGATGTTGATGGTAAGACAAAGAAAGAACCAAAAAGGAGCACGAGCACGAGCACGATTAGTGCGCATGTTGCTGCAGAAGACATGGACAAGCTAGATGCTGCTGGTGATGTTGTTGATGGTGAGACAAATATAGAACCAAGAAGGAGCACGAGGACAAGTAGTTTGCATGTTGCTGCAGAAGACCTGGGCAACCCAGATGCTGCTGGTGATGCTGTTCATGGTGAGACAAAGCAACCAAGAAGGAGCACAAGGAGAAGTAGTGGGCATGTTGCTGCAGAAGACATGGGCCACCTAGATGCTGCTGGTGACGTTGATGGTGAAAAAAAGAAACAACTAAGAAGGAGCACAAGGATGAGGAGGAACTAAATATTTATAGATCATAAATTGATTGACATGACGCCCTAAATACAAATAGTCTTGGAACAATTGGTGAAAGGTTGGAAGAAACCAGACAGTTTTTTTTATCACAGATGCTACTTTTTTGTTAGCAGGGCAGCTTAATGTTTTGTGGAGAATTGATTTGGCATAGGGAAAGTTTTCTTCAATTGCAGCTCTGTAGTACATGGCAGTATCAGTAATATCTAGTCTTTTTGACGCATGTGATCCCTCACATTACTAGTCTTGCTAATGATATTGTTTCAGGAATCTTGCTGAAACTTGAATGTATTCTATTTGTGACTAGTCTTTGTGATTCTGCTTCAAATGAAACTAACATTTCCAAGCACATGGTTCATCATTATATCCTCAAAAGCAGTCACAAACAAAAAGCGTTTTATAAAGTTAGGAACTTGCCAAAACGGCATTCCTTTTTCTCGCACAAGTCTAATCATTTTGTCAGTGTACATACAGGATTCGAGCTTCGCTGAACTTGACCATGACTTGTAAACGTTAAAATATCATTAGCCTGGCATGTGCTATGTAAATACCAGTCGTGATGTGCATAACTCTTCAATGAATATAATCATGCACAAAGTTCAGTATAGGCTTCCATTGAGAAGAATTTTCCCTCCAAGTACTCGCATCATTTCACCTTTCGTTACTAGTCGGTTGGTCATATCAGAAAATTCTTGAATAGGCTGTAAAGTGAGTATTTTTGTAGTTTTTTCACCTCATACCATGAGTTAAGCACTTCAAGATTTTTGTCTGTTCCTGAGAAGGTCAACTGTATGCTTAGATTGCAGTCAAAAGTCCCACCATTGCTTTTGCATTTTGAGTTCGGTACTGCACAGTCCTCGCCATTGAGGCAGACAGAGTAGTCCCCGGAGCACGCTTTGCACCCAAATTTCTTCCAGTACAAGTTCTGAAGAATACCCCTATTGAATTCAAGTACCTGTAGAACAAATATAGTCAGATTTCAATACTGCTTCAAGAATGGCAGCGAGAAAGACGGCAAGAGAAATTCATCGACTATTGGCTAGAAGGGTGTACCAAGGTGAAACTAGTTATGGTATTCGAGTCATCAGCGACCAATATTGGGGGTGATCTTGCTGCATATTTGCGTCCAGCAAATGCCACCATGTATCCGCCTGCCTTAGCCTGAGCAATTCATGAGATTTCATGACTTTAATCTGAGCAATGCCCATGTCTAAAGGTACAGCTGAAGAGAAATTGTAAAAGCTAAAAAATACTACTGATATGACAAGTTATGGCTAGTGAGCATTCCTTCCGAGTTAGAAACACTTTATAGTGCTTTCTGAAGAAGCATCTTGAAATGTGTTTTCAAATGAAGCACTATATATGCTTTTAAAGAAAATCTCATTTGGAATTGCTTTTAGTAAGACCTAGAAAGTCAAAACCGTAGGATACAAAAACCATTCACAATAATATCTATGCAAATGCAATGGATTTTGGCTTCAAATTCTCTCTATGTTCTAATTTAAGATTAGTCTCACAAATCTATGCATAAGTGGTAGAATCAAGTTAATGAATGCTGGCATCATTCCTTAAACATGTAATGAAACCCAGTATTGTGAGTGCAAGTTCAGAAATAGAGCATGATCTCATAACACGCATACATGAACACATGCACACACATAAACCAATCTTATATTTTCAACTAAAAAATGAACTAAGTTGTTGAATTTCATACCGGATTAGAGGAGCTACTTTCGATGGTAAGGAAGGAAATCTCATCGACTTTGGGTCGAAACACAGCAAGTTGTGCTTTTTTGTCTGGGCTCGAGAGAGATAGACGCGTATCACAGGGCGAAAATTGAGTCTGATTGAAAAAGAACGAGTCTCTGTTTGAAAATGCAAGACCAAATGTAAAACCATCCCATCTTTGGATTGTTGCATCTGAGCAAGGATCAAATACACCATTTGTATCACTTCCAGCATCCGCAACAAACCTCATCATCGTAACCAACAACAGCATGATGATGATCATCATCTTCTTCGTCGTCGATTTCGACCCCATGATGATTTTGGAGACTTCACCTTCACCAATCTGAATTAATGAAAAGACAAACCATCAACCATTTTGCATATCCTTTAAACTTCTCTGGCGATCAATACAATGTTCCTAACGTTCAGAAATAATAAACTAATACAGAATATAGAGGAAGTACAGAAAAACAAGAAAAATTGGATGCATGTATATATGGCTACAAACCTAAAGACAAAAAGATCGTCCCAGATTTACTCATGAAATCAAACCCTAATAGGAAAATTAAAGATGGGATGGTGGCGTTTATGTTATGTATTGCTTGTAATTATTCATCCGAGACGCGCCAAAACGGTTATCCAGGCATATGTGTTGGATCTTGTCCAATAAACGGTTATGGAAGTTGATGTTGCTTACGCGGCAAGTTTTGAGAGATATTTACCCCTTTATTGCAATTATTTAGGGCATGTTGATATTAGTCTACAAACCGATAAACCGAAGATCAAAATGAAAACATTAAAAACGCATCTTATGGTCAATGGCTGGGATAAGCTAATAATGTGTTAGGGGGTAACTGGTCAATGCTTCCGTTCATCAATATGGTCAAATGACCAGCTCACTAGTTTTTTTTTTGAAAAGGAATAAAATTACAAACAAGAATCTCTAATCTAACCGACTCTCGAATTATCAAATAGAAAAGCATGAGAAGCCGAGAGGATAAGGGCTTGACACCAGCTTTGAGTTCGAGCACTATGACCAGTTTTTGCAGGCCAGATCACTAAATGGCTTGTGGGATTATTTGGTGACTTGGTGTGGTCGTTACTTGAGACAGATAGATTTTTGGACTAGTGATGGGTCACGGGATAGGTTGTTAGCCCAGCTCCGGTCCTAGATGAGTCCACTTTTTGGATCCTTTTCAAAACGCATCTTCAACAACGGGCCGTATCTATTCACACACAAAAATAAAAGGGTTGTTTATATTTAGACCATCTTGTACCCCACGAGTAAAAAGGGTTGGAGGTTGGTCTATCATGTGCAGTATTTGTTGGGAAAAATATAATTTAGCTCCAATTATTTGGAGTTGTTCAACTTAGAGCATCTCCCATGGTATTAGCCTAGCCTACTAAAAACAAAATATTCTCTCTAATATGTTTTTTTAGCTTACCAACAAAAAACAGTGCTGCCACCGTAGGTCAAATTCTGTAGGCCAAAATCAAATATCATCACATCTAACGGCTATAATATAATTTGATAATGACAAAAAAAGGGCTATCATTTAATTTAATTTAATTTAATTGATTTAGTTAAATGAAAATAAGTATATCATAAAAATTAATGGTTACACATTTATTTTAAAAATTATAAACATATCAAATATTAGGCTCATATTAAAGATCTCAACAAGATATTTACAATGATGTAATTTTAATATTTAGTAACATTATAAATAACCCATGTATATAGGAAAAATGATTTTTCTTAAATGTAAAATTTATATTCTTAATGAAACAAAAAAAAAAGTCAGCAGGGCCCATCATTTGGCTTACCAAATCTGAGCCCAAATTTGGCCTAGCAAATTTAAGAAGGCCAAAAAAATTTCTTAGTTCTTGGGATATAGCTTACAGTGGGAGCATGTTGTAAGCCATAAATAGGATTATGGCTTACGGTGGGAGATACCCTATAGATCTTATTATTTGAACGGAGATGGCCTTGGACCCTTGGTATATAACTGGAATCTTTGGAGGTGCAAAATAGGCTGAACAGAAGAAAATCCGCCACAAGCAAGGCTTTGGAAAATTAAGAAATCTAATCCTACATAGAGATGTTAAAGTAGCTATGTGCCATCTTCTGACTTGATCAATTTGTACACGCAAAGGTCCTCAGAAATTGAAAATCTGCAGCATTTCAGAACTTTCTGCTCTCTCTGATCCGGTTGACTCATTGTCTTGGTAATTTTAGTTTCTTTCAACCCTCAATTATTGCTCAACGACTCATATATTCAGCATTATACTCTCTGTACTTGTGACCCAGTCCATTATCTATTATCATTTCTGCAACTTTCTTAAAGCTTCAAGGAAATACGTACAAATCTTCTTTCTGTGTCATTTCAATTCGATCCTTATCAGCTTGACCCTTCCATTTTCCAAGCATGATTCGCAATTTGGTGCACAAGTATCTCAAGTGGAGAAAACGATTATACAAGAAATTTGAGGCGCGCAGAAGTTCCAGTGCGTGGAGAAATTGTTGTTTGTACTATAGTCTAGCTAGATTTGTTTAATCTTTTATTTCGAGTATATATATTTCATCGATCTATATACTTCAATTTAGTTTCATGGGACAAGGTAAATATTGCAGTAGACTTATTTGCCTGCATGTGAACAAAGTGCTTCCGGAAATGAAACTTTACACATTTCAACCCGCAACGGCGCAACGTGGGTGGTTTCAAGCTAGAGATGATGTGTCTTTAATTATGTACAATCTTTTTGAATCAAGCCCACAAATACAAACGTGCATGACAGTAAATGGTAGCTCTACTCTTGGACGCATGGCTGATAATTAATGTGGATGAAAAACTAGAGGGTAAAAGATGGAGCTCTAGACGCTTCTCGATCTCTTGACATAATTTCTGAGGCCTATATACCAATTACAGAATCTAGGAGAAGAGGGGTCGCTGCTCGTAGATATATTAAGCCTTGTCAAGAACAACTTCTTCGGAGTCAAACCTTCCTGCACCAAACTTAATTAAGTGGAAGAAAGTATTTGAACAAAAGAATGGATACAATCTACAGTCTTCTCCCCCGTTTGATCTTGAGGTATCGACTTGCTGTATCAACTCCCTCAAAAGTAGGGCTGGACTCGGGTCGGTTCTGCAATTTCAAGGACTGAACCCGGAACCGGAACCGACAACTGATTATCGGTTCGGGTTTACTATTTTTTGCATCAAGAACCGAGATAGAACCGAACAGACCATGCTCGGGTCGGTTCCTCGGTTTTTCGGTTCCAATCTCAGTTCGGTTCCATTCTCAGTTTCTCGGTTTTTCGGTTCCAAATTCAGATCGGTTCCAAACTCGGTTCCTCGGTTTTTTCATATAGAAACACTCCTTTTCAGCTGTTTCTAGTTTCCAGTTTTCAGTTTTCCTGATTTCCATACATACATTCAAATGATTCAATATATCACAATCTATTCACTAATTCAAACTCAAAACAGTATCTACAATCTACATATTCAACAATCAACATTAACATAGCAAATTAGCAATTTCCTGCAAACTTCCAAACTGTCAAAGCATGAAAGTGATGAAAGCATTAAACTATCAAACAATCAAAACTCTCAAACTGTCAAACACAAACACTCAAGCACTTTCCAGCAATACAACTACAAACTCAAAGTCTGCAAACTGCAGAACTGCAATAATACACATTCCCAGCAATACAACTACAAACTCAAAGTCTGCAATAATACACATTTCCAGCAATACAACTACAAACTCAAAGTTTCACATGCATAAACTGCAAACTCAAAGTCTCACATGCAGCAAATAAAAATAAACAATAAACTGTCCAATTTGAACAATGCAGCTGCATCAATTTGCAGACTCCTTAGCAAAAGTAAAAGTAAAAAGATTCCTCCTTTAATTCCATACAGTGGGCATAGTCCAAAAGAAATTGCCCAATATTGTTTGTGTGTCCGCTAGGAACTTAAACTCAGAGTGCAATAATCAAATTTAAAAGGAAAGGAATATGCTGGCATTCATAGACTGGCATGCTATAGATCAATTTTGGTAATTAAAGAATTTGAGTAATCATATTGAGAGAAGCTTGTTCCAATTGCTTTAGTTAAGACTTAGAAGTTACAAACTAAAGGAGGAACCTAACTCCTAAGGCCATCTCCAACCCAAAGGGCTAAAAATGGCCCTGGGGCTAAATTTTAGCCCTAAATTCTGTACTATTCACTGATCTGACATCAACCGTCTCCAACCCGTTAAGGCTAAATTATAGCCCTAAAATATATTTTAACATTTTGGATTGGTTATATATATATGTGCTTATTTTTTAAAGTCAATTGACTTATAGTAATTGAAATAAATTATATGATAAAAAATATTTTTTCGGTTGTATTTTTTTTTTTAAAGATAATTAAAAATATCTTTAGCAAAATTTATTCATAATAAATAAAAGTTACAAGGAATTTTTAATAGATTATAACAATTTATTTGGGCAACATTAATTACTCATCCGAGTCATTGAATGGCATTTCCGGGCGGTACTCATTCGACGTCGAACCGGATGACGAAAACAACTCACGGCACCGAATTTTCTCCATTATCTCCCTTTTCTTTCCGTCATAATACTCTTTACTCAAAGGAGTAAAATTGATGGTTTGCATTGCTAAAATAGCTTCTTCCCTATCACGCTCTCTTCTCTCTTCCTTGAGTCGATCTCTTCTTGCTCTTTCCTCCTTTGATTTATGGAGATCTTCTCTTAGTTGATTTAGGTGTGCCACCATTTCTTCTCCAACGTTACTTTCGGCTTCTTTTCTCTTGGCAAGTCTTCTTCTTGCTGCATTTCGCCCAATTGGCCTAGGATTTTCAGTTGGAGAAGTTGTTGGTGGAGAATGGGTGGAACTTGTGATGATAGGTTCAACATCATCATCTAATTGGAATGAAGAATTTTGTTGTGATGTTGGTGTGTTGTAAATAACTTGTGGTGTATCTTGAAAAGTCGCCCAATTACATTCTTTGGCCAATTTGTAACAATTGAGAAAATTAAAAAATTTTCCTCTATTGTCGTCCCGAAAATACTCTTCCGCTTGGCGTTTCTATAAAATGTATGTTGTAAATTATGAGCATAATTAAATATAATCTACATAACAATATGATACAAAATTTAAAAAATCACATTGTATTTTAAAATAAATTTTTCTTTGAAAAAATACTCACTTGATCTTCAAGATTGCCTCCACTTTGGTTCGTCCTCTCGACACGTTTGATGCAAGAGTGCCATTTGTTCATTTGAGGAAAAATGTGTTTTTGCCACCGAGATTTGCAACTCTCCCACGTCCTTTGTACCAAAATAGTATTTTGGATCTCCATGAATTTTTGTTGGACTTGGATCCAAAGACCATCTTCCGATTGACTTGTACCATTGACGGAATTTTGGGATACTTTCACGAAAGCAACGGTGAGTGCTTCATCTTCCAACGGTGACCAATTCACACTTCTTTTCAACGAACTAGCCATTTTCGATAAAAGTAAAATAAATGAGAGATTAAGAATAGGGAGAAAATAAAAGATTTAGAATAGAGAGATATATATGAGGAAGTAGAAGGAAGATGTGAAAAAGAATGTTGAAGTCATATGTATTTATAGTGTAAAAGTTAAAAAAAAAAAAAAAAAAATTTGTTTCCAACCAACGGCTACATAGCCAACGGTAAAAAAAAAAATATTTATTTTTTTCAAACCAACGGCTATATAGCCAACGGTCAAAAAAAATAAAAAATAAATTTAAAGCCAACGGCTACAAAAAAAAAAAAAATTTAAAACCAACGGCTAGCTGACGTCAGCAACTAGCCGTTGCTGACGTCATGCATATGTCACGCAGCACTACACGGGTGGGCCTCCCATTTCTGATCCATTTGGCCCTAAGGGCTAAAGTGCTATCCTAAAGGCTATATTTGCCCCTTTGTTTGGCCTTTTGGCCCTAAATTTTACCCTTTAGCCCTCACTTATTTGGGTTGGAGACCAAAAAGGCTAAAATAAAGCCCTTTGCCCCTTTAGCCCAACGGGTTGGAGAAGGCCTAACGTCACTTCTCCCTTAAAGGGGTAGTGAGAGCTAAGTCAGAGGTGCATACGAAGTTCAGATCATACGGTAATGGTAGTAGGAAGTAGTTCCCAGAATCTCAATAACGAAAAGCACACAAAGAACCAGGACAATAGAAGCTGCGACAGTAACATTCAAGGAAGCAGTTCCGTCCCCATACTGTGGGATATACACAAAAAATTGCCCAATATCTCACACTCCTTAGCAGAAATTCTGTTCCCTACAAACAAAAAGGAGACAAAGATATCACGCAATGTAAACTTCAATTGCAAATGCTTGCCAATTAAGTGAAGTTTAACCTAAACAATTCAAACATAGAACACCAAAATCTAATTTGCACCCTTCTCAAACCAACAAAACATATCAAACAAATCAGAGTCTCTATCTCATTGATTTAGAAGAGAAATTATACGTTTGTGTTCAACAAAAGATAATTTGATCCAATAGTTGCATGAGTATCCAATAATTCGAAACAGCAGCCATGAGTAAAACACTCTGAATTTAGACACAGTAAAACACTCTGAATGAACAACAGTTTATTATTTAACAATAATCCAAGCAGTTTATTATCCCCGATCAATAGTTGCATGGATTTTGGAGCTTACCAGTTTCAATCGAAGTGCTCACGGGAAGAAATCGCAGGCTGAACTACACTCAGTCACTCACTGCAAGATAGGATTCAAACGAAGACGAAAAAGTAGTCAGATTTCACGGATCTATTATAAACGAAGAGGAAATTGCAGATCGATGAGAGTAGAATGAGAAAAATGAAACCTTACACAAATCGAAGGAGACTGTGAGAGTGAGACTTTGAGGGAGGTCGTCTCGCTCGTCTGGGTTTTGATCTTCTATTACTTGATTTGTAGGATTTGCACGCTCTTCTCTTCTCCCAATCGAGACGAGGACTACGCGGCACATGGGAGGCTGGAGACACGCCGTGATTGTTTGGTGCGGCCGATCCTTATCCAGGTATTAAGGGTGTGTCCTGTAACGTTTTATGAAACTATTTTTGTAATACTGGATTGTAGAATGAAAACAGGGAATTAAACTACAAGTTTTTAAGATGTAAATACATGTTCGGCACAAGTATTTCAAAATTTGAAATATTAAAAACATATATATCATTTCAACAAAAAAAAAAAAAAAAAAAAACTGTAGCATTCAGTTTATTCAATCTGAAACTCTATTTTTTTTATTCAAATAGAAAAAATCATTTTTAGTTTTTCCTTAGTAATCATGAAAGATTGACTATTTTGTTTGTATTGATCATGAATCATTTATTGGTTGTTATGAGAAAAGAAACAGAGTATTGTGAAAGAGATTGAACAAGAAGAACCAAATCCCTCATATGAAATTGCAAGCTCCTGAATCTTTATTTCAAAAAGATAATTCAATCAAATGTCTCAACCTTAATTGTTAATTCATCTAGCCCATGAGATAATCCAATTATATTGAAGCATAAAATGCTGAAGCTTTCACCCTAAATCATCCATATAAATTAGATATGACACATGAAAGAGCGATTTTCTAAATCCTTCATTCTTCTCCACTGCATGATTTTGCAAGTTTCAATTGATTGAAAAAGACGGGGAAGAAGAAAGTTAAAACAACAGATAAAGTAGATGAGATCATGAGAAGAGAGGATAAGTCTCAATGGAAATTGTGGGAGAGAAAGATCAAAAAGAGGAGAAGAGTTTGTGGATCTATGTGCTTAAAAGTAAAAAATAAAAATAAATCACTTTCTCTAATTGCAGGGCGGGTTGTTTTCAAGAAACAAGGAAAACGTCAAAAAGTCATTTCCCATATTTATTCATAGTTCCTGAATTGTTTCCTAAAATTTGTTTTCCCTGATTTTCAAATTTAATGCACCGAACGCAAATTACATAAGTTTTTGAATTCGGAAAATAAAAAACAGTATCGCAAAATGATACCGAACGGGCCCTAACGCTCTGTGTGTTTCTAGGATGGAGAGTGGAGACTGAGAGAGTGAGAGTTTGAGGGAAGAGTCGAAGAGATAACATTTTAGGCCTTTAGGGTTTTGATCGAATGGATAGAATCTCCTGAGATAAAATAGAAGGCTCTGATCGCATTTGGAAGGCTAAGTGTGTGCCTGATCACATGAGAAAGGGTCTATTTTACAGAAATAAGCTCACCACTATTGTCCACTTATACACTGACATCTGTATTTCGGTTCTAAGGAGGTTTTAAAAACAAGGACCGGAACCGAACCGAGAATATGTCTCCCGGGACCGAACCGAAAAAAATGTGTATACATATGTCGTAGAACCGAACCGAACCGAGACTTTCGGTGCGGTTCCTTCGGTTTTACGGTTCCAAATCCCAGCCCTACTCAAAAGTCAAAACTATGAACTAAGGACACTTTTACTTACTTCAAATGAGAATGAAAATAAAGGGAGGATAAAAATATTACTAATACATAAAGAAATTAAATGAGTATAGGTCCCGCCTCCATATCAGGAATCAATTTCTAAATACTTAGGAATTTGATTACGAAATGGGGAAATGTGTTTAGAAATCAAGACCGATTACTTTCTTATGCTATTCCAGTTGTCTCTGATTCATGAGTATTTTTTCATTCCAAGTAAGTTAACATGCACCAACATTATAATGTTTATAACTTTGGAGATATCTATAATATTGTTTGTGTATGAACTATTTTTTATTATTATTAATAATAAAGGAGTGAAATTCCCACTTCATAATTTATAATGCACTCTTTCTTACTATTTATAATTATAAATCTTATATACATATAAAATTTAAGTTACTAAAGACAAAATTTAAGTTACAAAAAATAGAAACATAGATTGTAAATTGTTCATTACTCTGAAGCAACAGCAATTCAACGCTTTATTACTAAAGCTATTGTTCAGTGACTAATAGTAAACGTTAATTTATATTTAATTAGAAAACTGTAAGATTTAACCCTTCTGATTTTCAATGTAACAAACTTCATAAACAACATCGTAGTAGCTAGTAAGATATTTTTTAACCACATGCTGCTCCTCATGTCACGAGTGACAAATCAAGTCAGTTTAGACTAGTCAATAAATATATATATCGATCATATCCAATGTTGTCCTACTTTGTATCAAATGCTCTAGTCTCATCTCTTTTGGTCTGAAATATATAGCTCTAATCAACCACTACCTAATGACGAAGTCATGGGTTCGAGTCACCATGGGGGTAGGAGTGAAATCCTTTGATCATCTTTTGAAAAGAAGAAAAAAAAAAAAAAAAAAATATATATATATATATATATATATATATATATATATATATATATATATATATATATATATATATAGCTCTAATCAACCACTTCCCTGCTTTCTGCAGCTAAATTACCCTTATATGTATTTCCGCGGTAATTTCTTTCATATATATAAGCTTAATTACCCTTATATGTATTTACGCGGTAATTTCTTTCATACATATATATATAAATACACACACACAGAGGGCCCTTCTAGTGAGGGATCCTTTTTTTTTTTTTTTTTTGTCTTTTTTAGGGATAGGGCATTAGACCAACTTTTTGATCATATTTTGGTATCTCAACCGTTCAGTTTCTAGGTCCTAATGTATAGATCACCTCTGAAAATTTTCAGCCAAATTGATTATCGTTAAGGCATTCAAAACTGTGATTTACAATTATATGTATGAACAGTTCAGGTTGGACAGATTCAGTTCGTCCATTGATTTAATCTAGTTCGATACCGTAACGATCACCGATTTGACATTTGCAGATGTGATCTACCCGTATATTTATTTCCGTGGTAATTTCTTTCATATATATATATATATATCAAATCAAGCATTTGGCACTTTGTTTGTTCGGGGATGAACTTATTTCCTTATTTCCCTCTAACTAGCTTGTTCATCAACTTTCTCTCTTCTGTTTGTCACAGTTATTTCTTTCAAATTAGTGAGAGTATATAATATGTGCTAAACACTTTATACCTTTGATCAAATCAAGCATTTGGCACTTTGTTTGTTTGGGGATGAACTTATTTCCTTATTTCCCTCTAACTAGCTTGTTCATCAACTTTCTCTCTTCTGTTTGTCACAGTTATTTCTTTCAAATTAGTGAGAGTTTGGCTCGCTCAGTCCTTTGTTGCTCGGAGACTTTCAAATGCGAGTTGGAAAATGGCGAGAAGAACATCCAAGTATGGCAAGAGGCCTCAATTTCATTTTACCCGCGAGAGCTAAAAGTCCTCCTGAGATTTGGCTTCCTCCTCATTCATGTGGGTGCCTTCTCTTGTCGTTTGATTCCTCCATTGCGGATGAGGAAGAATGACGTCTATCCTCTTTTGGATGCGCACCAGCTACACTTCTAATCATAACCATGAAGCTAGCGAAACTACAACCTTGGATATATCGTCTTTGGGATGAAGATGGAAGGTTGAAGGCCAAAGGCAGATGAGAAGATGGAGCACCAAAAGAGACGAGGAGGAGATCAATTTTCATCCTAGGGATGTCAATCGTTAAAGTGAACCTTCATCTTGTCACAAACGTAGATTTATGGATTTGTTTCTGTTAGTATAGATTTTATTGTATATTGGCATTCCTAATACAAAACCTATAGTCATAGGTCTAAGTTAGAAGTGTGCCAATCATTGGAGTGAAGACCTAGTCGAATGAAAAGAAACAAACCCAATACACTCAATGCTTCAGCTGACTCCTCAAGGTACTTCACAGGTAATTGCATATGCATGTCATACGTTTTGTGTCTTTATGCATACTGGGATTGATGCATGTGTTGCAATCCCGGTTAGGTCAGAATATGTGAGTTGGTCTGTGTTTGATTTCTTTAATTCGAAGATCTTTTGTGCATTATTGCTGTCAGTCATTAAGTTGTAAAAAAGATATTTATTCTATATGATTTGTCAGTTAAGTCTATCTTTTTTATTAAGGATAAAATCATGTTTATTTGTAGAATATCTTTTTAGGATGGGAAAAAAATGCAAACAGTACCTGACCTTTGGCCTATTAGTAACTTTAGTACCTGACAAAAAAAAAATATCACTTTGGTACCTGAAATTCTAACCCCGACCCAACTTTAGTATCTAAAATACTGTTGGCCATTACGGCGTTTGGTAGGCGGCAAACTTTGAGGGGCATTCTTGTCCCTTCACTATATCTTCTTCTTCTTCCTCACGCTCTATTCCTCCTCTTCTTCCTCCCAACTCTCCCTATTTCTCATCTTCAAAGTTCAAACTCAGTTTCACCTCTTAAGCTCTCATGCTTCAAATTTCAGTTTATCCGACTCTCTCAATATTGAGTCGATTTCAAGAAGCCAAAAGTTGTAGCTAGACTCTTGACTGGACTTCAATTTCCAGATTTCTAAACTCGGTGTTTCCTTCAAACCCACTTGAAGAACCTAATCAAGTTCTCCTCCACAATAAGTGGATTTTCAAGTACTTTAACCATAGATTCTTCATTAAAGTCAAATCCAAATCCTTGAAACTAGACTCAAGAGACCATCAACACTACTATGAAGCAGAGACAACAAACCCTCTAATTTATCCACATCAATCTCATGAACCTTTTCCTCTTTCCCTAACTCCCCAATTTCAGTAGAACCCAGTTGCTCTGAAACACCAGCAACCCCATCCCCAGGGGCGAAATCTGTCATCTGGGCATCATCATTTTCACCTAGTGAAATCGGATGGCGAAAATGGCAACAACGGCGATAGTGATATGGTGTTGGGAGGTGAGAAGCGTATTGGAGAAGAAGAAAAGTGAATTCTCTTGGAGTAAACAGGAGGAGACAATGATGTTGATGAGGGTAGCTGCTCTTTGAATATCGATGATCTCTTCCCCCATACTACGGGAGACACAGTTTCGGAATCACGCTCTCTCTTCTTCCTTCTCTTCCAGCCTCAACAGTCCCACCTTCTTCCTTCTCATGCAGAGCACCATTTCGATCTCAAATCCCTTGTCCAGCCGATTTCCGATCCAGATCGGACCCAGAACCCCAATTTTCACCAATTCGTTAAATTTCGTTGCTTTCTGTGTTTCTGAGAAATATGAATCTGTGGCTGCTTTGCTTCCCTTGGCTTTCGTGATGAATTGGAGGGAAGACGGGGCAGTTGTGTGCTGCCTTTGCGTAAAGAGAAGCCTTGAAATTAGGGTACATACGTCGGTTGTGATTCTTGCAATGAGGGTAGAAGGGAAGGGCCACGAAGTAGCCGGCGAAGAAGAATTTTGGCGAAGAATGGTGAGATGGGTGCCCAGAGCAAATTTCTGGGTGCCGGGATAAGATTTGGACAAAAAAGTGGAGGAAAAAAAAAACAAATAATATTAGAGACTCAAATTACCCATTTACCCTTTATTATATGTCAACTGACTAACGCCGTAACGGCCAACAGTGTTTTAGGTACTAAAGTTGGGTTGGGGTCCGAACTTCAGATACCAAAGTGATATATTTTTTTTGTCAGGTACTAAAGTTACTAATGGGGCGAAGGTCAGGTACTGTTTACATTTTTTTTTTTCCCTTTTAGGATATGTCCCTTCCATAGAAGGAGTCATTAGGTTTTGGTGTCTTTATTGTCCGAGGTTTTAGGGGGAGTCTGTATATTATAAATAGCAATAAAATGTGTGCATTTAGCGGGCCTTTTGAAGTGAAAAAAAAGATTGTGTTCATCCATCGTGATTTAGAAAAAGGCTTCATTCATCTTTGAATAGTGATGTGTTTCAAATCGCATTAGTAATCTACTTGTTCCATGTTAAAGTAGATTATTGAGTCAAACACTTTTTCATTTATCAAGCATATACTGCATATCAAGTACTCTCGAGGTCAGTTGGAGTTGTTGATGTGCAAAGAAGATTAAAAGTCGAGGTCAGTACCTGTCAATCCTACCAGTGAGAGCAGTTCATAAGTGGAGAAGATTTACGAAGACGTGATCATACAGCCTTCTAGAATATGTCTAGTAAGTATAGCCGAGGTCAGTGGTATTGGTTGTTCGTGAGAGAACTCGTATCTTTCCATTATGTGAATTGGTTTTCACTAGGGCCTTAGAGAGTTAAGGCCCCGCAGTTGTTTTCCTCATTTTGAGGTTTTTACTGTGCAAACAATTCTGGTGTCTCTTGATTGATGTGATTGTGTTTACCTTTCTTTTCTGCACTTTATCTACACTGCTATATTCAGGGATTCATATATGTGTTTCAATCCTTTAACAGTTCTTGATAGGGTTTTTTGAATTAAGGAAAAGTTGTGGTTTCTGTACCCCCCCCCCCCCCCCCCCCCAATAGGCTTTTTAGTTTCATCCCAATATTTTCAGTTTCATTGTTTAATTACATACCAGCTCCAAAACAAGTCTTATAACTTATCAAGATGCTAATTGAAATGATGTGTTTGATCTCAGATCACTACTTGTGTAGCAAAAATAATTGTTCCTTATTTCTGTGTTTTGCGTTATGATTGTGGAGCTGGTATGTGCATTGTTCATCTATGTGATTATCTAGTTTGTTAGTCTATTGGTTTAATCTAAGGTTAATCTATTAGTATTAAAGTATTGGCATTCCACCAGCCACAAAACTCTTCCACATTAACCATGTGAAGTCCAAAAGTACTTTATTTGATTCTTTGAGAAAAGCTGTTGAAAGCATGTGTGATGCTTAAACATGCACTCGATCGGAGACCAAGCATGATGTTGGCTTTGCTTTTTAAGCATGCTTTTTGCTTTTTGCTAAAGAACAGCAGCTTTGTTTTCTGAGCATAGTTGTTTATTTGCAAATGTGGGAGACATGCTTTTTAAGCATGCTTGAACAAAGTCCGAAGAAAAGTGCGGCATGGGTTCTCTCTCTCTCTCTCTCTTGTGTACTTTCTTATGCAAGAGCCTGCTATTATGAAAAAGGAAATGAAGAACATGGCAGCTAAACTTTCCATGTTCACAACCTTGCTGTTAAAGAACAAAGGAGGAAGCATTTGCGTCTGTCTTCCATATCGTCTTGCTGTCAAGAAGACCAAAGCTGAAGAATATTGCAGGTCATGGTGTGTTCTTCCTCTTTACTGTCGTCCACGATCATCTCCTTCATATGCACAACCTTGCTGCCCACTCGTTGCAATCATGAAGACCTTGCTGTCCAAGATGGAAGTGGGGAGCAAGTGCATCTGGACCTCGTGGTCTTACTCCAACCGAGCTGAAGAAACTTGGTTATTGTTCCTCCTATATATATAGGAGTTCTGTGGTTCTTCTATGTATGGAAAGAGTTTTGGCATTTCAATCCCTTTGTTGTAAAAGAGTCGATCTCTTTGTCTCTTTGTTGTTGCTCTGTTTTGTTCCGTGTTGAAAACAGTTTGTAAAACAACTAGTGTGTCTGTCCAGTAAGGATTGCAGCAGTCATTGCAATCCCAGAGTTAATGTGTAATCAGTTTTGATTAGTGAATCATTGGGTTCTCAAGAGTTAGAGCCCCGCAGTGTTTTTGATCTCAATTGAGGTTTTCACTGCGTGACCAATGTTGTTATGTTATGCATATTCTCTGTTCTTGTTTATGTAGAGATTATAATCTGTCACTCTATCTGGAGTTTATACATCCTTATATTTACATAATCTTCAGAGCAGATTTATGTCTTGGTCTAGAGAGCTTTCGTCTTCTGAAGTCTGAACCTTGTTCTGGAAAGTACGAGCATCACACGCAGTTTGCTCGATCAAGTCTCGTCCTTCTACAAAATGGTGAGAAGAACACTGCCACCTGGTAATTGCATTGGACAAAAAAAAGAACAAAAAGGAAAAAACTTAGTCAAAGTCTCAAAGACAGAGTCCTCCATTATTGCTCTGCTTGAACAGTGTGGAGGTCGATGAAGACTGTCATTGAGAGATATTGAGGGTTTAGCCTGGCAAGTGAAAAATTGAATGCTTTTTACATAGTACTCTCACTGCTTAGCTGTATCCGTTTATGGCCATTCAGTTTGGTATCCATACTCGTAGGCTGTAGCTAGCAATGCGATTGGATGGGTGCAGACGTGCAGTAAATAGTTGATGGAAATGACAATGCTGGCAATTTAATTAATCCATACTTGTAGGCTCTAGCTAGCAATGCAATTGGATGTAGCTAGCAATGCGGTTGGATGGGTGCAGACGTGCAGTAAATAGTTCATGGAAATGACAATGCTGGCAATTTAATTAATCCCTACTTGGAGATGGGTATGGGTGCAGACGTGCAGTAAATACAATTTAATTAATCCATACTTGTAGATGGGTATGGGTGCAGACGTGCAGTAAATAGTTCATGGAATCGATTCTCTGTTTTTTGCAGCTTTATGTCAATCTCTCTCTGACTCTCTGTAGTTCACTTCAGCCAATATATTCACGTCCATTTTCTGTACAACTCAAGTTTCTGGAGCAGCTCCACACACTTCTTCTGTTCTATGATCTCCTAGTTAGTTTGTCTGAAATTAGCATCTCTTCCGATGCCGTTCGTCTCATTTCTTTTGTTGCTCGATGATTCAATTCCAAAGATCATCATCATCCCATTTGAAAAATGGAGGGAAGAACATGTAGGAATGGTGAAACAATACCTCGAATTCCTAGTAACTAGGAACAATGCAAAGTAAGACATCTCTCGCAATATTTGATATTCCTGCATTTCTTGTAATTACATCCATATTTGTAGTCTTTGCAAATAATTAATATCAAGACTCAGTTTCTTGTGTTAGTTTATGCTAGTTTGCATTTGGGATGTTATGGTGTTCAATTTGAAGGGAACTGTGAGTCATTGTCTGTGAAAATAGCATCATGCTTTGTCACAATATTTGATGCGCGCTTGTTGAATTTCAGGACAGAAAAAAGTTGGAGAATGGTGGGAAGAACATTAACATCCGAGATTAATGGTACTGAATCTACTGATTGATGTTTATTGATTCTATCAACTATTGGGATGAAACGTGTTTGATCTATCCTTCCATCCATTCATGCTTGCACTATTTTCTTTTGCCTAAATTATATAGTACTGATTGATGTTTGTCTATAGATTTGATAAACCATCAGGATAAAATGTGTTTGAAATAGATCTTTCCATTTTGCTTGTCAGTGTTAACAACAAGTAATTTGATAATATTGAGTGAGAGCCAAAATCCTAGAATGGATAGAACTTTAATTTAACATATACTAAAGCCCGGTTAAGGGTTTACCCTAAACTGTTCACAACGGTTCATCTGAGATCAGAAAGGCTATTTTGCCCGTTCTTTTTCCCCTCTTTTAGGGGCTGCCATTGTTATACAAATTAGAAGGTCGATTGCTGGTGTCTGTCTTTAGGCAATAGAAGATACTATGGTGCGCGCTGGAATAGAAAGGAAAAGAAAAGGAATTGGTTTGAGTTTGGTTTCGATAATACCCAATTAGTCTTTTTTGTGGGTTTGCCGAGAGTAAAGATTGGAGGTCTGGAAATCTCCTTCTGCTATTATTTTGTTAATTTTTGTGTGGTTTGGTTTTTATTGGGTTTTTTTTATCTCCGTTAGTTTTGACTTGATATGGGTTTTCATGTTTTAGGGGGTTTTGTTTGTGCTGGAGTTTGAGATCTACGTGATTGATTGGAACGGTTTCAACGTAAAGTTGTGATGTTTTGCAATTTGAAAACTTTCATCAATTTGTGTTCTGTTTATTGGATTTTGATTTGGGAAGGAAGGGGACGAATTTGGGTAGTAGGTAAATCAGAACATATATTTTTACTTTTCTGAAAAGCATGATTTTCTAAATTGTTATTATACTGGCCAAGTCTAAATTTTTAGAATTTCATTCCTTGACAGCTTATAATGGTATGCCTTTTCAAGTTTGCGCACTTTGAGATTATTTGTGATAAGTAATAACAACAATATATGAAGTGCTTAAAGCTATTAGAGTATGAGTATGCTTACAAAAAACTAGCATGAGAACGAGGAGGGTAGGACTCAACTAACCAGTGTAATTTATCTTTCTACAGAACAAAAGCGTTGATTGGCTTCTTCCTTTGCGATTTTCCCGTCCTCGTTTATACGATCCAGAATACGCTCCGCTTCTTTCCTTGTCATTTCCTCGTCCTTGATTATGCTGTCTGATATGGATAATCGTATATCTGAAATACAAAGACTGGTTGATGTAATTCAGGTCATTGGTGTCAAGAACGCTGCGGATATTGCCACTACCGCTAAACGAGTTCGCGAGCTAAGTCAGTCTGTGAACAATCGAGCAGATGAACTTGAGGAACGTATGAAGTTATGAACAAGGACAGGGAAAAGGCGAGGCAAGCCCTGTCCTTGTTCATAACTTCATACGTTCCTCAAGTTCATCTGCTCGATTGTTCACAGACTGACTTAGCTCGCGAACTCGTTTAGCAGTAGTGGCAATATCGGCAGCGTTCTTGACACCAATGACCTGAATTACATCAACCAGTCTTTGTATTTCAGATACACGATTATCCATATCAGACAGCATGCTGACACACCATGTATCAGATGTGGCAGCCACCACGCTGCAGAATTGTGGTGGTGGTCGTGCATGCAGTGATGGGTATGCAGTTCGACCAGATCCGGACCTCATGATTTGTGAAGGAGAGAAGAAGATAGATGGAGGGTACCTGTCTATACTCATATATATAAAGGAGAACCGAACCGGGGAGATTCATTGCAATTATAGCAGTAGCCATTGAAGCGACGGAGAGAGAGAAATGTAGACTAACACAGAGAGTTTCAAGAAAAAGTACAGTGATTTGAAAGACTTTTGAGTCGTTCGGAGAAGAGAGTGAATGGAGTGAGAGAGATGAGAGATTCGTTGAGAGGAAGATTTTGAGGAGAGAGGGAGAGAGACACTACTAGCAAATAACCCATTACACACTGATTGTAATCAGTGTGTATTATACACTATGCACACTGAAATCTGTATGCATAGCTCATTAGCTACGCTACACTCACATATTTGTTTTCTGTATCATTTGAGGGGGGTGGGGGTTGGTCTCTCGGTACTGATAAAAAAGTCTGTAAAGTTTTGAATGGGACCCACCCACTTATTATTTGCTTCGTATCAATTAAAAATATCAGTGTGAGTTGAGGCGAAAATTATAAACATATTTTTTTTTCCTTTTGTTACAATATTTTCTTAAACATTTTCACAAACGTTTACCGAAAATTAAACAATAATAGTAAATCACTTCTAATGATAACATACTCAAATCAACAAAATATCCAATTTATGCGAGAAATGATACAAGGAGGGAGAGGAGGATGAACGCCAATGCCTCTACCAGTGAAATATTACTAGGTGAACAACGAAAAACATAATACAACCAGAGAATATGAAAAGAACAATGTAGCTGCTACTGTTTTGTTTTCCTCCTTCCTCTTCGAAGTTGTACTCTCTGGAAATTCCCAACATTAAACTCTCTTTTGCTGAGGCTGATAATCAAAGCAAGTCCATACATCAATACTTGTCCTCTTCGCTGCTCCTTCTAAGCTGAGATGAAATAAGAAGCAAAACTTTCAACGGAGAGTAACTAATCAAGCATCTATCACAATAGAAAACTGATCGAACTCATATCCCAAAACTTACTCCAAAAAAAAAGAAGCCTGAATGTGTTTTAGGGAATCAGAATTTGAGAGAAATTCGCTGTGTATTCTCATTGATAATAGGGGCCTCTTTATATAGAGGATTACAATGCATAGAATCTCAATCATACAAGGAAAGTAATCTTACATTGAATAGGAATCTAGATCATTCTAATTTAACCATATTACCATTAGGTCAAGAAACCTAGAGTTTGGGCCAAACACAAATTAGGGTTTACTTGAACACTCCCCCTTGTGTTGCCCAAACGCGGTGCTTCTCTCGTTGCCTCGTTAAAAACCTTGCCGAGTAACAAAAATCCAGTGGGACAAAAATAACCTCGGTCGAAGGGAAAAAAGAGCACAACACACCATTCACGCTTTGAGACGAACATGTAGACATCTCCCCCTGATGTCTGCGCCTCCCCCTGATGACTACGATCATGGGAGTTCAGATACTTTCCGCAAGCCAATCCTTGCCACATGTTTCTCGAACGTGGATTTGGGCAATGACTTAGTAAACAAGTCTGCCACATTGTCTTCAGATCGAACCTGGTTCACTTTGATCTTGAGGAGCTTCTGTTGTTGCTGATTGTAGAAGAATTTAGGCGATATGTGCTTGGTATTGTCGCCTTTGATGTAGCCTTGCTTCATTTGTTCAATGCAAGCAGCATTATCCTCATAAATGCTTGTTGGCTCATCTGTGGTAGACTTCAAACCACAATTGCTTCGAACATGCGTAACTATAGATCGAAGCCATATACATTCACGAACTGATTCGTGAAGAGCAATAATCTCTGCATGATTCGAAGAGGTAGCGACTAAGGTCTGCTTCGTAAACCTCCAAGATATCGCGGTCTTTCCCATGGTGAAAACATAACCAGTTTGGGAGCGACATTTGTGTGGGTCAGAGAGGTACCCAGCATCAGCAAAACATTTCAAAACACTTATATCGTTTTGGGATGGGGAGAGGGAACGTGGTCCACCATGTGTGGCGTCCCTTGCATTTGATAGGTCCGAATCCATCTTCTCTCTGTAGGGATAGAACAAGCCCATATCGATCGTACCACTTAGGTATCGAAAGATATCTTTAACACCAGTCCAATGGCGTCGTGTTGGCGCAGAACTATATCTAGCTAGCAAGTTCACAGCGAATGAGATATCCGGTCTTTTGCATTGTGCTAAGTACAATAATGCGCCTATTGCACTTAAGTAGGGCACTTCTGCCTCTAGCACTTCTTCGTCGTCATCTTTTGGACGAAATGGATCTTTTTTTGGATCAAGACTACGGACGACCATTGGGGTGCTTGAAAGCTTAATCTTGTCAGTGTTGAAGCGCCTAAGCATCTTTTGGGTATAAGCTGATTGATGAATCAGGATACCCTCTCTACGGTGCTCAAGTTCCAAACCGAGGCAAAACCGTGTTTTCCCAAGATCTTTCATCTCAAACTCGGATTTCAAGTGTTCAGTGGTTTCCCTTAACTCTTTAAGGGTGCCAATTATGTTCTTGTCATCGACATAAACTGCTACTATTGCAAATCCGGAACTTGTCCTTTTTATGAACACACATGGGCATAATTCATTGTTGACATATCCCCTCCCAATCAAGTAGTCACTTAGATGGTTATACCACATTCGTCCGGATTGTTTCAATCCATATAGTGAGCGTTTCAATCTAATTGCAAACGCGCTCCGTGGTTTAGAGCCACTTGATTTGGGTAATTGAATTCCATCTGGAATTTTCATTTATATCTCTGTATCTAGATCCCCATATAGATACGCAGTAACCCCATCCATAAGCTGCATGTTCAGTTTTTCGGAAACTACCAAACTGACAAGGTAGCGGAACGTTATGACGTCCATTACGGGAGAATAGGTCTCCTCGTAGTCGATTCCAGGGCGTTGTGAGAAACCTTGCGCCACAAGGCGAGCTTTGTACCTTACAATCTCGTTTTTCTCATTACGCTTTCTAATGAATACCCATTTGTGACCAACTGGCTTGGTGTTGGGCGGTATTGGTACAACATTTCCAAATACCTTTCTTTTCGTTAGAGAATCAAGTTCTGCCTGGATCGCATCTTTCCATTTTGGCCAGTCAGCTCTACGTTGGCATTCATCAACGGAGCGTGGTTCGATGTCATCGGTCTCAATAAGCTCACGCGCCACTGAATACGCGAATACATCATCAATGATGATGGAGTTTCTTTCCCACGTCCCATGTACACTAGTGTAATTTACAGAGATCTCTACGTTCTCATGGATAGGTTCTGACATTGAGGCGTCCCCCAATGATGTCTCTTGGACATAACCATAATCCGGAACATTCTCATGGGACGGATTTTGAGTATCGATGATCAAATGATTTGTTTGTGCCTCATTCGCTCTCTTTCTAGGGCGAGTATCCTTCGAACCAATAGGTCTACCGCGCTTCCTTGCCGGACCTGCGGCCATAGATGCCACATCATTGCCATGCTGGGCAATGACGCCATTTCCTGGTGTCACAGAAGTGGCGTGATGTCCAGTATTTGGGACATCGATCCTTGCAGGCACGTTTGCAGTAGGTATGTGTGATCTCGTCACTTTGACAACATCAGAAAACGCATCAGGCAGAGTGTCTGCTACGTTCTGGAGCTCGATTATTCTTCGCACTTCAAGTTCGGACTGTGTGGTACGGGAATCGAGATGAGACATAGTGGGGACAGACCACGACAATTCCTGTCGTTCCTGTTGAACATTTGTGTTCTTATCTCCCCCTAACGATGTGAAGACTGTCTCATCAAAGTGACAATCCGCAAATCTAGCGATAAAGAGATCGCCTGTCAAGGGTTCAAGGTAGCGGACGATCGTTGGAGATTCATATCCAACATAAATGCCCATTCGTCGTTGTGGACCCATCTTAGTACGCTGTGGCGACGTAATAGGCACATAAATGGCACACCCAAAAATGCGTAAGTGCGAGATATCAGGCTCGTACCCAGTCACTAGCTGTAACGCAGAGTAAGATTGGGTTGCAGTGGGTCGTAGACGAATTAGCGTCGCTGCATGCAATATTGCATATCGCCAAGCAGAAACAGGGAGATTGGTGCGCATAACCAATGTCCATGCTATCATCTGTAGTCGTTTGATAGCGGCTTCTGCGAGACCATTTTGGGTATGAACATGGGGAACTGGATGCTCTACGTCAATCCCCAGTGACATGCAATAGTCATCGAATGTTTTCGATGTAAACTCTCCAGCATTATCAAGTCGAATTGACTTAATAGGATGGCCAGGGTAGTGAGCCCGTAGACGGATAATCTGGGCGAGGAGTTTAGCATAAGCAGCATTTTGAGTGGACAACAGCGCGACATGTGACCAGCGTGTCGACGCATCAACCAATACCATAAAGTATTTAAAAGGTCCGCATGATGGTTGAATTGGTCCACAGATATCCCCTTGGATTCTCTGTAAGAACGGAATGAGTATTTTGGGATCCTTTGCGTAGGACGGTCTCGGTCCTAATTTCCCGAATGAACAGGCTTTGCAGAAAGAGCGAGGGGCCTTTGAAGCAACCAATGAGGATTTTGGTTGGGCCTGAGCGTCTGTAGCGCTATTAGAAGCAAAATGTGTGACTACATCTCCCATCATGGTGTTGGAGCCATGGGAATTGCTGTTTATGGCATCATGGCCATTGGGAGGAACAACTATGGCATCATGCTCATAGTTGGCGCCATTTATGGCGTCATCACATGGAACTTGAGCGGCCCTATGGCGCCCCAAGACGGCTGCAGCGCCAGATGCTGCAATTGTTGCGGTCTTGCTAAGTCCATGAATTAATTTTCGATTCTTGCTTCTTCTCACTCTGAAGAATGGATGTCCGTGTGAAGTCTTTAGTATACGGAGCATCATATCACGACCAGGATGTCCTAGTCGGTCATGCCAAAGCCAGTATGTGTCAGAATCCAAGAGATCATCTCTTATGACATTATGGGATTCAATTGGCCGAATTGTAGTGACATAAAGTCCACTAGATTGACACATAAGCTTCTCTAAGATGCGCTTTCGTCCGCAATCATTAGAGGTAATGCAAAGGAACTCTCTTCCGTTCTCAGTATGCGTTTCACATGGAATCCGTTGGCTCTTATATCTTTAAAGCTCAATACGGTTCGGTTTGCCTTAGGAGCGTAGAGAGCTTCAGTGACTTTAATCAAGGTGCCATTGGGCAAAAGGAATTGGGCCATTCCATGTCCTTAAACTAAACCTGATGGCCCAGCCATCGTAGTCACAGATGAATATGTAGACAACATCTCCAAGAATAATTGCCTATGTCGTAGAATGGTGTGTGTAGTCGCACTATCCGCAAGACATTGAAGTTCATCCATTCCTAAAAGAAAAGCTCGTAATTAAAAAAAGGAGTCATAAAGAAAAGAACTCAACTTTTATTAATAAGCCAAACGGAATTACATCATCGTTTCTTTAACCAAAGAAAATCTAATCCAATAAACTAGCTAATGCAAAACAATGGTAGTCGTCTAACTTCTTTCGGTAATTCCAATGTAAATGTGACCAGGTGAGTAGAGAGATGTCGGTGGAGCAAAGCTCGCTTAAGTACCACTTATCTCAAAACCTTCTTAGACATCACACTTACATTGAGTACGCCTACTTTGAAGAAAGACTAATATCATTGGCATCTATTACAAAAATAATATGGCAATTGCCTACATCTCTTGGAAAATAAAAAGACTTAATCAAAATCGCCAGTTTCTGGGTCTTGATCCTTGTAGTCTTCCACCCTTAGATCGAGATCGCCATCTTGATCTTCTTGTTCCATGTAATTTGCCTCCCTTGCTTCACAATACATCTTGTATGCGTTTGCAACATTTTGGGATGCTTTACACGCCCTTGCCCAATGTCCTGGCAGTCCACATCTGAGACAAGCATCTTTACGGTCAGATTCCCTTGATCGAGGCGCTTTAGGAGCGCTTTGAGGACGGTTATTTCCTTTGGTGGCGTCACCACCATAACCGGAGGCTTGGCCACTCTCTCTCTCTTCACACGTTTTCCTTCACGGTTCCGTGCATGCCTATCTTGGCTGTTTCCTTCCTTTTTGGGGGCGCGTTGACCGCGCTATAGTAGTTGAATAGCATTCTCGTGCCAACTGCTGACTTCCCCTCACACAGCCCTTGCACAGCCCTTGCCGTTGGGTGTAGGGAACTTCATGAGAAGCATGTATCCGACGATGATGCACTTGAGCTTGTTGAGTGCCGGCCGCCCAATGATGGCATTATACGAGCTGAAACAATCGACGACTATGAATTCTGTATGTACCTCCGCCATGCATGGACTAGTGCCAATAGTCAACCGCATGTAGTCGGAACCCAGCGGTTACGTGGCGTCGCCGGAGAAGCTGAGCAGTGGCTCGTGATCCTGGAGTAGTTTCTTGTTCCGCTTGAGGTGGTTGTAGCAACCGCTGAAGATGACGTTGACAGCGGACCCGCTATCCACCAGGATTCTCCCCACTGAGAATCTGCCAAGAATGGCGTCGACCAAGAATGGGTCGTCATGGGGTAAATGCACTCCGCGCTCCTCCTCCTCTTAGAAGGTAATAGGTTCCCAACCTGACCTTGGGAGTTTGGCGGATCTTTCGTAGCGGATGTTGCAGACTTCCTTTGGGTGATTAGCGCGTGCATAGCGCTTCCTTGCCCTGTGAGACATACTAGTGATTGGGGCACCGCCGTCGATGGTGTTGATGCGGCCCAAGGTCTCAACATTGGCGATCACAGGTGACGGTTGGCGGACCTTGAACTGCTCCATCTTGCAGTCACGGTACAAGGTCTCAACAGCCGTCTTGAGAGCATTGCAGCTGTTGGTATTGTGACCGTTGTCCTCGTGGTATTTGCACCACTTGCCGGTGTTTCTTGGTTTTCCCATTTTTGGGTATCTTGGTGGGGGTGGCGGTGGGATCTGATCTTTGCACTGATTGTATATTTCCTCATATGAGGCTGTGAGGACTGTAAACACTGCATACCGCTGAGAGGACTCTGCATGTTTGTTGCGGTTATCCCCATGGGTTGGGTGGTTGCCCTTGTTGTAGTGTTGGTCCCTCTGCCGCTTGTTCTGGTGGTGGCCCTGCTGCCACTCCCTCTTCTTGTCAGTTGGTGGTGCTGAAGAGGTCTTGTTAGCGGTTTCCTGATGATTGGAAGATGGCTGTGTTGACTTTGTTGGTGTTGCTGGTGGCGGTGGGGTTTCTCCATATGTGATGAATTCCGCCTGGGCGTGAATGACCGCCTTACTCATGACGTGGTCATATGCCGCATTTGGATGATTGTAGTTGAGGTGATAGAGGAATGGCCCCTTGAGGAGTCCCTGCTTGAAGGTCGCCGATGCCATTGTTTTGTCTAAGTCGCGGCACTGAGATGCTGCTGCCCGCCATCTTGTGACGAATGCCTTCAGTGATTCGTCTGCCCCTTGCTTGACGCTGAACAACTGACTTGTGTTGTGATGTCCGGCGGACAATAAGATGAACTGAGAGAGGAAGGCGTGTGATAGTGCATGGAATGAATCAATGGACCCCGGCGGACACTCGAAGAACCAGTTCATAGCCTCACCATCCAGCGTTTCGCTGAACAAGTGGCACAGGGTGGCGTCGTCAAATCCCTTGTTGTTAGTGACCTTCTTGAAGGTGTCCATATGGACGAAGGGGTCATACATGCCGCTGTAATGTGACATCTTTGGGGCTTTTGCATACGCTGGTCTGATAGCTTGCAGAATTGCAGCGGTGAAGGGCCCAGGTCTAGAAGCGAAAAACGGGTTCTGAGTTGGCGCTGGGGCGCCCGATTCCGCCCGGATTAATCTCTGCTCCAGTTGTTGCATCCTTTCCAATATCTGGGCGGTTGCATCACCGGCGGAACCAGCCTGGATATTCCACTGGACCTGCCTGCGCCTTGGTGCAGGCGGATTGCCCTCAGTCCTTGCCCTAGCTTCCAAGCGGTTGGTGTGCGGTAGTGATTCCGCCTCCTGCTCCAACATTAGTTGGGGGATGGGCGGTGGTCCCATCCCCAATAGTTCAGGAGGGTCCAGCGGTACCTGCATCTGTATGACTGGCCCCGGTACCAATGTACCGGTGCCGGGCCGACTACGCCTGGTGCTGCGTGATTGCTCGCTCTGCGCTGGATTGGCGGTGGCCTCCAGCGTCCTTTTCAGTTCATCAAAAAGTGACATCAGCGTAGCCACTTGTCTTTGGGCCTCGGCCTTTTCTCTGCGCTCCTCTTCTCGCTCTCTGTTTGCCTTGTGCAGGTCCGCCAGTGCCAGCTCGTACATAGTGGTGAGATCTTGGCCCGGTGGGCGGCTACTGCCTGGATTTGCCTCACCGCCGGGGTTGTTGGCTGGGGTGGTGAATAGTGCGCGGTTAATGCCTACCGCTGGGTCGGGGAATGGCAGACTGGTCTGCCTGCTCTTCAGCGTTTCCCCCGCTACCGTTAGTCATGGTGATTGTGGTGGGATGACCTTTTGTTCAAGGGTTCCCACAGACGGCGCCAATGTTAATGCTCAAAGTCCGGCGGTAGCCGAACCTTCGTTTAACGCAGGTCCGATAGGCGGACCGCTACTCCGTAGACTTGGTGGTCTTCGCTAGCTGTCAAATGAAAGACAGGGCGTGAGAGGGAGACCGCGTTGGGCGGTCTTCACTTCTCCGATGCCTAAGTCAGTCCAAACATATAGACAGCATAACAATAAATGAGTAGTAAATGCGTCATTAATGAGGAGAGAGGAGAGAACATTTTATAAGTGAGGAAGAGGTTGATCTTCTCTTTGTTTTCGATGTGGGACTGATGTGCTTCTGTCCCCAGCTCTGGGAGCTACTGATGCTATCTTGGCACGGCGCGTGGTGGCGCGTCGGCGGTGATCTAGGGGTGATCCGAGGCTCAGGCTGTTGCCCGCCTGGCTGTGTATCTGCATATTATTCCTTTGGCGGGAATTAGTACCTCTGGCGGTACAATGAGCGTAGCCCATTATAGCTAATTATGCTTGTAAATGTACATGTATGTACAATATCAAAACATCAAGATATTTAAGTTCATTCCGGAAACCATCACATCACAAAACAAAATCTGAAAATTAAGTTTCATCCGGTCACCATCTACTCTAGCCTAGGTGCACGCCGGGAATGCATCTATTGTTCTTGTACAAAACGATGATCAAAACATTCCAAATTTTAAAACCCAAAATTTCCAGAAATTCTAACCTTGTTCTTCTTAATTTCCTGCAAAACTTTATCGCGGAAGCATGATTTTCAATCAAAACAGCAATCAATCAGTTCGGTTTCTTAATCCGCAGAATTTGGTGTCTTGAATTCCATAGAGGACATAAACGTCCCCTTCGCTTTCAATCCCGGATAGAACCCAAATTCCCAAATCAAATTTGACCGTTAGGATACAATGGTCATCTGCAGGGGTTCTGAATGATTGGATCCGGGTCAGCGTTTCTGCGGGTTTGGGCCAATGATTTTATAAAAAACTAGCCCATTCGTGGCCTTTTCTTTAGCAAGGTTTTAGAATAAAATTTTATAGGTTTTTGCTGAAATTAAAATTTTGGTTCTTCTAAAAATCGATTAATCAAAATTGATTTATGTTTGTGAAAACCTAATGCTCTGATACCAATTGTTAGACTGAATGAGCAAATCAAATCCCATGATCAATTCACAAATACATAAACACACTTGATATTAATCAATGCCACATGAACCAAAATACAAGATTTATAAACTAACATTCTTCTGTGTTGGAAGCCATAGCAGTAGACGAGATAGCAGCAACTAGTATTGATCTTCTCCTCAACTCTGAATTCAAGCTCCTTCTATGGGGCAGGACTTGATGCTTTTATAACAGAGAGAGCAGGGACCAACACTTCTTATATATATTGGTTATGGTCCTAAGAATCCTCCCATAAAAGTGTTTCTTAGAAACCAAGTCACCAACAACTAGAAAACCTAATGCAACACTAAGTCGAATTACAATGTAACCCAACTAATGGATTCCTAACCTATGAGCTGATATAATTAACTCAATAGGTTTCTAGATTTTGTACTTAACATACAACTCCTATTTATGAACAAAGTTCCAATCCAATTTGTAAACTGAATATAGATGATGATAGGTCCACTTTTATTCTAACAGGAATAGCACATCCAAAAGAAGAGAGGTGCGTGGCTCGTCAGTATCAGCGGTAACCTGCAGCTTTGACTTTCTTTGTGAGTTTGAAAGTACTACAGAGACGAGATGCTGCTGCCAGGATTTGAGAGAGCAAAGTTGTCGCTGCTACAATATGGGGAGGCCTGCTGCTGGGATTTGAGAGCGCAAGGCCAGCACCGGAGGCGCTGCTCTGATATGTTCATCGGGACGCTGCCCGGCATGTTCATCGGGATGCTGCCCGGCATGGTTCATCGGGAAGCTGCACGGCATGGTATTTTTTTTTTTGCTTTTTTTTGCTTTGGTATGGCGTCGTTGAGTGGCTTGTGACATCAAAAGAAGATGGAGCATGGAAGGTAGGGAGTATCAACCTTTGTGGTGTCTTGGATATCTCCTTTTAGCTTTGCCTTCCTCTGCAGCAAGGCTTCGGCTATTCTCCTTCCTCTCCGCGTCCTATCTTCTTGCTGTTTCTTCATGCTGCTCTCTGCTTCTTCACGATCCTCTCCCCCTTTTTTTCTTTTCTTCACATCATGCTTATAGAGTGCACTAGTGACGAGTTTGACTTGCATACAACATTGAGAGTTTTAGAGTTCAACTCGAAGTGAACTAGTTGGAAACTCTATCTCCTCAATTTCTTCTTTCTCTTCTGACGTCAAAACTGTAACTTATTTTTTAATTGCATTGTTGGCAAGACTTCTAACAAACCTAGAAGTCCAATGCTTTATGAGCTTGACAATTGTACTTCTTCACAATCTTTTGTCTTTTGCCATAGAAATGCACTAGACGTCAATCTCATTGTAATTGGATATATGAATTTTTTTGGTTTCAACATATTGGATGTTTGTTGATTTTATGCTTCAATCCCACCTTTTATGTGTTTTGTGTTCTTTGGTTGCAAACTTAGAATATTGAGCATGTAATTGAATCCAAATTCAGATTACTAGCGTTGTAGGTCTTAATTGCTAAGTGGAAAACCTATAATTCCTTAGGTAAATCAAGAAAGAGATTTGCATGCTTGATTAGCGTTCTAACTTGTGTGTTCTTCTTAAATCAATCAAACTTCCACATGTTCTTAATGCATTGATTCTGTTTGTTAGGGAATTCACTAGCTTTGCATGATTAATAGGATTAATTATGGTGCATTCATCTAGTTAATCTAATTTAGGGAATTCACTAGCTTTGCATGATTAATAGGGTTAATTATGGTGCGTTCATCTAGTTAATCTAATTAAGGGAAGTAATAAGGACTTTGTATGCGTTCATCTCTGTTCTTGATTGATTTCTTCCAATTGCATGTTTTGATTCGTGAATTATTATTTGGTGTTCTGTTTTCGTGTTAATAGTGGTTGACTACATCATGCATCTTTGCCGTCTCCTTTATCTCTTCTTGATTCATGGATTGATTGATCATTGTAAATTAATTAATTTAGATTAGAAATAAAAACACTTTCGAAAATCCCCTTATCTTGTAATTTTGTAAATATATACTTTGTTTTATTTTTGTTTCATACTTTGTGAATAATACTAATTTGTTTAACGTTTTTGACAGGAAGTATACCCCAATCCCAGGCTTAGAACGATACCCTACTTATTCTATACTACAATCTGATGCAGGGTTTAAATTGACACTCATTTCGAGCGTATCAACTTACTTGGAATGGAAGAGAGTGACTTAACCAGTAGACTGGTAGGGCAAATAAGAGAGAGACAGATTAAGGGCACGTTTACTTACTTGGAATGGAAGTGAATGATTATGGGTTAAAAATATTCCTGCGTTTACTAACACATAGAGAAATCGAAATGATTCCGAATAAATGTATTCATGCATTTACTAACACATAAATGAATCGGAATGCGTGTAGGTCTTACCTCCTTATCGAGAATCGATTCCTAAATACTTAGGAGTTCAATTGGTCGTAATCCAAGTAACTGGCCAAATCATAACCAAGTGTGGGGAATAGGAGTGGTGGAGTCGTTATAATTTCAATATTGTAGAGGTCATAGGTTCGATTTTCACGGACATATGTAAGGCTGTGGTGGATTAAGGGTTTTTTTTTATTTTTTATTTATAAAAAAAAAAAAAAAAAACATTGTCAATAAAATTCCAATATTCAAGGCTTATAGCTTCAAAAAACCAATAATTACCCTTTTTTTCATTACTCCGTAAATGTCACCGCAATTATGGATTCAAATAATGAAAAACACAATATCATGTTCCCTTTACTTTCTACAAGTCACCGCAATTCTAAATTTAAATAAAAGAAGATTCAATATTTAAAAACTGGTCTAATTGGTTATAGATTCAAAAGGCCAATAGTTCCCATTTTTCTCTTTATTCCCTAAAAGCCACGTTTGATTTGTGGAAAGTAAGCATCAGGAAAGGAAATTTGTTCCTTTCTTGCGTTTGGGATGCAAAAGGAAATGAAATCATTTCCTTAATGAAGGGAAAATAAAGGGGAAACTGGTTCCTTCTAAACTTCAAAGGAATCACTTTCCCTCATTCTTTCCTTGCATTTATTACTCACAACATATTATTTTATTATAGGTTATCTGAATTGTGGGTGATTATTGCATACATGGGTAATTAACTTTCTGAAAATTAATTAACTTGGATTTTTAATTTTGCTATTTACTATACTACCACTAAGTTATTAAAAAATATTTAAAATTAATATAAGGTCTAAGGATTTTATTGTATTTTCACACCCACTTTGGCTAACAAAGTCTATTCTCTTAATAATAGTATAGATTAGTCTTTTTTGTGGGTTTGCCGAGAGTAAAGATTGGAGGTCTGGAAATCTCCTTCTGCTATTATTTTGTTAATTTTTGTGTGGTTTGGTTTGGGTGCTTCTAAATGTATCCAGCAAATTACTTAGTAAACCCAGCAAATTATTTATATTTAAGAGTTAATTACTGTTTACTCCCTATACTTTTAGGGTTTCGTCGTTTCAGTCCCTGACATTCGAATTTCACCTAAAAAGTCCCTAAACTCTCAATTTCCTCTCAATTCGTCCCAATCGTCAACCTTCAGTCAAAATTGTCTGTTAAGATGCTGATGTGGCAACTTGAGTCGACACCTGGCGCCACTTGAGTCGACACCTGGCTCCACGTGGATCCACGTCGGTTGTAAAATGACGAAAACAGCCCTGCCTCTATTACGGTGCGTTCGATCTGATATAGTCGAAATCAGATCCTAAACTCCCAAGAAACCCTAAAAAATCGATTTTGTGAGAACGGATCTAATCTCTTCCAAGTTCCAAACTCCCAAAAAACCCAGATCCGGCAACATTGCAAATCGAAAACCCAGAACCTATCATGTTACTAGGAGCGAGGAAGGCAACCTGAGTCGAATCGATTTTGTGAGAACGGAGCTAATCTCTTCCAAGTTCCAAACTCCCAAAAAACCCAGATCCGGCAACATTGCAAATCGAAAACCCAGAACCCATCATGTTACTAGGAGCGAGGAAGGCAACCTGAGTTGAAGAAGAGCGACGTTTTGTGGTGGCGACATGGTCGCGAACGATGCTGATTTGTGGGTTCCTCGAGCTACAGACCGGGAGAATGAGAAGGATGAAATCCCGAATTATGGTAAGTTTTGGAGGGGAACTATTCATCTCCGATATGAAGGGATTAAAGATGACGAAATCTAGGGTTTTGAAATACAAAATTGGGGGTTTTTTAATTGGTTAGGCCTTCTGTTTCTGGGTTATTGCAATGGGATTGCTGGTAGCTAAAAATGGTTTTTCTTAGTGTGGTGATGGTTTCGAGTGCTAGGGTTTGATTAAAATTTGAGGATATGGTATGCTTTATGGGTTTCTGCCTTTCTGGGTTTCGAGAAAGATGGCTTATTGTATTGAGTGGTAATAGAGATTGTGCCTACTATGTGTGTGGGTTTAGTGAATTGAGATTTGCATTCGGTGGTTGTTGAATTTGCTAGGTTGGCTTTTAATACTGTCGAAATTGTGGTTGGATGTGTAGGTTTGGCTTTTAATATTGCTGTTTCTGTCTGGTTTCTGGTTGTGGTCCTAGTTTGGCTTTTAGTAAAGTAAAGAATTGTGCTCGTCTTTGTCTCCCATGTGTGAAGAATATTGGCCCTGTAAAGCCTTTTTTGTTTGGTTCCTTTTTGTTTTCAGCTATTCATGGAGGCAGTTTGGTTAAGTGTTTTTTGCATTGACTAAATGTTTTTGGTTGACCATTTTCATTGACTAACTATTTTTAATTGACCATATGCATTGACCAACCATTTTCATTGTTGAATTTGCAGAACATGCAGACTATTTTACGGTTAAAGTTTATCATGGAGGGTGCTTGAGGCAGGGCACATATGTTGCTGGAAAGGTGGATTACTTTGATAACGTAGACAAGGACAAGATGTCCCTTGTAGAGGTTGACAACATGGCTAAGCAACTGAATCCGGGATATGAACACCAAAGAATCGATTACTGGTATAGGTGTGGGGATGAAACTGATGAGTTGATGAAATTGGAAACAGATGCAGACGTGATGGTTATGTGTACAGCTATTCCCCATTGGCGGTTGATCATACTTTATTTGGACCACATGGAGCTTAAAGGGGTGTTTGGGGAAGAGGATGAGGATTGCTTCATATTTGAAGATTTCTTTTTCAGTCAAAAAGGTAGCTGTGGGGTGGTCATAGAAGAATTACCGGATGAACCAAGGAAAAAGCCAGGTGTGGTGATTAAGGAGATATCAAATGAACCAATACCAAGAAGAAGCAAGGGAATTGAGATCAGAGAGGTTGACCAAGACCATGTACCAACTCAAGCAAGCACAGCTTGTGGTCTTAATCCAAAGGACAAGGGAAAACAGAAGCTGTTGGAGTATACTTCAAGTGGTAAGCAAGGGTCAACTGGAGGGAAAGTCACAAGTGGTGGAGGGCAGTTTAGCGTCCAAAGGCAATCTAGTGTGCAAGGGCAGTCTAGTGTGCAGGGGCTGTCTAGTGGTGTAGAGAATGAAAGTTCAGGTCTTCATGATGTAAATATCGATTACTTCAATGCTATTCAGACCTTTGGTGGATTGGAAGGGGTTTCTGATGATGGGGGCAGTGAGGAAGGGGTTTTTGATGAAGATGACAGTGAGGAAGTCAGTTCTGGTGAAGATGGCAGTGAGGATGATGACTATGACCCGCAGGCCAATGATGAGGAGTATGAACAGTATGGTGATGAGGACAATGAGGATTGGATGGAAGGAGTTGTGCATGAAGAAGCTACACAAAGAGCACCTAAGGCTGGTGTAAAGTTTACTAGTAGTCAAAGGGAAAGTGAGCAAGAAAATGTGACTGAGTTTGAAGATAATGAGGCCATGTTTGGTTTTCAAGATTCTGATGATGAGAATTTGGGTTTTACCATAAATTCCGATGGGGAGCTTGAAGATGAAGGACTGGAATTCAATCCCAAATCCGACATGAAGAAACCAGAATTTAAACTAAAACAGAAGTTTGCCACAGTTCAAGTATTGAGAGATGCATTGAGGGAGCATGCTATTCAAGGTGGATGGGAATATATCTTCATCAAGAATGATAAGACAAGGCTGCGGGTTGTATGCAAGGAGGACAATTGTCCCTTCTTTCTGTTTGCTTCCAAAATGCAGCATGAGAGCACTCTCATGATCAAGGGATATGATGGTACACACAAGTGCACAAGAAAATTTAACAATAGCATGGTGAAGCTTAGATATTTGACAGCAAAGTTTAAGGACCATATTGTGGTTAATGAAAGTGTGAAGCCAGGTATGAAAGTTCAAAGTCTAAATGTGTTGTCCATTTGTGTTGGTTAATTATGTTTGCAGTTGTGTTGCTTTACCATATATTAAAGTGTTGACTGTTTGTTTTTGCAGAATCTCTTGCAAAAACAATGTCCTCAACCATTCGAGCAAGGGTTTCCAACTCAATGGCATATAAAGCTAAAAGGCAAGCTCTGTTGGAATATGAGGGAAGCATTCGAGAGCAATATGCAAGGCTTTGTGATTATGGCAGGGAGCTTCAGAGGGTTGATCCAGCAACCTCTATTGATATTAAGTGTAGTTTTCCTAAGGGTAGCAAGAGGCCAGTTTTTAAACGGATGTATATTTGCTTGGGAGCTCTAAAAAATGGCTTCAAGGCTGGATGCAGATCTGTCATTGGACTAGATGGGGCACACCTGAAGGGACCTTTTGGGGGGCAACTGTTAATAGCTGTAGCAATTGATGCAAATAACACATCATGGGTGGTTGCATATGCGATGGTGGAGCTGGAAACCAAGGATGCATGGATCTGGTTTCTGGAGTTATTGGTGAAGGATCTGGACATTGAACATGAAGGAAGGGGTTGGGTGTTTATAAGTGATAAACAGAAAGGTTTAATACCTGCATTTGAAGAGGTAGTCCCAAGGGCTCACATTAGATTTTGTGTGAGGCATATGTGGACAAATTTCACAAAGCTCTTTCCGGGAAAGGTCATGAAGGATAAAATGTGGGCTTGTGCCAAGGCAACCACCTTGCCTTATTTTCAGAAAGAAATGAATGAGATGAAAAGCCTAGATGATGATGCCTACAAGTGGATGACAGGTACTTTTATGTGCTTTTACTTGCAATGTTCCATTTTTCTATTTTCTTTACAATATGATGTTTTTTATCACAACCTAATGGATTATTTTTGCAGCACCCGAGAGACCAGCTATACATTGGTGTCGGGCTTTCTTCAACACAGATGTGGACTGTGACATCATGATTAACAACATCTGTGAGAGTTTCAATGCCTGGATATTAGATGCTAGGGGTAAGCCCCCTGTGACTATGTTTGAAGAATTAAGGGTGAAGCTAATGAGACGGATTGCAGTGAGGAAGGAAAAAATGGAAGGATACCATGGGAATATCTGCCCCAAGCCAAGGGCTATTATAGAGACAAACAAGGAAAAGGCGGCTGTGGATTGTATTGCAACATTCAATGGTGGAGACATTGCTGAGGTTGACAATATTGAGGGATCAAAGAATGTTGTGAACCTTGCAATGAGGACATGCACTTGCAGGAGGTGGGACTTGACTGGAATTCCCTGCAAGCATGCTATTTCTGCCATTTACATGAAGAGGGAAGACCCGGATGATTATGTGGCAGCTTGCTATCTCAAGAAGACCTATATGAGTATCTATAGCAACCTGGTCCAGCCTGTTAATAGCATGGATTTATGGTTTAGAGGTGAGGATCCACCTATCTTACCCCCCCAATATACAAGGCAACCTGGAAGACCAAAAACAAAAAGATTCAAGCATGCTTCAGAAAAGGTGACAGATGGTGGTGTTAAACTAGGAAGGGTACAAAGATCGCTGAGGTGTCGTAATTGTGGCCAAGTTGGTCACAACATCAAAAGTTGTCAAAGACATTTACCCCCAAAAGAAAAGAAGACTGCAGCATTGAATAGGAAGAGGAAGAATTCCAATGAGGAGGGACAAACTTCTGAAAATCAGGTAAAATGGGAGTATAAAGTACTTATATGACTCAAGTAATTGTCATTTAAAGTGTTGTTGTCAATTAACATGGTTATTACTTGTTCCTTATTTGTTGCAGTCCAAGAAAGCCAAGAAACAGTCCATGACCAATAATGAATTGAGGCAAAAAGCCAAAGAAAGGGCAGAGTACCAAAGGGTAACCTAATTGATTATCTTTTCTATATCTCCATGTATGTAATGCTCAACCTTTTTAAAACTCTGCTCATGTACTTCTATTGGGTTTTTGTGTATGTTTCCAGAAAAAAATGGCTGCCTTAAAGGCATCAAGGTTGGAAGCAAATAGGTCGGCTCCAAAAGCATCAAGGCCTCAACAAGCTGCAGCATCTGCTAAGCAAACTTCGAGGCCTGTTCAAGCTGCATCTGCCCCAGCAGGTTCAAGGCCAGTCCAATCTTCGAAGGCATCAAGGAAGCAGGATGCAACAGCTACAAGGTCCTCTCAAAGGATCAAGCAATACTCAGGTAAAGGAGATGGAAAATAGTTGTCGAAATGGAATTGACATTAGCAAGCAGATTATTAATTTTTAGGCATCCTTTTTTTGGGCAACCTTGTGCTGTGACACTTGGTTGCTAGCTCTAATCTTTTGATAAGATGATTAGAGCTATCTTCAATTCTAGGAGAATTGGTACTTGAACAATTATTGAGGATGTAATGCTCAGATTTTTCTTATTTTGGGTAAATTAGATCTCTGTTTTGTGGCTTGCTATTGCTGAAAATACCATGTGTTTTGAGTTTATTATGAATGTAGGTGAATGGTTGTCTTGAACCTTCATAGTTGATGAACCTTAATTGCTCAATTTATGCTTCTAGCTTGCTCTGATTGTTTGGGTTATACCATGTGTTTTGAGTTTATTATGAATGTAGGTGAATGGTTGTCTTGAACCTTCATAGTTGATGAACCTTAATTGCTCAATTTATGCTTCCAGCTTGCTCTGATTGTTTGGGTTATTATGCCACAAAAAATTAGCAGAAATCATTTTTTGGTTTATGATCTATGTGATTTGGGGATTTGGAGCAAAAAATTGACCGAGTTAGGAGTGAAAACATGGAAAAATTGAAGCACGGGGTAAGTTGGTCATTTTTCCTTTGAAATTTAATGCACCCAGCTGACTTGGCATGGAAATGACTGCCACCTCAGCGAGATAACGGACTGTTGGACGGAGGGTTGACGGTAGGGACGAATTGGGAGGAAATTGAGAGTTCAGGGATTTTTTAGGTGAAATTCGAAGGTCAGGGACTGAAACGACGAAACCCTATAAGTATAGGGAGTAAGCAGTATTTAATCCTATATTTAAATATTATTTTCAAACATCTAATTAAATTCAACAAGTTTCCCAGAGTACCCTCCATCTTTAACAAAACCATGCACCCAGCAAAAACAATCTCATGATTTCCAGTATTCTTCATCAATGACACTCTTCGGGACGGGAAAAAAGAAAAATTGTTTAGGTTTACCTATTCCCTCTACTCAATTGGTGATACTGGTATTGTTTTAAAATTGTATGATCTTGTTCAAGAAGGATAGAGACTTTGAATTCTAATCTCTTGAAATGAAGAAGATTTTTCAGAATATATATATATATATATATATATATATATATATATATATATATATATATAGATCCTATCCAGAGCGATATATATATATATATATATATATATATATATATATATATATATATATATATATACAGATCCTATCCAGAGCGATGCCTCGCTCTGAAATTTCAACCAAATTGATGTAATTTCAGATCCTATCCAGAGCGATGCCTCGCTCTGATATATATACAGATCCTCGCTCTGAAATTTCAACCAAATTGATGTAATTTCAGATCCTATCCAGAGCGATGCCTCGCTCTGATATATATACAGATCCTATCCAGAGCATTTCCACATCTCGACCGTTCAATTTTTAGCTACTAATGTATAGATCATCTTTGCAAAATTTCAACCAAATTGATGGTCGTTAAGGCATTGATAACTGCCTTAAAGCTAGTACGGTTTAGGTTGAACATATTCAATTCTTCCACTGGTTTAAGTGAGTTATATACCTTAAAGATCATCAATTTAGCTGAAATTTTGCATAGATGATCTATACATTAGTACCTAAAGACTGAACGGTCGAGATGTGGATATGTGACCAAAAAGTGTCCCTAAACCCTAACCTCGCTCTGAAATTTCAAAGCGATGCCTCGCTCTGGATAAAATCTGTATATATATATATATATAAGAATTTGATGGAGCTCATGGATAATCATGATTATGGGTATAAACTAGAACTAGCAGAAGTCTTTTAGCTGTTGCAGTGGTTGGATCTGGGTGTCTATCCCATCATCATCACGAGTCCCTACTCCTCCTTTTCTTTTCTAACAACCATAATCTCATCTTTCCTCTCATTGCTATTTGTTCACATATATATTCAGTTTGCTGGGTATATGAACATCAAATTGGAGAAGATGAACAAATCGCAGGAAATTAACACAGCCGTAATCTCATCAAGTTGGTGGAATCTAACGTTGATTGGAGAGGTTGGGATTTGTTTTCTTGATTTTGGGAACAAATCGCATGAGCATCAGTTTATTTGGATGGGTATTTTGGGAATATTTGCTGGGTTTAATAAATATTTTAAATATAAATGAATAGCTGGGTATATTTAGAAATTTGCTGGGTACATTTAGAAAGACCCTTTGGTTTTTATTGGGTTTTTGATTTCCGTTAGTTTTGACTTGATATGGGCTTTCATGTTTTAGGGGTTTTGTTTGTGCTGGAGTTTGAGATCTAGGTGATTGATTGGAACGGTTTCAACGTAAAGTTGTGATGTTTTGCAATTTGAAACCTTTCATCAATTTGTGTTCTGTTTATTGGGTTTTGATTTGGGAAGGAAGGGGACGAATTTGGGTAGTAGGTAAATCGGAACATATATTTTTACTTTTCTGAAAAGCATGATTTTCTAAATTGTTATTACACTGGCCAAGTCTAAATTTTTAGAATTTCATTCCTTGACAGCTTATAATGGTATGCTTTTTTCAAGTTTGCGCACTTTGGGATAATTTGTGATAAGTAATAACAGCAATATATGAAGTGCTTAAAGCTGTTGAGTATGAGTATGCTTATAGACTTTGGTAATGTTTTTGGGAAAATTCTACAAAATGTTAACGTATGACATGCATACAATTGCCTTAAAAGTGGTAATTTGAGTCCTCAAAATAGTAATATTAGTCCTCAAAGTGGTAACATGAGTCCTTAAAGTGGTAAATTTTCTTAGTTACCACATGAGTCCTCAAAATAGTAATATTAGTCCTCAAAGTGGTAACATGAGTCCTTAAAGTGGTAAATTTTCTTAGTTTACCATATGAGTCCTCAAAATAGTAATATTAGTCCTCAAAGTGGTAACATGAGTCATTAAAGTGGTAAAAATAGTTGATGTATGAGAAATGTTAACATACCATAGCTTTACCCATGTTTTTGATATAATTTTTTTCTTTGATGAATTTCATGTATATTGTATTCTTCATAGACATAGCACCCACGGATAACGAATTTGTGTATTCTTCATACAACATTATCTGCACATTTGTTTAATCTGCACATTTGTTTAACTGGTAACTAGACTATAACTAGCAAACTTGCCCGCACTTTGCTGCGGGAATTACTGTTATATGTTATTGGGATAATTGAAGTTTATTTAGCTAAAGTTATTGGTGGAGGTTGTTCAAAAGAGGAATTGCTTTAATAGATGATAATACAATTGATCTTATAACATTACATAGCAGAATGTATGTTAATCAACTAAGAAAGCAACTGATGTTGAAGACTTCGTCAGTAGAATTACTTATACGATGTAGCTGCACATAAATACATGAAAACAGGTCTTGGTAAAAGGAAGAGAAACCAGAAACCAAAAGTTATATGGCGGTTGTGAAAAAAAGTAATAAACCAGACATGTCTATCCTAATTATATCGAAAAAGAAAAAATTTTAGCTACTATGATTCATTCTCTATTGTTGTCCCCAGTTAACAAAGTAATATGCTTTTTGGATTTTTGCAAGCTTCACTTGCTTCAAATACAAAGACATTGAATAATCATTAAACTTATGTATTGCAGGTCTTTCTCTAGTTATAACTTCTCAAAGTTTAGGTACTTTTCAACATCCCTAAACAGCAACAACAGGTTATACATTAACAAAAAGTACAATTGTTGTAGATGCTTTTCTCAATTTACTCTATTCAACCCTAAACCCAAAAGTAAAGAATAAGCAGAATGTCTCTTTATTCACAATTGAGAGAAGTAGGCTTTTCAAGGCGTAGAATTTACTGAGATCTTCTTATTCACATTTGAACTTTGATTTATTCATTCACAGCTCTACCTCAAACACAAAAACAAATATAGTATCATTATTCGAATTTTTATTCATCATCTATAATACAGTGACAAATGTAGACCAATAAACTCTTAATTAAAGACAGACAAACTCTATTAAATTGGAATGTCAGTATAGATAGGTTTTCATCAAGTCTGCTGTTCTTCAATCCTAATATAACTACGATCTTAAAGATATGAGGAAATGACCCTGAAGCTCCTTATGAGTTTCGCTTGTCGATACGCAGCTCTGGCAACTCTGATATGTAATTCTGCTCTAAAGTTTTATACTTTGATTTTGGCATCTGAAACCCCATTTTGACCAGTGATAAAATAGACTCAGTTGCCAAGCGTGTCTGCAAGCTATAGTGGCACATGAAGTTCCAGTGATCCAGAATTCTTTATCCCAGAATTTAACACAACATGAAATCATTGAAATGCTTATATATCATATTTTTATCAATACCCACCTAACTGGAGGAATACAATTTACTTTCAATGAAAACTAACAAAGTTAGATACATGATCACATATTTTTAATGTGAAGAAAGTGGAGAAGTAATAGAGAATATATTTTTACTAATCAAAGGGGCAAAAGAGTTTGGAGAGAAAACTCACCAGTTGAAATTCACAGATTTAGTTTGAGGGCAAAGTCCAGAAAATGATCCTAAACTCAAAACTAAAACCAAAATTGCAGAAATAGCTTCCTTTCAAATTTTATCTTTTTCAATACTAAATGTTTAAAGTTCAAACAATTTTGACATCTTCTTTCATGTTACCAAAGATATACCCAAATTAAACACATAACTCTTCGAAAACCCAGCAACCTCTTCGAAGACAAACCCAAACCTTCCTCCAAAAGTCAACCAAAATCTTCAATCTCTCCTCTTCTTTTTCTTACCCCAACGATCTACCATCAAAATCAAAAACCTTACATCAAATCCATAACTCAAAATCCCAAATTTCAACCAAATACTCTTCTTCTCAAAAAAAAAAAAAAAAAAACCAAATACTCTCAATCAATTGCATTTTCCTGCAGGACATGTTTACTCATTCTTCTATTTCTTATTTTAAGAACAGACATCACCATTACATGTTGCTATTTAGACTCTTTGGTGAAAGAGATCGAACACATATACTGATATATATGGGTAGAAGGGGGACTACCATATTATTATCCAAAAAAAAAAAAAAAAGGACACTGCCATATTACAAAACTTCACTTCAATTACCATTTCAATTAATCATATTAGCCAACTCTTCATTTAAGCATAAAGACAGCAAAGTGACAAAACTCAATTCCCAGCTTTTTAGCAAACTCGGAGTCGAAACTCTAAAATTAGAAGTCAAATTCAATCACCCAAGAAAACCCCCAATTCAGTAACCCTAACCGTGAAAGCTAATCAAACAAAATAAAGCCCGTAACCACAACCCAACCCAACCCAACATAACTCAATTCCCAATTTCCGAAACCCACAATCAATAACCCGAATCAGAACAGAACAACAAAAAATCCAATCAAAACGAAAACACATAAAAACCTTTGATAGCGAAGCTTTCAAGATCGATCCAAACAAAATGCAGACTCTCTCGATTCCAACAGTATATTATCGCCTCCCACTACTCCAGTCTCTTCTATTCTAAAACACCACCGTCAGAATGGCAAACTTGTAATTGAGCGAAACAGAAAGGGCAAAAGTGCCACTTCATTTTTCATAGCGATGAACAGTTAACCGAGCTTTAGATATATGTATAATGTCACTAAATGATAACTTCCTAAATTATATTATGCATCAGCACGTAGCACTTGGAGGAGAACTATGAATCCAGCAAAAAAATCTGGGCTTAAAATCAGGCCCGTTCTATTGTCCAAATTAGAATGAGCCCCAACATTAGCCCATAGTTAGAAAGACAAGACATAAACCTCTGTGTGACTGTGTCTACTTTCTTGCATATATAGTCAGATGTTAAAACCCTAGCTGCACTGAATTAGGAAAATGGCGGGGCACGAGGGGTGGAAGAGGTTTTTCGAGAAGGCATCCATCACTGGTCGTCGGGGGTGAAAACTTTCGCCACTGCTGTGAAGAAGCCCGTCATCGGCACATCTGGTCAAGGTTCAAAGGGTGGTGTGAAAGGAACCAAGCTCTATTCACAGTAATGTCCACATCTTGTATCAGAATTTACACGTTTGTCAAGTTTCAGCTCTCCACTCCGGAATTTTCAAGGTTGGTCGTTACTGTGGAAAAAATAGCCGAGGTCCAGCCGTCGTCTCCACCAAAGGCAAAGGATGCTCCGCCGTCATCTCCACCGAAGGCAAAGGATGCTCCGCTATCATCTCCATCAAATGCAGCTAATACAGAGAAACCATCTAAGGTAAAAGAGATGTTTAGATACATACATGTTGTTAATTTTAGATCTACAAATACAAATTTGTTGATATGTATTCTCCCCCACTCTCTCTTCTGAGTCTTCTCTATTCTTTCTTATCTTCTTTTTCCCTCTCTCCATATTAAAGACAACTTTATCATCCTTACTGTCAAACCCAGAAAGGCAGAAACACAGAGAGAGAAGAGAGCTAACCGAACGCCTCAAACCCATCATGTATATGCTGCTAATAAACCATCACCCAATCCTATAGCAAAAACCAAAAACGGAAATTCAGACTTGAGCTGATCGAAGAGCAAAGAAAATTCTTCGATAATAACAACCCCGACAACCCAATCTTATATGCTGCTAATAAACCATCACCCACTCTTCTTCCTCCCTCTCTCCAGAATCAATAGATGCATATGATTCAAGTCTTTATTATAACATGTATGCTTTGCGGCTTTTACCCTTTTGCATAAATGATGATGTCATAGACAATTCAATGACAAAAGGCAATCCATGTATAAATCTAGATACAATGTAGCTCTATATTCAAATTGGTTTTTGTCGATCAGTTTTTGACTTTCTGTGGTGGCCGGGTTTTTGTCGATCTGGGTATAGTCTAGAACACAAAGGATCATCCCTCCAAAATTCTGTCTGGAAGATTAAGATATTATCAAGTTCTTATTTCAAAAAAAGATATTATCAAGTTCTATTGATGGGTTTCTTCCCTGTAAAATTTCATTCATTGATCCTTGAATTTCTTTCTTCAAGCATTGCGGGATCAACCGTACCCATTAATTTGGTTGTTGTATTTTATTTTCATAAGACCAAATCTAATGGAAACCGCTAGATTAGCAGTTGGTGTAACGTGTAAGTATTGGTGTTGAGAGAAGGAGTACAAGAAGAATGAGAGAGAGAGAGGAGATCAGCACTTTGGCGTGAAATGAAGAGAAGAATAACATAGATAATAGAAAATGAAAAGAAAAGATAGCTTTGTTGTAGATCATTGGATATGAAAATTAACACGTGTCATCATCTCATGTGAAAGCTTAGGTAGGCTAAGAGAGAAATGTGCTTAGGAAATGATCCGAGTCCTTTATGCTTAGCTGTATACCTTTATGCCTATTCAGTTTGGACTGTTTGGTAACTTTCCATACTTTATATCCAACAACAGAAATTAAAAGGCTAATTACATATATGACCATTTTTAAATGTTTTCTTAGCTATAGGGCTACTAACTTTTTTTTTTCCCCCTCATAAGGCCACTACATTAAAAATTGTGTTATATTTTAGATATAAAAACTAACATTTACATTACCATTAGAGTAAAATGTCAACAATTATTATTTCTCCCATCTCCGGAGAGGTCTCTTGCTGACCTCCAGCGGGGCTGAGGCCGACTCTGGCGGGTCTTCGGCCTACCCCCAGCCAACTCCGGTGAGATCTCCGGTCATTTTCAGTAAGGTCACAAAAGCTACTGTTATCAGCACTAAAAGATACTATCACCAGCAACAAAAACTACTGACTCAGGTGAGGTCTCTGGCCAAATTTCCAGCAAGAACTTCGTTGAGGTGTCAAAATCTACTGTCACCACTAAAAGCTAGTCTCATGAGCAACAAAAAGCTACTCTCACTAGTAACAAAAGCTACTATCACCATCAAAAACTACTCTCACAAGCATCAAAAGCTACTCTCACCAACAACATCAAGCTACTCTTACTAGTAACAAAAGCTACTGTCGCCACCAAAAGCTACTTTCACTAAGATCAGAAAGCTACTGTCAACATCAACTAAAGTTACTCACACCAACACTAAAAGCTACTCTGACCAATCTCAAAAGCTAGTATCACCGATACCAAAAACTACTACCAAGTAAAACAAAAGCTGCTCACCGAACTAAGAAAGTTATTTACGTAGATTGAGAAGGTTATTCCCAGCTATCAAAGCTACTCCTATCATCTAAGATAGCTATTACTAACTCATACAAAAGCTACTTGGAAACACAATCTCATTTCAACCAAACACACTGCAATTAGGCACAAATTTAGCCAAATCGTCCGAAACTAAGAACAACTAGTCCATTAGGAAAGGAAAATTTTCGTTTCTTTTTTAAAATCACTCAAACTCATATAAGGAAGAACATTAAAATGAATATCCAAATGAATCTAAATCGACACAAACATGTGAACATCCAAATGAATCTGAATCTACCATACACCAAATGAACACATAAAATAAGAAACTCAATCACCACAAAATCTATAATTTCATACCAGGAAGAACATTCATCATCAACCAAAGAAGAAGAGATCACCAATCCTCATACAAAACAATTCAAATCTTAAACAAAAATAAAAGAATTAAGGACATGTTCGTGTTGTCAATTATTCCCAATCAAACCAAATCAAATCACGGACTTGTAGTCCCAATTATTCCAAAAAAAAAAAAAAAATTTGAGCTAGTCGCTCGCCAGAGAAGAGCAAGGAGGCTTGGGTCCGCCATAAGCCCAAGAAACTGCTCATGTTGTCGCTGCCGCCACTGGAGGATAATAGGAGAGGTCGGGCTAAGTCTCCTTCCTCTGGCCTCCTGTGCTCAACAGCCTTTGACCACTAGAATTCTAGATTTTAACCTGATCTGCGAAGCAATTAAAGAAGAAAAGCTCCGGCTCCGGCTCCTGCATGCTTCGACGGTTCTATTGAGTCTATGCGGTGATTGGAACTCAACTTAGGCTTTGACCCGCTTCGACTCTAACAACTGGACCTGCTTCCCCAGCTTGGCCAATTGAACCTCTGTGAGCTGTAGAATTCAATTGTTGTTACGGCGATCCGAACTCAGCTCCAACTCCGGCCTACTTCAACTCGGATTGCTGCACTTGATTCCTTGGCCTGGCCAATCGAACTTCAGTGCTTCGTTGAAGTTGATTTTCCACAGCTTCGACGCCATTCGAAGCTACTCTCAGATCCCTTGCCGGACGACTCCAATTGAAGAAAACCCTAGAAAACCAGAACAAGGAACAGAAGACGGGTCTGACGGAGAGAGAGAAGATTTCGCCAGAGAGAGAGAGAGAGAGAGACAGGTCGAGCGGTTAGTATTCTTAGGTGGAAGGGTTAAATTGTTAGAAATGAGATCATTTAAAGATGCAAGTGGTGGCCTTATGCGTAAAGGAAAAAAAAAAATTAGGTGGCCTTGTAACTAATTAAAGTTTCAAAATGACATTTGTGTGTAATTTTTTAAATTAAAAACTAATAAGGTTAATAATAATATAAATTTTAACTAATTATTTTCTAGCGGCATGTAGTTCAATTTTCATAAGAATTTACAAAAAATTGCACCGTAAGGGTAAGTTCGATGTACTCTTTATTAATTAAGCCAATTCTATAGTATATAGAGGGATGGCTAAATTTTTGAACCTCCACAAATACCCTTTTAATCAAAAATCAATTAAATAAACTATTTATGTGTGTTTGGCTCCAATTTTGTTGCAGCTGGTCAACAGTCTCTTTTCTGCGCGGGCGTGCCAGCACCGTTCAGGTGCGGTCGTCGGGGGTGTCCTTTGACCTGACTTCTTTCAAGCGATTGTGGACGAGGAGAGCACCAACCTCGTCGTGGGATTCTTTGTGCCTCGTGGCGAGGAATTTTGCTGAGCTTCTTCAAAATCACAATCGATACTCGATGTTGTAGATCGAGCAGAGCGAGAACTACTAGGAAGTGAGGAGAACTTGCTAAAGCGTGACTTTAGCTTGGCTGGAAGGTTTGGTAGCACTAACAGTCGGCTCGTGAGGAGGCTAGGACTTGAGTATGACTACCGGTAAGAGAAGGAGAGGGTTTCTCTAGAGAGGCTTGGATAATCTTAGAGATTGTTGTTGTGAATTGTGTGTTTAAGTGTTTCATTGTAACCTCTATTTATAGGCTACCATGCCAAAGTGTTTAGCATTAAACAAATGATAGTGGAGCATTAATTTGAGATAAGAAATGATGAATTTTGGAGATATGGAAGCATAATGGAGATAAAGAATGATGAATTTCGGAGATAAGGAGATAAGGAGGCACAATTGGAGATAAGGAATGATGAATTTTGGAGATAAGGAAGCACTTTCTGCTCCTTTATTCCTTCAATTATATCTCCATCAAGCATTCAGATTTTGACCGTGACTTCTTCATAAGAAATGTTCCACTATGAGTGTAGATCATCCTGGTAAAATTTCAGAGCTTTTGATATAGTGGTTGGGCCGGAAACGCTGCTGGACCTCTTACAGGTCCAGTTTTCCAGTTTTGCTTCTGCAGAAAATTTGACTGATTGTTTGAAGGCCTTCCACTCAAAACTAGCTCTGGCACTCTTCATAAGAAATGATCCTTGGTCTTTCTAGATTTAATCTGGAAAGTTTCAGCTCATTTGAATTTCGTTTGGTTAGTCTGCCGCCCCTCCTTCCTTGTTTAGCTCGGTTTCTCCTAGCCGAAGTAGGAAAATGTGCTAAAGTTGACTTTTCATGCTTTCATGCTTCCATAGTAGGCTTTATTTAGCCTCTAAATATATATTTCGAACTTGTCGACAATATATAGCTTGAGCCATTGACATTGACTCAATTTCTCCAAGACGTGCCTTGTCAGGCCAAAATGCTCATTTTGGGTCCAAACAATGTGAAGACACAATAGTAATTCAATAATATATAATTAAATAATAATAAAAATAAATGTATTATCTTGAGTTCTCGACAATACAAGGACAAGTTCCCGTCAAAATTAGGAGAGGATGGGAAAGAGAAATGTCCTTAACAAACTATTTAAAACTGTGTGTGTGTGTGTTTTTTTTTTTTTTTTTTCCTAAAAAAAATTGACATGTGTGAAACACACGTTAAATATAGATGTCACGCCCCGAATTTTGAATAACAAATTCAAATCCGAAAACATGAAACTCAACTAACCTGTTCAAATGCTCTGAATTTTTTTAAAAAATTAAACCAAGCATAAAGCCACTCGTATTTCAATTCTCAGAGTTTACAAATAACCGAATATCAATTCAATATGTAAACACACTCACCAACTCACTACACAGCGGAAGACTACAACTATAAGCACTTTCTACGCCCCCGTTCCCGGAAAGTCCACCTTGGCTTCGATGATGAATAATCAATATTCTAACCTGTAGGATTATCCGCTACACCGTTTGAATAGTGTACCGGGATTGCAACAACACAAAACCCGGTAAGCTTTTGACAGCCCGTATGAGTAAAAAGAAAGAATGGTTGATTTATTATAACACAATACTTTTAACTCAAGTAACAACCAACAATTTCAACATCCACCAAGAAAACCACAATCTCAATAATCGATCACCAAAATCATTAACTCCAAATCATTTGAAATCTCAAACAAAGAAATCAAATGAATCACTCATCTCTCCTCTTAACAAGATGTATTTATCCCCACAATACGGAATAATATTTCTCAACTTTCTACGAGTCTCACCCATCACTGCACTCCCCAATTAAACTAATAAGAACATTAATCATGCATAGAAAATTAATTCAGGAAATAACCAACACGCATAAAATCAGAAGTCATAGTAATCCCTGCATATAATTTAGTTCAAGAGATTACATTAAAATCAAACAATAAAATGAAAAAGAGAAATAAACGGGAAATCGAACCATAGAAATGATCAAGGAAAATAAATAGAGATAATAAACAATATAACCGAAAAAGAAGAAAAGATAAAAAGAATAGAAATTTAAACAAAAGAGTTAACAAGGAAATTAATTAAAGACATCATCAACTCACACTAATAAATCCATCCAAAACTCAACACCTTTTACCAAAAGGACTCTTACAAGTCACATCGTGACAAAATCATAGGAAATGTTAACCTAACAAATCATTATGAAAATCCGGTCCAACCTGGACACGTTGGCAGATAGACTAGAGCTCTAACTGAATATATCGTAACCTGTCACCTCGGCCAAGGTTCAATCTTACGATATACATTGCCTGAGGATGCAACCTGCAACCCCGGATCTTTAGGCCAACCTGACCCTTAGATCAAAACATTTAAACGAGTCGCACTGGACCCAAAATGTTAAAACAAATCAAACGGAGAAATCACAAGCTGTGACTCTCAAATCCTCAGACCACCGGTCGTCAGATTAAAACATTTAAAATGGTCATACCGGACCTGAAAATGTTTCCCAACCCAAAAGGAGAAATCACAACCTGCAACTCCCCAAATCCTCAAACACTTTTCAAAACAATAGAAATACCATTTCCCACGACATATTGTTTCCCGAAAAGTCATACCCAAAAACAATATATGAACTCACTCACAAATATTGTTTGCATCACAACAATTCTACCAATACATATATGTTTCCGACATATGTAAATGTTCAATTCAATAATCCACATACCACAATGCCACACCATTCTATATATAACCACGTAAATATATATATACGTAATTATCCGCTCAGGGATAATCACTAATACCAACTATAGTTCAAGCATAAAAATCGTGAAATTCATTTTGTAATTAAAATCATTTTACTTACCTATGGACCGTAGTTGATCAAGTCCATATGATTTAAAACAAATATTTATTTCATAAATATTTTCACACAATTACGACAAAATAAAGTAATTAAATTTATTCGGTTCGTAATATGAACCACGTGAGGTTTACTCACCTCTAATCCAGCTGCGTCTTCTTAATATCCCAAAAACAACGATCCGAAATCGTTCACCAATCAATCCATCAATCACCTAGTCAAACATTGACTTAGGAATCATTCATAAACCACACATATATGGAAATCCAACGGTCGGATTCTAAATTAATGATGATCCAACGGTCGGATCGAAATTATACGATGATCCAACGGTCAGATCCTCACGGATCGCCCTTAGGATTATCCTCCAAAATTATCACGAAGATCCAACGGTCGGATCTTCCTGAATCGTCCCTTACTAACATCTTCACAAATTTATACGAAAATCCGACTGACAGATTCTCACGAATCGCCTCCCTAATCACTGTTTTGCATTTATACGAAGATCCAACGGTCGGATCTTCGCCCATGACCACACAAAGCCACTGGGACAGTCATAAGATCATCATATCAAAACTACAAGTCCATCTGACGGTCCTAACTTCACAGATCACAGATCTAACGATCGAAATCGATCGAAACTTAAAAATTCATAACTTAATCATACGATATCCAAAAATTGCGTATAATATATCGAGATGATCGTATTGAAATATAGAATCTAAAAATGCACAGAAACTATATTTTTGACCCCCGTAGTTGGCCGGAAAGGGCCGCCGGAGTTAGTGGTAGAGCCGCCGCCGACCACCGCCAATGGTGTCGGGGCCGGGCTGCCCTTCTTCATCTCAACAAGCTTAACAATTTTCATAACTAGCATGAAGTCTGAAAACGAAAGGAAGTGGTCGGAAATTACCTAAACAGTTGGGTTTAGCCGGAAATTTTCCAGAAACCGGCGAAGAATTGCAGAAACCGGCGAGCTATGATTTCGATGTAAAAACTTCGACCTCAGGCCTCGATCCCTTCTGGAAAGTTGTTCAGCTCCTCACTCTGAGTTCACCAGTCCAAGAAACATTCAAAACGACGTCCTGTAGCTCGAGATATACAGATCAAAAGCTTCGGTGGTGGAGGAAAATTTCCAGAATCCGGCGAGCTCCGACGAACGTGAATCCGATCACTCCAGGTGCGATCCTTCTAGAATGATGATCAGAAGGTTGAGGCGAGTTCAGGGAGCTAAGGATCGTGAGTTTTGGTGGCCAGAATTAGGAGAAAACCGGCGTTGACCGTTTTCGGCTCAAAACTTCCAGCTCCGATTCGCCGGATTTGAGGCCGGCCCAGTGGAAAAGACGACGTCCGGCAGCTCAGTGAAGTTGAGACGAAGCTGTGGATAGTTTGTGGGCGGCTTGAGGTGGCCGAACGGCGTTGGTGGCGGTGGAGGAAGCTTTGGCCGAAGAGAGGGAGAGGTCGGGGGAGAGAAGAGAGAAGAGAGAGAAACCGGTTTTCCAAAAACAGCAGAAATGATTTTTATTTTTGGAAACGTCCAAAAATGGAAGTTTTATACCAAATTGGAAACTTTTTCGAAAAATCATAACTAATTCATACGAACTCCGATTTTCTCATTCCTCATATGCACGAGATCGTATCGACGAGCTCTACAACTTTCACGAAGAAAGTTTTCCCAAATTGTGAACGTATAAAAAGTCAACTTTCGCGAGCCCCTAAATAACGTTCGTTTTCGAAAATCAAATCGTTCGAACTAATTCCACAACTTCTCCAAGCTTCATACTCGCTCCCACTATTGTGAAATCATTTCTAAAAATCCACAAAATTTAATTTGGATTTTTTTCGGGGTATTACAATAGACATGTTAATGGACTAGATTTTGATTTGGCTTTGGTCCGGATATGTGATTATTATACGAGTTTGGATTGAAAATCTGATCCGTTGATCCTGTAATGCTATGGACCCGTTACTGTGTTTATTTTACGGATCAAACACAGATTTAGGTTGATTGAATTGGTTAATGATCTGATATTTTTTTTAATTATGTAATATATATATAAATTAGTCCTTCAATAAGGCTTAAGGTTAAATAAGGCTTAAGGTTAAATAAGGCTTCTAAGGTTAAATATGTCTTCCCAGTTCCACCAGGACCATCAACAAAAAATAATGCACTTCTTTTTCTCTGAACTGCATCCATGATCGTGTTAAAGGCGACCCCTTGGTCTTCATTAAGGCGGTCAATTGCATCAATGTCTTCTTGAGAGATATGTACGGAAAGTTCGTCTTCAATACACCTCGGCATTCTTGAATTTTCTTCTGGCTCCCTTGTCATTTCAGGCAGGTCAAAATCTCTAATGTTCCTGTTAAATTGTTCAAGTACTCCATTTAAATCTTGTAAGAGCCTGTTTCGGTTTGCAATATCACCAGATGAAGGATAATCTTCCACCATAAAAGGAAAAAATTCATCCCACAATGTTCGGACACCGATTGGCTCATTGTACACCAAAATTGTGACGAATAATCTCCTCAAAGTTGATGGCATCCTAATTGCAGAGGCCTCCAACAAACACTGTCGGATACTATTGTCATTTTCTAGCAAACCTTGTTTCTCTGCTGCTTGCTTGAATGTTGGTTGTAGAACACCATTAACAGTAAGCAAATCACGAAATGATCTTGGACCTCTTACATGATTAAGAAGGACACGCAGGTAAAATTAGTAATTAAGAGGTGAGCTGATTTTGAAAGAGTATGGTACATTCAAAATCATGATTGTCCCCAACGAGATCGTAAACTGATGATAAACTGGTAACTGATTAGTGCAATAAGTTTACCAGGTGCAGAAGGGCAAATCTTTAGTTACCAGTTCTGATTTACAGTCATTATTAATTGCGTAAGGCTTATGTTGGCGTAATTTAACCTTAAGCCTTACTGGCTTAATTGCGTCAGGACCTTTATTAATTAAGCAAACAACCCTTAAGGTTAAATTTTCTAAAATCCCAGCAATTGCCCTTCGTTTATTACATTGGTTAAACTTAAAATATTATTCTTTCAAGGGCATACAAGTAAACCAAACGTATGGATTTAGATAATGTTTGGAATAAACATATCAGACATGCTAGAAAATAGGTATCTCTCAAAAAAAAAAAAAAAAGCTAGAAAATAGGTCAAACCTTGGCCACGTTCCGAATAGATAAGCCATGTATTAGGGAAACAAAAAAGAAAAAAAAAACAGATAATAACGAAATCAATCAGCTGTTCCCACGTCCAAATCCCAAAAAAAAAAAAAAAAAAAAAAAAAAACAGAAACAACATATACACGTTCCTTGATTTATGACCACGTCCAAGTTGCAACTGCGAGTTGCAGTTCCAACTTCCAAGTTCCGACTGCAAGTACAAATGAATTACAAATATCCACAATTAACTATAAATGCCACAATTCATTTCTTTATGCCCAAATTTAAGCAATTACGTTCATCCTCCTTCTCACTGCAAACACAACCATTTGAAGGTACCAACTATATCTATGAAGACCTTTTTGACTGCAGCTAGCACGTCTTTATTTGTTTTTGCTACTAACTATGTTGTTTTTTTTTTACAGAGGTTCTTCACTGATTTTGGGGGTGAGTCACAAAGAAAACCACAAGGCCAATTTTGAAGCTTCCATCTTTTGGTAATCTCTCGACCAATGCCCAGCCCTTCTTTTTAACGTGTTGCACACCTTCTGGCTTCTGCGTACAAAATGAAAATATAAACAAATTTCAATGCATAACTAATGTTATTCAATAGCTGACCAGTTTTTAGTGCGCAGGTTATTGTGATTAACTTTCTAAAGGCAGACGAATTCCCAAATTCCCACAACTAAGGAGAGAGAGAAAACGGGAAGACAATGGAGTGGGAGACATGAATTTCGAATATGGCAACAGGAGTAAGGATGAGATGAATTTTCTCATTCCTCATTCCAAACTATGTCTACTTTCTTTTTTATCCTTCTGCTACTGACTATAGACTGTTCTTTCTACACAGATTCTTTAAATGAATAATTGGCTTGGCCTTCTTGACGGGTTACGGAGGTGAATTATAACGGTTCAGATCCAATACTAAAGGGGAAAAAAGAAAAGAAAAAAGGATCGGACTAAATTATTCTTCTTACATTATTACTTCCTTAAGGTTCTGGAAGTATCGCCAGTTGTTTTTCCTACTAAATATATATTGTTCTTTCAGGTTCTTTAGATGAATGATAGGCTTTGGCTTCGACACGGGTGCAAAAACTGAATCACATCAGTTCCAATTCAATTTGCATTACTACTCAATTACATAAAGAGGGACACTCATCTGCACAGGTTAATCATATTGGCCTTATTCATTTTATTGTACTACTATAGAAAGTTTTACTAAAGTGGTGGATAACAAAGTAATCAGATCACATAACAGAGAAAGAGGAAGCCGTACTTTCTCGGTCAATGCTTACTCATACAGAAGATAGCATTTAGATATATTTCTTCTATTTTTGATCATGTACTCTATTGTAAGCTTTGATAATGGCATGCCTTATTTAAGGTTTGATAATGACATGCTTTATTGGTTCTGCCTTTTCTTTCAATATACTTCGTTTTAATTTTGCTGCCAATGTAGAACATTTTAGTCTAATAGCTACATGATTAAACAAATTTGGAAAAGCAATTTGGGATTGGCAAAGTGTTGTTTAACAAAGCACCAACATATAACCTCAAAATTTCCAGCATGTTATTCCAAATTAGCCAACAAGTATAAAACCTCAAAATTCACAACTTACAAGCAAAAAATCAATCTACCTTTCTTGGATAAGGAGTCTTGCTGTAGGTGACTGAACCGCGCCGCGTAAATGAACTGCTGGCGTTCGGATCCTGAACATATCAGATTGAAAATTAGAAGATGGAAAACTTCAACTCTACGAAATTGAGTGTTGGATTCGGTGGGCTTACGATGAGGGACTGGACTAGAGGGACGATCTCGACGAGGTCTTGGAAGAGGACGCGGTCGATGTTGCCGTTGGCGGCGGAGGAGGACAAAGTCAGGTGGTGGTGGTCAGTCAGGTCCCCGAATTGACCATATAATTGTTGTTGGGTTTGCCATTCCGGATTCAGCAGCAACCTGGATTTAATGCCACTTTCAATGAAGGAGGAAGCATAGCAGAGTTCCGATGGGTGATCGTGGGGGAGGGGACGAGGTGGGTACAAACGAGAAAAAGGGTGGGGTTGAATTCTCTAATCATGGTTGGTTAGATCAACCAAATCGAACCCAAAGGGAAATGAAGGAAATATTTCATGATTAGGTGAAGGGAATCAATTGGGCCTTATCAAACGTGGAAGACTACTAGGGGCTTACAAACAACTAAACAAGCGATGGTGAGAACAAAGAAAACAGACCATGAAAACATATGGATGAACACGTGTACTGGAAACAAATTTAAAAAAAAGGTCTTCCTACCCGTGGATGGGAAGGATTTACCTCTTCTTCTTTCCTTTTTTTTTTTATTTTTTATTTTTTTTATGTGACTATTTATTCTCTTTTCTAACTCATAAAAAATAGAGATTTTTTTTTCCATGTCTAACGAAAGATAACTAAAGTAAAGACTCCGATCAAAATACAATAAAAAATAAAAATATATAGCAACTCTTAAATACAAACCAGTTGCGATGTATAGAATGGAAAAATTTATTATACCAAAAAACATTTGAAGAAAAAAGCTAAAGAGATTTATTATTTTTTGTAGAAACAAACGCGAGCGACTCATGGACCAAATGGAGCGTATGCGTGCTCGGCACCGACAATGGCGAGAGTCAATGAGTTCTTCACAACGTCAATCATACTTGGCACGACGACGCGCAATAGCTCAAGAAAAGCGACCCGTGGTGGAAACTAGCCCAAGTAACAGAGTTGAACAAGCTCCAGGTACTTCTGTAATCAAATGTTCCAAGTATATTGCTCAATTTTATAGCTATAATTTATAGTTCAATTACATGAACTTCTTCAATACAATTACACTGTTAAGATTTATGCACTCATAGGAATTTCCTCCAAAAAAATGCTAATTCATTTGCGTTAATAGAAGAATTTGACAATCAAGGCACAAGTTCAAGAATTTCTTCAAATTCCAACAACCCCGAACAAGACTACTCAAGGGTTCGCTTAACTCGCATAAGACAAATGGCACGTTCGAATAGATCAGAAACAAGCGATGGAGTTGTCCGAATTTCTACTCACTACGGTGAGCTTAGTAATTAAATTTATTGATAGCGAATCATGTGTATGTATTGTTGTAAACAACTTTTGATAAGGATCAATATTTTTACTTATATCCAGAGTTACCTAATGCTACCATGAATAATCATGAGGAGCATAACAGCAACAATGTGGCCATGAATAATGATGAGGAACATACCAACTACATTGAGGAAGACAATGAAAGTGAGCCCATGAATAATCATGAGGAGTGCCATAACAACATTCATCAAGTGCGGCGTATGAGGAGGGCAAGAATAAATAATAATTCTGCTAGAGATTTTCATGAGGAAATGGGTGTCCATGATTGTCAATTGCCCCCACTAAAAACATGCCCATACTGCAATGCATTGTTGTTTGATCGAGAGACCTTTAGTTTGTGTTGCTTGAAGGGGAATATTGTTCTACCACTAATACAGTCTCCCCCAGAAATGGTTCACCTCTTTTCTGATCAAACTGATGAGGGCAGAAAATTCAGACAAAATATTAGGGCCTATAACAATGTGTTTGCATTCACTTCAATGGGCGTACATGTTGATGAAAGAATTAATACCCAAGGCCGTGGACCTTATACCTTTCGTGCACAAGGTTCTATATATCATAAAATTGGTGGTCTGTTACCAATTGACGGGAGAAGACCACGATATCTACAGGCTTATATATACGACACTGAGCATGAACTTGAGAATAGATTGTCTGAAAGTGAAGTTTTGGAGAGGGGAATGGTTGAAAAGATACAACAAATTCTTAATCAACACAATCCATTTGTTCAAACATTTCGAAGTCTCGGACAGCGTCAAGATTTGCCCAATTGCAGACTCATCATCAGAGAGCAGCCTTCCAACCGCCGTCAGTATAATTTGCCATCTGCATCACAAGTTGCTGCTATTATAGTAGGGGGTGACGATATCAATCCAAATGGGAGAGATTTTATTGTTCAAACAATTAGTGGACAACTTTGGAATGTCAAAGACTCAGTTGGATATTATGACCCCATGCAGTATCCGTTATTATTGCCTTATGGAACATACGGATGGGACATTAATACTCATGGCAATAATGGAAGACCAATGTCATGTTGCGACTACTACGCATATATGTTACAGGTTGGTTACTCTATTTAGTTTAAATTTTCTATCACTAAGAATATGGCATTAAAATGCATGCTTAAAATCTTGATTTTGTAGATGCGTCAAGGTTATGAAAATCCTCTACATCGAGGAGGACGCCTCTTACAACAGTATGTTGTAGATAATTATGTAAAGATTGAATCACAGAAGCTCAGATGGCTTCGTAGTAATCAAGAAAAATTTCGGAGAGAATTTCGTCAAGGACTTCAAGACTCTCTGCATGCAGGAGAAAATAATGCAGGTTTGATTTAGTATTGGATTGATGTTAAGATCTTATAATTAGCGTCATTTTATTTATAGTTGTAGAAAGACAAATTAAATGTAATTTGAGACATTACAGGTAACGTTGGTCGTAGAACAATTCTGCCATCATCGTTTATTGGAAGCCCCCGTGACATGTACCAACGATATCAAGATGCAATGGCTTTGGTTCAAAAATATGGTAGGCCAGATCTTTTTATCACCATGACCTGTAACCCCAATTGGGAAGAAGTTAGAAGTGAACTACTCCCTGGACAAACGCCACAAGACCGTCCGGATTTAGTCACCAGGGTATTTCATGCCAAATTTGAGCAATTAAAAGAAGACATCATCAACAAGGGGGTGCTGGGAAAAGTGGCTGCACATGCTTTCGTTGTTGAATTTCAAAAACGAGGCCTACCACATGTTCATATGCTGATTATGTTAGAAGAAAATGACAAGCTTAATAACCCTGATGAATATGATCGCATTGTTAGAGCTGAAATACCATATGAGGACGAGGAGCCTCAACTTTATGATGCAGTGTGTACACATATGATTCATGGTCCATGTGGAACTCTTAACCCAAGGCAGTCATGTATGAAAAATGGGAGTTGCAATAAAGGCTACCCAAAACCATTTGTAAATTTCACTGTGCAAGGAAATGATGCATATCCTGTATATCGGAGACGGGCAAGTCGTTTACCGATACCTTTGCGTAGACGAGGAGATGTGATGGTGGATAACAGTTGGGTAGTTCCCTACAACCCATGGTTACTATTACGGTATAATTGTCACATCAATGTTGAAATATGTGGGAGCATAAAAAGTGTCAAGTACTTATATAAGTATATCTACAAAGGTCCTGACAGAGTGGCACTTGAGCTGCAATCAAACCCAGAGTTTGATGAAATTAGACAATTTGTTGATGCAAGGTGGGTCTGTGCACCGGAGGCTTTATGGAGGATCTTCAAATTTGCAATGAACAGAATATATCCGACAGTAGAGCGATTACAAATACATCTTCCCAACATGCAACAGATAACATTCGATGTTGATGAAACAGTAGAGAATATTCTGGCAGATGAGCACGCACAAATGTCAATGCTTACTGAGTTTTTCACCATAAATCGAATGGATGAGGATGCCAGAGCATATTTGTATCGAGAAATTCCTGAACATTACAGGTGGGATAGTAGCAACAAAATTTGGGTGAAAAGAAGGAGAAACTACAAGGTTATTGGGCGAATATACAGCGTCTCACCATCTGAAGGTGAGAAATCAGAACTGATGATAGTATCTTAATTAAGCCAGTAAGGCTTAAGGTTAAATTACGCAAACATAGTATCTTTAGTCTGCCTTTAGCAAACATAAGCCTTACGCTAAAGGTTAAATTAGCCGAAAACATTAGTCTTATGTTGGTTCGTTTATACCAGTTCTGAATTTTTTCCTTTTATGGTGGAAGATTATCCTTCATCTGGTGATATTGCAAACCGAAACAGGCTCTTACAAGATTTAAATGGAGTACTTGAACAATTTAACAGGAACATTAGAGATTTGCTAAACTGCATATATGAGGCATGATTTTGTCCGTTGTACAAGAATTACCTGCTATGACATTAAAGACTAATAAGTTACAGTATATGCAGGTAATCAGGTAAATCAGAACTGGTTAACTGATGATAGTCGCACGTGTGATTTCTCCGTTTTCGCCAATAATTCGCAACTGATTTTGAAATTGCGATTGCCCTTGGTTTATTAGTTGCTTAATATAGAGAAATTTATTCAAAGAGGATAAAAGAGTAAAAAGATAACAAACAGAAACCACTTTCAAGCAGTTTTCTTCTCTCCCACAAACTCTCCCACAAGCAGTTGGAGGAATAAAAACTGATTTGCAGTTTTCTTCTCTTACGTTCTCTCCTCCTTGCAAGATTTGTTATTGGCGAGCAGAAAACAATTTCTTTTTCTTTCCCAAGCAATCTTCGCTCAAGATCGTAGACTTCAATCGATAGAATAAGTCCCCAACGAGAAAATTAATCAAATAGAACTTCGTCCTCTTGATGGAAACATTGCCACGGGTGATGTGTTACTATAGACTATGCAAAGCTCTAGGTTCTTTTGTCTAATTTACATGTAACAATTGTATTGTATAGCTCTATACTTTTAACCTCTTCCATCACAATTGTGTTTAGCAAATTCCCGGTGAAATGATTGATGGCAATTACGTACTTTAAGATAAGAAATTCTTTCCCTTTTGGTTTCCTTTTGCGTCATCAATTTTGGTTGTGTGATCTCTCTACGGTACTGCAACTGTTTGTTATGTTGGGATGATTAATCATCCTTGAACTGATCTTGCACAATTTTTTTTTTTTTTTTGTCTTGATAGGTGGAATTCACAAGGGTTCTGGGAGAGGAAGATTGTTCATATAAGGTTGGTTTTGCTGATTTTTTTTTTTTGTTTAGCATATTAAAAATGAGAAAACTAAGTAGTGACTGGCAAAGGAATGGTGCCAACAGTTTCGAATTTCATCTCAAACAATGATATTTTTTAACTTTGGCTTTGATTTGTGCTTCAGATATTGTGGTAGTGTTAAAGCAACGAGTGACTCTATTGACGAAAGTTAACAATTTGATTACAGGAAACTCCAATATAATTAGTGTTCTTCAAATGATGGTTTTAGACTTTCATTATGGCGAAATTTCAGTTCGTGAGCCTTAATTAAGTGTAGTGGGAAGGGGTTAGAGGTATTATGTTTCTGCCTTAATTATGTTATATTGCCTTCTGAGGTTTGGAGTTGCTGCCTTGGTAGCCCCTTCATTGATATAAGGATAAACTGCATATATGATAATCATGGCCTGCCTGGGCTTTTTTTCTATGGACAAATAATCCTTCGACTTAACCAGGTCTGTAATGTCTTTTTGTTTTTGTTTTTGTTTTTAATATGATTATACACTACCTAAGTAATTAATGCTGATTTGAACACATTTTTTCTGATCCTCCTTTAGAAAAATCCCTCTCATAGTGAGATCATTTGGGTCATTGCAGAAAATAGAAAAAAAAAAAAAAAAAAAAAAAAGCAAAAGAAGAGGGGGAGGAGAAAACCAAAGAGATTAGAAGAGAAAACAAATGATGCCGAGAAGAAACGGTTGAAGAAGCATGAAAAAGAAGGAAAAAAACCGAAGAGAATGTAAAGAGGCCAAGTTATCAAATCTTGATTAATTGTAAGGTTGGTAGAATATTTGTCAATCTTAGGTACTTGGCTTTTATTAGAAATGAAGATGTGATGCACATGCAAACCATACTACGGTCAAAATCATTATTCGCAGCTGTTAATGGTTTTATCCCAGCAATTGCCCTTCGTTTATTAAATTGCTTAAACTTAAAATATTATTCTTTCAAGGGCATACAAGTAAACCAAACGTATGGATTTAGATAATGTTTGAAAGAAAGATATCAGACATGCTAGAAAATAGGTCAAACTGTCAAACCTTGGCCACGTTCCGAATAGATAAGCCATGTATTAAGGAAACAAAAAAGAAAAGAAAAAAAAAAAAGCAGATAATAACAAAATCAATCAGCCATTCCCACGTCCAAATCTAAAAAAAAAATAAAACAGAAAGAGCATATACACGTTCCTTGATTTATGACCACGTCCAAGTCTCAACTGCAAGTTGCAGTTCCAACTGCAAGTACAAATGGATTACAAATATCCACAATTAACTACATACCAGTTGCCACAATTCATTTATTTATGCCCAAATTTAAGTAATTACGTTCATCCTCCTTCTCACTGCAAACACAACCATTTGAAGGTACCAACTATATCTATGAAGACCTTTTTCACAGCTGCTAGCACGTCTTTATTTGTTTTTGCTACTAACTATATTGTTCTTTTTACAGAGGTTCTTCACTGATTTTGGAGGTGAGTCACAAAGAAAACCACATGGCCAATTTTGAAGCTTCCATCTTCTGATAATCTTTCGACCAATGCCCAGCCCTTTTTTTAACGTGTTGCACACCTTCTGCATACAAAATAGAAATATAAATAAGTTTCAATGCATATCTAATGTTATTCAATAGCTTACCAGTTTTTAGTGCGCAGCTTATTGAGATGAATTTTCTCATTCCTCATCCCAAACTATGTCTACTTTCTTTTTTATCTTTCTGCTACTGACTATAGACTGTTCTTTCTACACAGATTCTTTAAATGAATAATTGGCTTTGGCTTCTTGACGGGTTATGGAGGTGAATCATAACGGTTCAGATCCAATTTTGATGGCAGGTAACAAAGAAAGAAACTAAAGGGGAAAAAAGAAAAGAAAAAAGGATCGAACTAAATTATTCTTCTTACATCATTACTTCCTTAAGGTTCAGGAGGTTTCTGTTTGCTGTTTTTCCTACTAACTATATATTGTTCTTTCAGGTTATTTAGATGAATGATTGGCTTTGGCTTCGACACGGGTGCAAAAAGTGAATCACATCAGTTCCACTTCAATTTGCATTACTACTCAATTACATAAGGAGGGACACTTATCTGCACACAGGTTAATCATATTGGCCTTATTTATTTTATTGTAATACTACTATAGAAAGTTTTATTAAGGTGGTGGATAACAAAGTAATCAGATCACATAACAGAGAAAGATGAACCCGTACCTTCTCGGTCAATGCTTACTCATACAGAAGATAGCATTTAGATATATTTCTTCTATTTTTGATCCTGTACTCTATTGTAAGCTTTGATAATGACATGCTTTATTGGTTCGGCCTTTTCTTCCAACATCTTCGTTTTAATTTTGCTGCCAATGTAGAACATTTTAGTCCAATGGCTACATGATTTAACAAATTTGTAAAAGCAATTTGGGATTGCCAAAGTGTTGTTTGACAAGTTACAAACAAAAAATCATTCTTACTTTGTTGGATAAGGAGCCTCTCGAAGGTGTCTTGCTGTAGGTGACCGAACCGCGCCGCGTAAATGAACTGCTGGCTTCCGGATCCTGAATAATCAGATTGAAAATTAGAAGATGGAAAACTTCAACTCTGCGAAATTGAGTGTTGGATTCAGTGGGCTTACGATGAGGGACTGGACAAGAGGGATGATCTCGATGAGCTCTTGGAAGAGGACGCGGTCGATGTTGCCGTTGGCGGCGGAGGAGGACAAAGTCAGGTGGTGGTGGTGGTCAGTCAAGTCCCCAAAATGACCATATAATGAAGGAGGAAGCATAGCAGAGTTTTGATGGGTGATCGTGGGGGAGGGGACGAGGTGGCTACAGACGAGAAAGAGGGTGGGGTTGAATTCATGGTGGGAGAGAAAATAAGAAAACATAAATCATGGTTGGTTAGATCAACCAAATCGAACCAAAAGGGAAATGAAGGGAATATTTCATGATTAGGTGAAGGGAATGAATTGGGCCTTATCAAACGTGGAAGACTAGGGGCTTACAAACAAGTGATGGTGAGAACAAAGAAAACAGACCATGAAAACATATGGACGAAACAAAGAAAAAAAGAAAGTAAAAAAAAAAAGTATTC